>NC_141535.1:119280500-119601000 GCF_021556685.1 Rattus norvegicus
ATAGTTTAAAACAAGAAATGTTTTAAACTTTCAAATGGTTAGTAAATACGTAAAGTGGGTGCCTGGTTTCTAATTCCCAGCCAGGAACGTCAGGCATCAGCAACGGTTAAACATCAGATATGTGACTGCTTGCTAACAGTGCCCAAATAACATCTAGGTAGTCCTCACTGTTACCACTGCTGTTCCGCCATGTATCCCTGCTTCCCAAACTAGAAGTCAGATGTTCAGAGAAATTAAGTAATCTGTTTCCTTCACGCAATGATTAAGTGCATAAACATGATTGAATGTAGGTTGCTTTATTTCTTCATACGAAAAAAAAATCAAGACAAATTGTAGAAGAAAATTTTACCTTTAAATGATTAGTCATCTAAAGGACAAAAGAAATTAACTTTTCATCTTTCTCCCTTGAAGAAAATTAATTTTTACCTGATAAAAACAAGCTAAGTGAATTATATGTTATTTGTCCCTGCCCCATCCCACAGCATTCCTAAACGTGGTGGTGAGCTGTTTCTTATACTAAACATTTGTAATATGGCAGTATCTGCCACTGTAACCAAAGGGAAATTAAAATATAGTATATTTGGATGATCTCAAAGCATCCCTTGAAAAGGGAGAAATGTGGGTTGGGGAAGTGACTCAGTCCACAAATTGCCTTGCACATCTGAGGTCCTTACTTTAGTCCCCTGAATGCATGTAAAGCAGTTGGAAAATAAAATAGCATACATGCATGATCTCATAATAATGTGGGAGATGAACAGAGAGATACCCTTGGCTCTCTGGTCAGCCATGTTAGCCTACCTGGTGACTTCGAGGACAATGAGAGAGAGACCCTGACTCAGAGAGGGGTAGGGAATAGGGCCTGAAGAATGCCACCTAAGCTTGTCCACTGGCCTTTACATCCATGTGCACACATGTGCAGGTCATCCGGACACACATTTGCACTGGCACACATAAAATTTTTACATAAAATAAGAGATAACGCTAATGCAAAATGCCAAAGAGCTGGATTCTCTCACAGATCATGGAAATGGGCACTACAAGTTATCCTGTAAACAGTTTCAGCTAGAGGCACCTGTGTTTGGGCAATACAAAGTCAAGTCCCCATTAATACAACATCTTTCAGGTGGGACCATTGGTAGCTACCGTATCCAGGACAGTTTATACAAAGGGGCTGTGAAATTCATTCTCAGATCTTCCTATCACAAGCCCACGGGCTCCTGAAGTCCTAGCCTTTGAGCATTAAATTTCTACAGAATAGTGACCTCTAAATGTTAGTGGGCATGAAAGGCACCCGGGAACTTGCTAAAAAGGCAAACTCTCATCCACCCCTGTCACATCCAGAAATTCTAAAGGATCTAGGGATCTTCATTTAAACCATGTCTCTGAGGTTTGAGTCCGAGAACTGCCTTTTGAGAAACAGTAATGAGTGTCTTCAAGGTAACTGCTCCAGGGAAGGTTTGCTTCGTGGAGGCCAGACATCAAGCCGTGCTTGGGTCAACATTCATTGTGGACAGTCTGGCCACTCGGGCTCCATCATTCCCTTCCACATCAGCCCATTTTGTTTGGGTTGAGGAGAGAGCATTGAGTCACTGATTTAAGTCTACTCCTACTTCCAAGGTAAGGACATTTCAGAGTGAAACCCAGGACTTTGTTTGTGAAAGACATTCATCTCTTCCCCACATTGCCCTTCCCCCTGAATTTAAGAAATCATGCAGGCCAGATATTGTGGGCAGCTTCCTTACTTGTAGAGGGTCAAGTTTGGAATAAAATTTACAACGAGAGCAGAACACAGAGCTAAGCCTGCTGGGATCAGAGAGATACTGTTAAGCCAGATCAATCCCTCCAAGAAGCCTGCCCTAGGCTCTAGACTTCTCAGAACACAAGTCAAAAACTTCTTCCCTTCTTTTGAACAGCTTCTGATATTTTAAAGAGAAGAAAAAAAATCACTTAATTGATATAGAATGTTGTTTTAGATCATACACCCATTTTTCCTAGCACTGAATTCTATGTCTTCAAGATCTTTTTTCCCCTTCTTTCTCAACACGCCTTTAAAGCATTCTGTGTGGGTGGCGATAAGTCTGCGTTATCCTTACCCATCACTTCTCTTATACCAGCTGCTACCACATCTGCCTCTTTTTTTCTCATTAGAACTAAATGAAACCATCAGATTCCCAAGTAGTTCTCCTCCTGGCAAAAGAGCTCTACTAAAGACCTTAAAACGTAAAAAATGAGACTCCTATCTTTAGAGGAAACCCTAAAGGGCCCTGCCATGGCTGACAAATGAATGTTCTTCCTGTCAGGAGCCTTCATGCAGCTTTGGCCACAGTGCCCTGAGAATTTAGGTACATTTCCAAAGCAATGGGGTATTTCCCACTCATTGGCTCCTTCAGAATATGTGGTGTCTCATCACAGTAGAAAGACGCAGATCTAGTGTGAGGCACAGTTGACACCCAGGAGAAGCCAAGGTCCTGGTCCTCAGCAACAGCTAAACAGAGGAGCCCATCAGGAAATTCCTGGGCCACCAACCAAGGCCTCCAAGAAGCAGCAGTTGTCGGGTTTCTCTGTCCTAGAGACAAAACACAGAAAATTTCACCCTGTTTTGCCTGCTTCACTTAAGAAGATGAGAGCTAATGAAACGAAGGGAAAAAATATCATCCAAAGGAACTCAACCCAGGAATCACCACTATCCCCGCCCCCCACCCCAATCCAGAACACAGAGATGGAATGTCTAAAAACTTCCTAATTCCTGCATGGGCCGCTGTGGAGTTGAAATGATTTAAGGACGTGAAATATTTTTATTGATCTCTCATTTTCCAAGAAAAGAAATTGAAGAAAACTCTGTTCTTCTAGAGAAATCTTATCGGAAACTTGTTTGTTTGTGTATTTATTTAGCTGTTGCTGTCTGCTTTATCCCTTATATAATGTTAACATTCTTTGAAAATGGGCAGATGGACCTTATTCAAGTTCTGACAGTAACTCTTTGTTAGTGTACAAACGGCTTCAGAGGTATTTCATTACCATTCGTAATCATCCGTTTGCTTCTAGCTGGTGACATTTGGAATAGTAAGCAGGGGGCATTCTTTGTGTCCAGTGAGTTCATAGAAAGTTAAACTTACTTTCGACAACAGACTCAAGCTTAGCTACCATAACCCTCTTCAGTTACTGTGTGATGTGTTTGAACAGTATGAATGATTAATGAAGGCTAAATAGTCCAGTTTCCATCTTAAAACCTTTTTGTTAACTGCCAGAGAGCTGAGTGACTAGGAGGTGATTTCTGCTCAAATGAGTATTTAATGCAATCAGATGCTTGTTCCCTGACCAAGAAAAAAAATTAATGTATCAACTGCTCATTTTCAAAAGATGTAAAAAGTCAGAAACTCTTCCTGATGCCTTTTCCCATCCACAGACCAACACCAAGCTCTGTGGTTCTTGCCAGTTTGGCATCAGAAAGAGAACTTGGCTTGCCTGTCTGAACGAAGTGCATGGTTGCTTTCTCCCAAGGAAACCAAGATAAAAAGTGGCAACTGGTTTCATCCATGACAAAGGTCCTAAAAGTCGCTTCACAGTTTTCCTGGACCAGATTCTGGGATTCCTCCCAGAAGAAGGCCACTACCACCCATGAGCTAAGAAAAACAAGTCATGCCTGCTGGAGGGAGAGAAGTGTGTAAACGCTCTGGGTGTTTACGAGATGATCTGGAAGAGACATCTCCAGAGATAATTCCTCTGGAAACTCCTTTGGTAAAGGAGCTTACGGATGATGAGGAACAGAGGGTAAAAACCCATGTGGAGAGCCGGAAGATGACAGCTGGGGGATGAAAGGAACTAGAGTAGAAGAGGAGGCAGCTTCCCAGAACACAGCGTAGTCTAGGAACACAGCAGCAGCACATAGAATACGGACATCCTTTGGCTTGGTTTGTGGCGCTGGGAATCAGATTCAGTCCCGTGTATAGCCAAGGCTTGTGCTCAACCACTGAGCTGCACCCCAGCCCTTCTCTCTTTAAACCAACTTTACATTCTCTTGTCAACTTTGCTTTAAATGCTCTCTTGTTCTGCTTTTTATAATTTGATGGCATTTGGGACATTGCTTATGGCATGTTTGTCAGCTCAGCTCCAACAGAATTATAATCGTTGCAAGGGACACAGATAGGTATGTTTGCCTGACAATCTCTTTGTTTCAAAAAAGCAATAAAACCTTTATTCTTCGCCATTTGGTGGTCTGTTGGACACGAACTATTTAAGAGCTCCCATTAGCACATCTGCAGCTAATAAACCTGATCTAACTCTGTATCATTCTTGGCCATCCCTTTTACCAGTGTGTGTTGCTTTGCTCAATCATTTCCTTTCAAAAAGGAGGAATGGAAATGAAATGAAACTAGGGTTTTCTGAAGAGAATTCACAGGTCTACTTTATTCATTTAAGGAATGAGCAAACATGTTTCTGTTCAGTTATAACTTGCTCAACAATGTCCCAGGCACTGGAAATACAGAGATGCTTTAGTTCTTAACACAGAATCTCCCTATTATGGAGAACGGTGAGTAAGGATGGTAGCAATTGACCATGAATATTAACCCAGGCTTGAAGATAGCATCCAGGAATAACACTGTGTGTACATATATGTAATATATGTGTGTGTATATAAATATGTATATACATATATTCCTGTATATATACATATATACATGCATTTCTAAATGCACATATATACACACATATTATATGTATATACATATGACATATATATAACATACATGTGTGTATGTATACATGTATTTACATATATCCCTGTATACATTCCTGTGTGTACATACATATATATATCCCTATATATGCACACACATATTATATATAAACATATGTATGTGCATACACACACATATGTATATACATATTATATATAAAATATGTATGTACGTATATACATACATATGTATACATATATACATATACACATTTATATGTATATATCACATATACATATGTACATACATACATATATGCATACATGTATACATATATATGTATATATGTGTGTATACATATATATACACACACTTACGTATACACACACACAAATATGTGTGTATTTGGTGAGGAAAGAACATTTGCAGGGCCAGTGACTCATACGAACTTTCTGAATCGTCTCCCTCTGGCAACTCTGATATGGTCAGGGCCAACTCACAAGGTAAAGGATAGGACAGAGGTTTTCTGAGTCACTTTTCTTCAGTCTAACCCTGCACATGGCTGTCATGAATGTGTAGATACTGCCATTTGTCTCCACAGGTCATTCCCAGGAATGCCTGTGGAAGGAGCAGCCATTCCTGTTGACAGACAGTGCTTTCCAATCTCAGGTAGCATTACATACTGAGCTGAGTAGGGCATGTGCCTCCCTTCTACTCCCTCCAGGAATACTGCATCCAAATGGCTTTCCTCGTGGGCTGATGGAATTGAACACAAGTGTAGCATTTGACTTCAGGTAAAGACAAGTGAGTGGACTAGCCAAGGAAAATGCCATCTCATCCTAGCATACAGCACTAGAATTGGACAATTTCTTTAGATTCCATGACTCTGTCTGCGAATGGCCATAGCATGAACCACTTTGCTTTGTTTCTGTTGTTGTTTTGAGGTGAGGTCCCTACTGTTTTCCTCAGGTTGGGTTTGGATTTCTCTGAAACTGCAAATAGACTCCATCACACCTGTGAAGTGAGTTCTTCAAGTAATGGAAGACCTCATCAACGGAAGAAATTCCTTTGAGTTAGTGATTTGTCTTGCTCTTCTGACAAGACACCTGACACAAGTCACCCAAGGACGGAAGGAAGGAAGGAGGGAAGAATTTCTTCGCACTCTCAGTTTGAGGGTAGGCAGTTGGAAGGTGGGAAACTATCATGGTGGGAAAATGACAGTGACAGGAACATGAGGTAGATATTCACACTTCATTCACAGGTAGGGAGAAGAGAGAAATCAACGCTTGTGCTCAGCTTCCTTTCTCTTCTTTGTTCAGTTCAGAATTCTATACCATGGATCATGATACCACATTCAGGGTTGGTATTCCCCACTACATTAACCCTTAAGATACATTTCTATAGTGATTCTAAACACAACCAAGTTGACAATGAAGGTCAGCTATCACATATTTTAAGCTTAAAAGATGTTCGAGTTTGTATATAAATCTTTATCCAATACCTTCATCTTTAGTTTAGGCCCTGGCTCTCTGTAGTCAAAACTTGCCTGGAACTTGCAGCAGTCCTCCTGCAGCAGCATCCTGAGTGTTGGTACTATAGGCATGACCTCCCCATGCTTGGCTCTATCAACTTTAATTTGGGGGATCTAATTATGAAATGAGAACGGGTTGGATATGACAACTGTCTTACTGCTCAGAAAAACACTGTTGAGGTAGGGGTGAACTCTAGGATAGAGACTCCTAGAAGGTTGCTGAGAAAGACCATGCACTTGACAGGAAGTGTGAAAGAGCAAGTGCTTAGACTAAACGAAGTCAGCAAGCGTGTGTTCAGTTACTGCTTCTATCTGTTACAAGCCATGTGGCCTTCAGAAAACCATCTCTCTTTTCTTGACCCCGGTTTCCACGGTTTACATGTCTACAACATGGGGACAGGAAAGAGAGTATCTGCCATCTGTAATTTTAAGACTTGACTAATGTCAAGTCCCTCTCCAGTGTCAAGACACTGCTTGTCAACACTTTAGTGCTAGATAAGGGTTTAGGACATAAGCCATGCCACCAAGCCTTAGAACCCTGCTGAGATGTCCCCTCAGCATTTACCAGATGAGGACATGGAAACTGGAAGGAGTCTGCAGACATTTTCATAGGTCTCACAGCTACAATACAGTGACACAGGAGTTATATCTACTAAACGACTAAATGTCTCCATACTCTCCATTCTTTCCCATTTCAGCCTATACTTACTGGGGTTTTAGTTGGTTACCTTGATGCTATATGATAAGGTGTCTGTATTTACACAATGTCTTCCAAATCTTGAGTTCTGCAGCCCCAAGGCTTTACAGTGCTGGTCAGCTCTAAGCCCCAGTACTTTCTTCACACACCCTGGATTCTCTGCGGCTGTGCCAAAGACTTCTTACTTTACTTTAAGGTGTCGCAATGCTATGACCATCAACCTACAAGACTGGTTTTCCAAGAACACTCACTCTAAATAATGGTTATTTTATTTACTCTGCAATTTGGGCAATGTACATAGACCATGGAGTTGGACAGGAAGGAAGGAATGGTAAAGTGTGTTTCCTGCTTGGCTAATTCTTAGTCCTTTTGGAAAGGTCAGACTCCTTCTAAAAGGCTTCCCACCTTCTGTGAGAAGAATGAAAGGGCCAAAGAAAATCTATTCACCAAGGTCCTCTTTACACAAAGGACTCCCTGGTGTTGGAGGCCTAGGTTAAGCTTCTTAGAGGAAAGGTGCCACAGTAGCTGAACTGTGCTCTCCGGGCCTTTGACTGTGGTGTCACATCATGGCAACCATGTCATTGTCCTATCCTGTTGCTCTTTGCTTTCTTCGTTTATGATGCTTGTTCTGTCGCAAGCCTTTGACTCCTGAAATTTACATATGGGTTCTCTTGGGCAATGATGGTCTATTGGAAAGTCAGAGGATTGGTGTTCCTGGAAACAGTTTTGGTGCTACAGAACTAAAAATGGTCTCAAATGTATTATTCTACAAGACTTGAAGGTTGGAGCCAAGAAGGTCTTAGGCCTCTGAGTTTAGTAACTCAATAGCCTCATGGAAAAATCTGGGCTGGTTGTATTTCTCTCACAGGTGGTAACAGTATCTATATGTCAAAGAGGGTCACTCTCCTCTGAACCTATCTTTAAAAGCTAGAGCATTCCTTCCAAGACTAACTAGAACAACTGGCTCTTGAGTTTCCATGGCTGGATTTTTAATCTTTGTTGTTAAACCAATCAGTAACCAAGAGGTCAGCAACTCTTCAAGATTGCCTTCCTGGTTCTGGTAAGAAGTGTCCGCTCCACCAAAACACACAGCCCCAGGAACTTTGTTCTGCAAACAAAGAAGAGCCACAGTGGACACTGCCTATTAATAACCATGACAGCTGCCACCACACAACTGTGCCTTTGAATCTCCAGGTCCTACATTTACAAAGGCAGACAAATTCACCGCCCCAAATTTTAGTATTTTTACGTGTAAACTTAGATTTAAAAATGAAGCAAAATGATGTAGTGAAGGATACCGCATGGAGCTTGGCACATGCTGGTGGCTGGCTGCCCACTGGCTACTTCATGCCTCCTCCCCTTTGGAGAGATCTCAAAGAGTAAGTATCCATGGGAACTAGGGATTTCTCACTCTTCCATGTCTCTTTGGCTCATTTTATCCCACTTCTCCTTATGATTTCTGTTTTCCCAATGCTGCAAGGGTTTTCAGAATCTGTTGATCTGTTATTAATCCTACTATCGCAATAACTGATAAGTGTGTAGCCTAAAACAACATTTGCCCCAAGTTTCTGCTTGTTTTCTTTGACCCTGTAATGTGGCCAGTTGGAGATGGTCCAATTAAAGGTAATGAACCAATTTATTCCTTTGCAATTTGTTGTGTTTAATAAGTAAGAGCCTTCCTCACCCTTTGTCCATGAACATACCCACACATTAATCTTGATCAATTGGCAGCAAGCATCTAATGAGTGCCTTTGTTGGTGGAGTTTAGGATAACCCTTCGCTCTATTTACCATTGGTGGAAAAACATAAGAAAGGAAAATTCACGTATGTTGTCACTCAGTGAGATTCCTGCTGCCCTGAGAATGAGACAAGAATTCTGTTTGCATAACAGAACACAAGAAGGGCTAATGAGGATGTGCTGGTTCAGGTTTCTATTAAAAGACACATATACTTTCAAAAATTGAAGATTATCCCTACATGTATGAGCTGTAATGGCTCCTAGGTGAAGGCTGGAAAAAATATTTATTCTGCACTAGAGCAGATTTGATGGATTCTCTCTAACATTATGATTTCTAAGTAGTTTTGATTTCCTAAGAGAAATGATTCTAGCCAATCATTTATTGTACCTTGGACAAGCCTGTCCTGGATGAAGCAGAAGGGACCAAACTCAAGAGAGGCCTCTGACAGTTCTGACAGCAAGAAGACACTATGAGCCTGTGTGTGGCGTGGAAGAGAAACTGGGATAACACCTGCCATTGTCATATCTCACTACTGTCCTTGGGTGTATATATTCACCTGCTATGGCTGACTTTATAAAACAGTGATTTGAGACATAGAATGTACCAAGGTCAGATTCTAAACTCCAAGTGTACCAAGTTGTTCAAAATGGGAACAATCAGATAATGGCTAGCAAGACCAGAGGGACTGGAGGTGGGTCTTAAAGCATGAGGAATAAAGGAATATGTAGAGAGGAAGAAGAGGATTGCAGGGCCGTTGGAACAGAAAAGAACAAATGGTGTGTCTGTTTTCTAAGTGTTGCCCTGGCCACAGTGAAGGTCTCTAAGGCTAAGGAAAGGAAGCTGGACAGTGGTATAGAGCAAGGCTCACAGAACACAGCCCTTGTGTTGTAAAATTATAACCCCTACTAGATCCAGCACTGTAGTGCCTCAAGATACCTGGTAGATATCTTGCCTGAAACACACATCCTAACTCCATGGCGGCCCAGTGTCTCTGCTGCCACACACTCTCCCAAACTCAATTCTCCACAAGAAAGAACACACAACACAATAAGCTCTGATCCAATTGATAAGATATAATTGCCCTCCTAAACATACAAAGCCCTGTACACATCCATCCCTTAAGAATATCCATAACAAAGCAAAGAAGTGCAGGCTGACAGGAACCGAATGTAGATCTCTCCTGAGAGACACAGCCAGAATATGGCAAATACATAGATAGGCAAATGCCAGCAGCAACCACTGAACTGAGAACAGGACCCCCGTTGAAGGAATCAGAGAAAGAACTGGAAGAGCTTGAAGGGGCTTGAGACCCCTTATGAACAACAATGCCAAGCAACTAGAGCTTCCAGGGACTAAGCCACTACCCAAAGACTATACATGGACTGACCCTGGGCTCCAACCTCATAGGTAGCAATGAATAGCCTAGTAAGAGCACCAGTGGAAGAGGGAACCCTTGGTCCTGCCAAGGCTGAACCCCCAGTGAACGTGATTGTTGCAGGGAGGGCAGTAATGGGGGAGGATGGGAGGGGAACACCCATAGAGAAGGGGAGGGGGAGAGGTTAGGGGGATGTTGGCCCGGAAACCGGGAAAGGGAATAACAATTGAAATGTAAATAAGAAATACCCAAGTTAATAAAGATGGAGGAAAAAAAGAATATTCATAACAACCTGTAAATACACGGAGTAGAATCTTAATGTCAGCCTCCATGTTCTCTCCTAGGCTTTTCTTCCAATCTCCTCCAGTCTCCCGTCCTTTCCGTTCCAGTCTCCTCCTCTTCCCTAAAACTTTTCTCCTGCCCATCCTTCCATCTCGTCCAATGACAGGCCTCGTTCTCTCTTGTACCTGCCTACACCTGCATGATGACATCATCCCACAAGCCCCAGTGTGTTAGTACATGGATCATGTCTACCTTCTCCCCCTTGGTTCACCTTGGCTTGGGCATCATTCTTTGTTCCTTCCTCTCTTCCCCTCCTTGTTGCCCCTGCCTTTCTCCCACTCTTGTTCTTCTCGTGTACTTTACCAAGCACGGTTGCCCACAGGGGTCTCCATCTGACAACATACCATGGCCTTCCCCTCAGGCTTCTCAGGTCTTAGACTCTATAGCTAGAAAGTAGAGTCTGCGCCCCAGTTGCAGGGTTGACTACTGTTTAACCTTAGACGAGTTCTACCCTGCCTATTTCAGTGCTTCATATGCCAATAGTGATCACCTCCTGGGGTCACCTCGAGGATTATATGTACATTTGCTCTGGAAGGCAAGAATATGTAGAGGTCCTGTGTGTGTTGGAATTGCAGTCATGTTGGACCGGCCATTTTCTTTCCTGCCCCTGTGGATTATAGCATAATTTTTTTTCTTATTTCTTTGGTTCCAACATCCACATCACGTGGCCTATTAATACTTTTAAACTGCTAGAGTTGCAGTTTGTCTCTTAAATGTACTAAATAAAAATTTTGAGAGGATTTAAAAGCCTGAGTTCAAAGTCTGACCCAAAGTGGCATCTATTTCAGTCAGCTAAACCTCTCTGCCCGGTGCTCCAGCAGCCTCTTGGTGCGCCATGACAGCCTCCTGCTCCCTCATACAGTCTGACTTCATTTGCTACTGTTTAAATTTTATGAATCATGTTCTAGCTCTCTGAACTCATGAAACCTCTGGGACTACATAAATAATTACCAAGATGCAATTGTCACAGATTATAAAGAATGCTGTAAAAAGTTCTTTCTCCTTTTTCCCCCTCTTTTTTTCTATTTCTATGAACTTTTTTTCTTCAACTTGTAGGAGGAAGAAAATGTCAGCCATTCTCCAACGAAGAGAGAAGGAGATTCTTAGAATCAAGAAGTCTGACATCCGGTAAGCAAACACTCCCTTCTTCAGATGGCAGTGAGAGTGTGCCATGGCAACCTCTTCTTGGTGGGAACTCTCAGTCGGGGCCTCCTGTGCTCCACTCCCCCATACATTGACTTCAGAGCAGTGCCTGCCCGGCAGAATGTCAATGAGGAAACAGCAAAGTACAGGACGTCTTGGAACACAGCCCTGCTGTTCCAAAGGAAGAGCAAGGCCTCTGGAGGAGCTCTCCCTGACTGCTGTGCTTCTTCTTAAAGGTTGTGCATTTGAATTCATCCGTTGTCTTGGAATACCTTTGATTGTCGTGTCAAGGTAGAGAGAATGCCGGGATTGTCTTTGCCTTCTGAGAAATCGAGCAGACTCAGCGATTTTCCCAGCAGCCTTGATCCTTCCAGGTTCCTGGTGAGCTTTCAGATGAGGCATATTCCTGGAAACTTCTGAAATCGGCCCTGTGCTATCAAACTTGGCAGTTAAAAATCTCATCTTCAAATGCATTTTTCTCATCCCAGTTCTCCCCTATGAAATGCCTGGTAGCCCTTCCATTTTTTCTATTTTTGGCAGAACAGAGCAAACTCTATTTGCCAAGACTCTTTTTTTTAAACCACCAAGTTCTTGTCATTCTGAGGCAAGAGGTTTCTGGATCAAAATGGAACCAAAAGGTTCATTTGGCACCGTTCAATCAACCTTATCAGCAGCTCCCAGGAAGGTTTTCCTCTGAAATCGAGGGTTTCATCAGAACACCACAGAACGCATGTGAATCCTACAGTCTGTAATCACAATGCCAGAGACCTGGAAACCAGCCTCAAGCAGGCAGGAACAGCTGATCCCCCGCCCCTTTCTTTCTCTAGAACCTTTTTGTTTATTCTCCCTAAACGCCAGAGATTCATTTTGAGAACACATTACATTCTTCTCTTCTCAAAATACCTGTGTTTACATTGTGTCTCCTGAATTAACACTCAAGTTAGGGCAGAGCAAGAACCAGAAATCACTTCTGCATCCTGTATCATGTTTATTCAATAAACACGAATCTTCTCATATCCTTTCTACTAGACCAGCCCACAGAGGCAGGTTGAGGCAGGAATGGAGGAGGAACCTAGCTCTTGCTTTTCTTTGTTCTAGAATATTTATTTATTTATGTATTTATTTATGAACTTACTTATTTTGAGAAAGGCCTCCTACTTGCATGGTCTGGCCTTGAACCCTCCAAGTAATCTTGGATGGTCTTGATTTTCTGATCCTCCTGTTTCCACCTTCCCAATGTCAGACATGCATCACCACACTTGGTTTTATGTACCATGGGGGGCTGAACCCAGGCCTTATGCATATTATGCAAGTAGTCTACCAACTGAGCTACCCCGGAGTCTTGCGCTAGGACTTTCAAATCGAGTTGGCATGGTTCAAAAGTCATAGAAGTACTGGGCAGTTTCTCGAAGCCTACAAAATGATTGGTGTGTTTTCAATTAGAGCTATGACTGCCTCCATTAATGGGGCTCAGGAAAGCAGAGAGCTGTCCTTTTGGAATGATGAGGAAAAGACTAGCAAAGCAATATTCTCATGAGAGGTGGCTGCCATTTTTATATTGCCATGAGGCCTGAGGCGTCTTCAGCAGGTAGCCACTGGTTGGTTGGCCAACTGCACCTGATAAACCATGAGTAACGCCATGCCCTCCAGGTTGTACACGGCTCTACTGACTTTTCTAACTTTTCATCCTCTTGTTATCTTTCCTGAGAGGGCATTTCAGTTCTGACTTCACAGTTTAGTCATGCTAATTCTTGTCTGTATTATATCAAGTTGGAATTTTTAACGTATAGGCTTTTGAAAATAGAGTTCACGTGTGGAATTGTCTTTGTAGTTGTGAAGTTTCAGAATTACAGTATGTAATTATCATGTAGCATGAGAAACTGCCGTGCAGATAACCTTCCTGCACTGAAGTGTTTCTTTGGTAAACAAGCCTATCCTTTAATGGAATATTTGTCAGTGTATGTGTATTCAAAGAACCACTCCAAAGACATGTGCTCAGAAGTTAGGAAATAATTATATTTCCAAACATAATCTTTTCTAATCATCCCATTTTTGTTTTATTTAAAAATAACCCGGGGGGTCTCTAAGACAGATACAATTATCTTTGATCTCAGCTTTGAGGTACCACCCTTCCCTAAAAGTATTGGGGGGGGGGAACTAAGGGGGAACTGAAAAGGAGTGTGAATAAATGCATAGATTAAGGTTTTTTCCAGAAAAATGTTCACTCTAATTATAAATAAATACATGAGCAAGAAGCTGCCTAAATTTAGCCTCTTGGGAGGGAGCCTACAGGGCACTGAACTGATAGGATTTAACAGTTCACCCATCTGACTTAGTGCACAGCAGTGCTTAATGATGTCCACAGTTAGACTGATTGCATAAACCTCTATTGAGGACCAACAGATGTGCAGGGGTACCACTGAGAGACAGACCAAGTCTTTGGTTTGCAGAGCTCCATGGATAGTAGGTAAGCAGTGAGTGGAAGCTCTACCCTCAAAGACAAGAACAGGAAAACAGGGGAGGTGAGGAACCAGATCGCAGGATCACAGGGCTCTGTGCCGAGCCCAGAGAAGTCTGCGTTGCCCGATGGGAAAGGCAACAGAAGCAAAGAAAGCAAAGACAAAAGTCTGGTGGATTGTGGGAACACCTGTGTACTTATGAAATAAAATCGTCTCAATTAGGGTGGACCGCAGAATATGTGTGTCAGGCCCTTGGGATCTATGAGCCACAACACTGTAGGAATTTTGTTTTCTTTGAACAAAAAACAAGTTTATGTTAAGCTTCAGTCTTCCAGAAAGTATGGCCATGGGGCCACTCATGATGGACCCCTGGTACTGCCCCTCACTCCCTCCCAATCCTGTTCCACCACTCATGATGGACCCCTGGTGCTGCCCCTCCCTCCTCCCAATCCTGTTCCATCCCCTATAGAAAGTGCTCCGCGCTAGACACTCTGGGCCTTTCTGTGCTGTTGAAGAAACCTCAGACACCTGCCACATCCCAGACCAGGAGAGGCACAGCACGGATGGCAGACACAGGCCTCCAGGAACCCACAGTCACACATTCATTCTCAGTCCCATCTCCTCAGGGCTCAGAGGATGCTTCAAGGTGGCAAGAAGCCAGATGGCAAACAAAGCCACTCTGTGTGGAGGGAGCAAGCTCTCTTCTCAGTCCTCTTTCCTGTCCGAGGAATGTGCAAACATCGCGTCAGTGGCATTCCCAGTGACACCACAGGCTTCAGTCAAATCCAAAGATGTAGAATTTTCAAAGAATGTATAAATGTTTCCTTGTTCGCTTCATTGTTAAGGAGTTTCAGAGTGCTTCTATGTTTTGTAAATATTCACATTGGGTCACTTCATTCTGAGGTGCGTCCAAGGTGCTAGGTGAAGCATCCCTTTGGGCAGGAGGAAGACCAGTGTTGCACAGGCATCTTATGCCAGCTGGAAAGTGATTTCAGCAGGAGGGAGCGGAGAAATAAGTGTCTGAGAGCAGGGCACTGGAGAGTATACAAGGCCCTGGCGACTCTGCCATCTCACTATGGAGACATGTAAACCTGAGAAATCCAGAGAAAAGCTAAGACTTCAAGCTAGAGATGTGGGGAAGGCCCAGATGTCAAGAGGGTTTCTTATGTAGAAAGTGGAAACGGCACACACCGGGGGTAGAGGATTTATATCATCCAGGGAAAGCTAATGGGTTACACTGAGGGAAATCTAGACCTTTCCTGAATCCTGACCAACAAAGTACAAGAGCTGTTCTCCCCACAGTGGTGTCCCTGGGGGCATGGATCTTAGTTTCCACTTCCAGGGGTTGAGCCCCTTAAGGGCAGACTGAGACTGGAAATCATCTGCTGCGTTGTCTGTCAACATTTCTACCATTTAACTTGGGATCAGCAGGCTCACATTAGCTAAAGCAAGGCACCCATGACTGGAAGAGCACCCAGAATGAAGAAAGGCTTTGTCAATCACTTTGCACGGATAGTTTTAAATGGGATTTTCCTGTCTGACATATAGTATGCAATGCCAGCCGCCATATCAGTGTTGTCCCCATCAAATATACCTTAGTAATTAGGAGAATTAGAGTAGTCTAAGAGAGTGATGGAAGACCCAAGATTTATAATCAGAGAGCACACAGCACAGAGACTGTTTACAGAGTAAAACAGTCTAGAATACCATAGAGTCAGTAGCTACTCTTACATAGATAAGTTCCAGGAGAATGACCTAAAGGCACAATATACTTGGTGCTAGAGTATACATGTCATACTATGACTTGTGACCCCAGTCTTGGGACTGTTGTGACACACAAGCCCTAGTTTCCTTTGTCCTCTGGGATCCTCTCTTTGGTTCATTCCAACTGCAACCATACAGGCCTTTGTTAGGTAGCTTGGTTTCTATTAAGCCAGACATTTGTAGGGTTGTACTCAACAAAGTAAAAGTCACATATGACAGTAGCCTGAGAACCAAGTCAATACTTCCTTCAAATGTGGGCATTTCCCCATCTGGTTTCTCTGAAGCAATAATGAAGGCACGGTGTGAGATGATATAATTTATGGAGGTTAATGGAACATGGGAAGGGGGAAGGAACCGAGTTTCTTGAGATCAGTAGTTATGGAAATAAAAGTTTACTCTGTGGTCAAACCTTATGTATTAGAACTGAAAAACTCCCCTAGGAGTCAGACATTGTCAATGTCTTATTTGAGAGTTGATCTGCGTGATCTTGGAACTCAGGGCCTGATTTGAGTTTGACCTTAGTAAGTAACCTTGCAAATGGCTCTAAACTCTTCTGGTGTTCTGCTTCCTCATCTATAAATGGACAGGATAATCCTTGCCTTTTTAAACCTGAAGAATACAGAAATACTGTGCACAAAGAAGTTGGCACGTGGCAAGCAGAGAGTACATGACAGCTATTTTATTTACCAAGGAGACCAAGATATTTGGGAGAAACAGGGTGACATTCTTTTCCTACTTATTTTATGAATACTCTCCAAAAATTCTTAAAGTTGACTTGAGGGCATAGGATTATATTTAAAACATTGTTTCAATTGCACAAGTTCCCTCAGGTGAGCTAATCAAGAATCAATAAGCTGCCCTCACCACCATATGGGTTGTTCTGACCTTCTCCCTGCTATGGAGTCAGACAATTGGTGTTACCCAGCCAAATAAAAATAAGGAATAGTCTTAAACTCACTATGCCATGTCAGGTGCTTCCTGTGTGAAGGAAGCCATTTGTAGACCAGACAGACACAGTGCAGACTGTCAGGGAGATAGAGGGATAAAAGGCTTGCTTTGTTTCTCTGAACCTAGTAGCAGGTGAATAATGGCATTTACTTAGGGGTAAGAATGGGTCTGCTTTCTGACCACTCCTCTGTATTTTCCTTGGATTCTGGATGTGTCTATGAAGATTCAGTAAGGTACAAGGATAAGATTCAATCTGCAATAACAATTCTCATAGGAAGGGTGACTCTCAAAGACAATTAGGAAATCATCTGTGAGCTTCTAAAACCACTCAGGAAAGTGGGCCAAGTTTGAGAAAAACATTGAGTGTCTCTTTGTGACACGTACCATAAAGCTAGTAAAGTTCTTGTAGGGAACGGACTCCTTCTGGCCCCTTCTGTTTGGAGCTTATGTTCAGGAACTGGCACAGGTTCACTGAGGATCAGGAGAGGGTGTAGAGTGTGTGGCACTAGCATTCAACAGTAGATATCCAGGCAGGAGCATAGTTCAGTGATAGGGCTGGCTAGCATGTGCAAGCCTGGGTTTCATCACCAGCACTCAACATGCACAGAAAGACCAGGTGTCCACACTTGCCAGGTGACATCAGAGCTTCTAGGACCAACCTCTGGACTCTTAAAACTCAACTCTTCATGGCCTTGTACTTGACAATTAGTGATAAGGTTAAGTATTATTTATTTAAACTTTTTTTTAAGAGTTGGGGATTCTCTACAAAATCCTAGCTGGCCTGGAACTCACTCTGTAGACTGCTTCTGCCTCCTGTGTGCTGGGATTAAAGGTGTTTTCCACTATGCCGAGCTCTTAGAATTTAGACTATCTACAGTTTTATGTAAATAATTAATGCTAAAGATTTCTGGATAAGATAGACCAGGTGATGCCTCTGTGGGTCAATAAAGACGAGTCAATAAAGAAAGCCGACTATTTCAAAGAACATAAAAAAGAGTGAGCTTCAGAAACTCTCAAAGGTATGCTACAATAATTAAGTATGGGGAGACAGATGGGCAATGAACCAGAAGCAAGCCTAGCCAATCAGCACTTGCTGTATGGCCTCTGACAGAAAAGGTGAAGATGGGGAAGCCTTATCCCAAACATAAGATGGGCAGCTCAGGTGAAGAGACACTGGCAAGCCAGTCCTCAGAACAAATGTGTAGCCCTCACAAGCCTATGGTGAATTTCATTGATGCAGTAATTCCTTCAAGGGATAAGGCAGCTGTGGAAGGCATCCTATGCTGTTATTTGTGCATGAGAGGGCAGTGGCAAAGCATAACTTTTAAAGGAAATCTACTGTCTTAGTTTTGGGCTTTACTGCTGTAGATAGACACTATGACCAAGGTAACTCTTCTAAGGACAACATTTAATTGGGACTGGCTTACAGGTTCAGAAGTTCAGTTCATTATCATCAAGGCAGGAACCTGGCAGCATCCAGGCAGGCATGGTGCAGGAGCTGTGAATTCTATATCCTCATCTTAAGGCTGCTAAGAGAAGACTGACTTCCAGGCAGCTAGGATGAGGGTCTTGAAGCTCACGCCCACAATGACACACCCACTCCAACGAGACCACACCTCCAAATAGTGCCACTCCCTGGCCTAAGCATATTCAAACCATGACACCTACTGTTTAATATTGAGCCACCCTAGAGACCCGAGGACTGGGAGCGACCACCAACCAGAAAGCTTGCATTGAACTTGTTCCAGTGGCAGAGTTTAAGAGAGGGAGGGCAGGGAGCAGATGTAGGGAACAGGAAAGCTCGGATGCAGACAAGTCAAGAGTATAGAGAGATAGCAACAGGACAGGCTCAGAAAGTGAAAGGCATGGTGGTGATGGTGGTGGTGGCGGCAGTGCTGGGGGCCGCTGTGGTAGTGGCAACCCTATCTTCAGTGATAAGGAGCAGATTTCATTTCCCAAGAGTAACTCAGGACTTCTAAAGCCCTGAGCCTGAAGTCAGAGGGTGGGCCAACCTCTAGAGCCATCTATCCATCCTCACTGCTGTAGAGCTCAGAACTCTGAAGGACCGTCAGGGTCTACTTGACATCTACAGTCACACAGTTACGTCTCGCTGGAGAATACTTAGGGGATCTTGAAGGTATGAAGATGGGTCCTTGTACAGACGCTGGTGTCATGCTTGCTTCTTATGCTTATATCATACTTGGGAGACATTTCCCAGCTTGGAGGATGAGAGAACTACCCAGTTCATAGATTGCAAAGTTAAATGTGGCCAATGGAATGCCTTGCTGTGAAGAGAAGGGAAAGTACTGAAGAGAAGTCAACTCCAGTGAAACAACAGACACTTGACTTGTGTTGATTTAACGCTATACAAACCCAAGGCCCTGAAATCTTAACTCCAGCTTCCCCCTTCCTTATGCTTATGACGGACCCCTCTAGTCTCAAAGACCTAGTGTTCCAGCTTTACCTCCTTCTCCTCCCTCCCTCCCCTCCCTCCCTTCCTTCTTTTCTTTCTTCATCCACCCTCCATTTCTCCCTCCCTCCTTCTCCCCTCTCCCTTCCTTACTTCATTCCTTTCTGTTGCCTTGGCATGTCTCCATTTTACCCATGTTTTAATTTTTTAACCTTACTGAATTGAAAAAAACAGATTTTTGTAATTCCCTTTCATAACTTTAAATGTCTTCTTTATGCATTTTTATTGATGAACAGTGATGTTTCCTTTCCTCTCCTTTCTTCTTTTTACTGATTTTGTCCACTTTCCCTCTTTCTTGCTATGCTACTTGGCTTTACCTTATTTTTGAAACTTGCGTTGAATTTTTCTTGAAAAGTTTGAATGTAACATGACCTTCTCCTCCATTCCTGTCCTTTCTTCTAATTGATCAAGTCTATTGATGATTCTTTTCCCT
The DNA here is from genome assembly GCF_021556685.1 of Rattus norvegicus. Classification (NCBI taxonomy): domain Eukaryota; kingdom Metazoa; phylum Chordata; class Mammalia; order Rodentia; family Muridae; genus Rattus; species Rattus norvegicus. The sequence goes on from NC_141535.1 coordinate 119,300,081, forward strand.
TGGATTTGTGTATTCCTGGGGGTTTTAACTTCCCACTTTCTGTTTTTTCCTCAAGTCTCAACTTCCTTATCTAATTTTTTTCCCCTATCACTGATGTTCTTGCCCATTTTGCTCACTCTTTTGTCAATGCTGATGAATTTCCTCTTCGGGCCTTGAGTCAAATTTAACTTTTTTTTCTTTTTTATCCTTTTCTGATTATTCCTCTAATAAAGTTTGAAATCTCCTCCATAATTTTATCTATTTCTGTATCCTTGAATTCAATGGCTGTGGAGTTGTAGCCCTTTGAAGAGGCCTTGCATTCATCATGTTTCTCATTTTTGTACTGTGTCTCATCCTCTCATTAGCACAGCTTCCCCTCAAGGGCTCCATCCCCAGTATGATTAGAGAGGAAAGAACAGATTCTATACCAATAATGACATAAAACTGTATGAGACAAAGAAATACACATCAAATGTATTAGTGCCCATTGCTGTATTATCACCGAGTCGAAAACAAACATAAAAATTAACAAAACCAATCCAGAATCTATTGTGAGGTTACAAATTATTCAGGTAAATAGCTGCTGAAGTAGATTTCAAACCAAAATTAGTGACAAAAGATAAAAGAGAAGTGTTCACTGTGCCATCAGTCAGAACAGATCATCAGGAAGACCTGCTACTCAGAGATAACATGCCCTGAGTAGTCAGCTCTCGGCTTCATAAATAAGCTCTGATGAGCATGAAAGGTCCAAGAGTTTGAGACACAACACAGTAGATGATGTTAGTATCTCAGTTTCATTTAGAAATTTCATCAAAAGTAGCTTTAACTATATCTTAAAGCACATGGAGTTCCCTGTTGAGGTGTGGTCTTTTGCCATGCTAAATAGCACCCAGAGACTGCACATAGACCCAGGTGATGCCATGTGATCTTGCCCCTCAAGTTATCTCTGATCAGTGAATAAAGATGCCTGTGGTCAGCAGAAGAGACCTAGGCAGGGTTTATGGTTCCCAGGCTTGGGGTCAGAGGAAAACCACGAGGAAAAATAGAAGGTTTAAGAATCTTACGATAATTATGGCCATGTAGGTTGGCTAATTAGAGTTAAAAGCAGGCAGGCAAAACGTGGCAATTTATAAAATGGGATTATTGACTGGGAAATAGACATAACAGCACAGAGGTAGACACCTGCCCAGCTCTTGTGCTAATTAAGGTTTATTATAGATATAAAGGCTTTTATCCAGGAACTAAGTAGTCAAAGGAGGTAGGTATAGAACTCCTAGGTTGTGATTAAATATTTTCAACCATGTATCAGCGCCCATGTTGGATGCCAGTCTGTTATGGTTAGACCCTGGTTATTCCTCCCAGCCCCATGCTCCCAGAAATAAGACTCAGACTCTAAATATATTTACAAATACCTTGGCCATATAGCTAGACTTGTCTATGACTAGATGTAACTTAAAATATCCCATATATTCTAGCCTACACTCTGCCACATATCTGCTTACCCATGCTCAGGTGTCATGCATCAATCAAATCATATCTTCCCGGGTATCTCCTTGACTCCTTTCTCAGAATGCGTTCTTCCTATGTCTCACCTTTTATTTCCTGCCTATGCCATAAACCATGGACCTTTAAATTGACAGGTAATGCATCCACATAATATACACGGTGTTCTCTCCACAGAAGATTCTACCAGATACAAAGTACACATGCTTTACAAGAGCTTCGCAGACTTCTCTAATATAGATCATGTGCCAGTCCACAAAGTTTTAGCAAAAGCAAAGATCTAGAACAGTGTCTTGTGTTTATCAGATGACAGAGAAACTCAAATCAAGAAAATCAGACTTCTTGAAGACTCTGAAAAGACCAATCCACAATGGTTTAAAAGAAAAAATATGAGGTCCTGAGTTCAATTCCCAGCAACCACATGGTGGCTCACAACCATCTGTAATGGGATCCGATGCCTTCTTCTGGTGTGTCTGAAGATGGATATAGTGTATTCATATACATAAAAAAAAGAAAAAATACCAGTGACAAAGGGATTGCACAAAATTAAAAGGTTCTACACAGCTAAAATGTAATAGCCAGCATGAAGAGACAGCAACAGAATAATCTGGCCAGTTATGAATCAAGTGAGAGTTTTAAATCTAGAATATAGTTTTTAACCTCGCCCAAAGCATTTCCCTCCAAAATAAATTATCCAATCAATGCTTTAACGAACAGTTCTTTTTTTTTTATTTCTATTTATTTATTTATTTATTTATTTATTTATTTATTTATTTATTTATTTATTTATTTCTGAGACAAGGTTTCTCCATGAAGCCCTGGCTGTCCTGGAACTTGCTCTGTACAGGAGGCTGGTTCCTATGCTGGGATTAAAGGTGTGAGTCACCCCCACCTGGCTTCCGTCTCTTCTTTTTTTTTTTTTTTTTTTTTTTTTTATTAACTTGAGTATTTCTTATATACATTTCGAGTGTTATTCCCTTTCCCGGTTTCCGGGCAAACATCCCCCTCCCCCCTCCCCTTCCTTATGGGTGTTCCCCTCCCAACCCTCCCACCATTGCCGCCCTCCCCCCATAGACTAGTTCACTGGGGGTTCAGTCTTAGCAGGACCCAGGGCTTCCCCTTCCACTGGTGCTCTTACTAGGATATTCATTGCTACCTATGGGGTCAGAGTCCAGGGTCAGTCCATGTATAGTCTTTAGGTAGTGGCTTAGTCCCTGGAAGCTCTGGTTGCTTGGCATTGTTGTACTTTTGGGGTCTCGAGCCCCTTCAAGCTCTTCCAGTTCTTTCTCTGATTCCTTCAATAGGGGACCTATTCTCAGTTCAGTGGTTTGCTGCTGGCATTCGCCTCTGTATTTGCTGTATTCTGGCTGTGTCTCTCAGGAGCGATCTACATCCGGCTCCTGTCGGTCTGCACTTCTTTGCTTCATCCATCTAGTCCAATTGGGTGGCTGTATATGTATGGGCCAAATGTGGGACAGGCTCTGAATGGGTGTTCCTTCAGTCTCTGTTTTAATCTTTGCCTCTCCCTTCCCTGCCAAGGGTATTCTTTTTCCTCATTTAAAGAAGGAGTGAAGCATTCACATTTTGATCATCCGTCTTGAGTTTCGTTTGTTCTAGGGATCTAGGGTAATTCAAGCATTTGGGCTAATAGCCACTTATCAATGAGTGCATACCATGTATGTCTTTCTGTGATTGGGTTAGTTCACTCAGGATGATATTTTCCAGTTCCAACCATTTGCCTACGAATTTCATAAACTCGTTGTTTTTGATAGCTGAGTAGTATTCCATTGTGTAGATGTACCACATTTTCTGTATCCATTCCTCTGTTGAAGGGCATCTGGGTTCTTTCCATTTTCTGGCTATTATAAATAAGGCTGCGATGAACATAGTGGAGCACGTGTCTCTTTTATATGTTGAGGCATCTTTTGGGTATATGCCCAAGAGAGGTATAGCTGGATCCTCAGGCAGTTCAATGTCCAATTTTCTGAGGAACCTCCAGACTGATTTCCAGAATGGTTTTACCAGTCTGCAATCCCACCAACAATGGAGGAGTGTTCCTCTTTCTCCACAACCTCGCCAGCATCTGCTGTCACCTGAGTTTTTGATCTTAGCCAATCGCACTGGTGTGAGGTGAAATCTCAGGGTTGTTTTGATTTGCATTTCCCTTATGACTAAAGATGTTGAACATTTCTTTAGGTGTTTCTCAGCCATTCGGCATTCCTCAGCTGTGAATTCTTTGTTTAGCTCTGAACCCCATTTTTTAATAGGGTTATTTGTTTCCCTGCGGTCTAACTTCTTGAGTTCTTTGTATATTTTGGATATAAGGCCTCTATCTGTTGTAGGATTGGTAAAGATCTTTTCCCAATCTGTTGGTTGCCGTTTTCTCCTAACCACAGTGTCCTTTGCCTTACAGAAGCTTTGCAGTTTTATGAGATCCCATTTGTCAATTCTTGATCTTAGAGCATAAGCCATTGGTGTTTTGTTCAGGAAATTTTTTCCAGTGCCCATGTGTTCCAGATGCTTCCCTAGTTTTTCTTCTATTAGTTTGAGTGTGTCTGGTTTGATGTGGAGGTCCTTGATCCACTTCGACTTAAGCTTTGTACAGGGTGATAAGCATGGATCGATCTGCATTCTTCTACATGTTGCCCTCCAGTTGAACCAGCACCATTTGCTGAAAATGCTATCTTTTTTCCATTGGATGGTTTTGGCTCCTTTGTCAAAAATCAAGTGACCATAGGTGTGTGGGTTCATTTCTAGGTCTTCAATTCTATTCCATTGGTCTATCTGTCTGTCTCTGTACCAATACCATGCAGTTTTTATCACTATTGCTCTGTAATACTGCTTGAGTTCAGGGATAGGGATTCCCCCTGAAGTCCTTTTATTGTTGAGGATAGCTTTAGCTATCCTGGGTTTTTTGTTATTCCAGATGAATTTGCAAATTGTTCTGTCTAACTCTTTGAAGAATTGGATTGGTATTTTGATGGGGATTGCATTGAATCTGTAGATCGCTTTTGGTAAAATGGCCATTTTTACTATATTAATCCTGCCAATCCATGAGCATGGGAGATCTTTCCATCTTCTGAGGTCTTCTTCAGTTTCTTTCTTCAGTGTCTTGAAGTTCTTATTGTACAGATCTTTTACTTGCTTGGTTAAAGTCACACCGAGGTACTTTATATTGTTTGGGTCTATTATGAAGGGTGTCGTTTCCCTAATTTCTTTCTCGGCTTGTTTCTCTTTTGTATAGAGGAAGGCAACTGATTTATTTGAGTTAATTTTATACCCAGCCACTTTGCTGAAGTTGTTTATCAGCTTTAGTAGTTCTCTGGTGGAACTTTTGGGATCACTTAAATATACTATCATATCATCTGCAAATAGTGATATTTTGACCTCTTCTTTTCCAATCTGTATCCCTTTGATCTCCTTTTGTTGTCTGATTGCTCTGGCTAGAACTTCAAGAACTATATTGAATAAGTAGGGAGAGAGTGGGCAGCCTTGTCTAGTCCCTGATTTTAGTGGGATTGCTTCAAGTTTCTCTCCATTTAGTTTAATGTTAGCAACTGGTTTGCTGTATATGGCTTTTACTATGTTTAGGTATGGGCCTTGAATTCCTATTCTTTCCAGGACTTTTATCATGAAGGGGTGTTGAATTTTGTCAAATGCTTTCTCAGCATCTAATGAAATGATCATGTGGTTCTGTTCTTTCAGTTTGTTTATATAATGGATCACGTTGATGGTTTTCCGTATATTAAACCATCCCTGCATGCCTGGGATGAAGCCTACTTGATCATGGTGGATGATTGTTTTGATGTGCTCTTGAATTCGGTTTGCCAGAATTTTATTGAGTATTTTTGCGTCGATATTCATAAGGGAAATTGGTCTGAAGTTCTCTTTCTTTGTTGTGTCTTTGTGTGGTTTAGGTATAAGAGTAATTGTAGATTCGTAGAAGGAATTCGGTAGGGCTCCATCTGTTTCAATTTTGTGGAATAGTTTGGATAATATTGGTATGAGGTCTTCTATGAAGGTTTGATAGAATTCTGCACTAAACCCATCTGGACCTGGGCTCTTTTTGGTTGGGAGACCTTTAATGACTGCTTCTATTTCCTTAGGAGTTATGGGGTTGTTTAACTGGTTTATCTGTTCCTGATTTAACTTTGATACCTGGTATCTGTCTAGGAAATTGTCCATTTCCTGAAGATTTTCAAATTTTGTTGAATATAGGTTTTTATAGTAAGATCTGATGATTTTTTGAATTTCCTCTGAATCTGTAGTTATGTCTCCCTTTTCATTTCTGATTTTGTTAATTTGGACGCACTCTCTGTGTCCTCTCGTTAGTCTGGCTAAGGGTTTATCTATCTTGTTGATTTTCTCAAAGAACCAACTTTTGGTCCTGTTGATTCTTTCTATGGTCCTTTTTGTTTCTACTTGGTTGATTTCAGCTCTGAGTTTGATTATTTCCTGCCTTCTACTCCTCCTGGGTGTATTTGCTTCTTTTTGTTCTAGAGCTTTTAGGTGTGCTGTCAAGCTGCTGACATATGCTCTTTCCTGTTTCTTTCTGCAGGCACTCAGCGCTATGAGTTTTCCTCTTAGCACAGCTTTCATTGTGTCCCATAAGTTTGAGTATGTTGTATCTTCATTTTCATTAAATTCTAAAAAGTTTTTAATTTCTTTCTTTATTTCTTCCTTGACCAGGTTATCATTGAGTAGAGCATTGTTCAATTTCCACGTATATGTGGGCATTCTTCCCTTATTGTTATTGAAGACCAGTTTTAGGCCGTGGTGGTCCGATAGCACGCATGGGATTATTTCTATCTTTCTGTACCTGTTGAGGCCCGTTTTTTGACCAATTATATGGTCAATTTTGGAGAAAGTACCATGAGGAGCTGAGAAGAAGGTATATCCTTTTGCTTTAGGATAGAATGTTCTATAAATATCCGTTAAGTCCATTTGGCTCATGACTTCTCTTAGTCTGTCGACATCACTGTTTAATTTCTGTTTCCATGATCTGTCCATTGATGAGAGTGGGGTGTTGAAATCTCCCACTATTATTGTGTGAGGTGCAATGTGTGTTTTGAGCTTTAGTAAGGTTTCTTTTACGTATGTAGGTGCCCTTGTATTTGGGGCATAGATATTTAGGATTGAGAGTTCATCTTGGTGGATTTTTCCTTTGATGAATATGAAGTGTCCTTCCTTATCTTTTTTGATGACTTTTAGTTGGAAATTGATTTTATTTGATATTAGAATGGCTACTCCAGCTTGCTTCTTCTGACCATTTGCTTGGAAAGTTGTTTTCCAGCCTTTCACTCTGAGGTAGTGTCTGTCTTTGTCTCTGAGGTGTGTTTCCTGTAGGCAGCAGAATGCAGGGTCCTCGTTGCGTATCCAGTTTGTTAATCTATGTCTTTTTATTGGGGAGTTGAGGCCATTGATATTGAGAGATATTAAGGAATAGTGATTATTGTTTCCCTTTATATTCATATTTGGATGTGAGGTTATGTTTGTGTGCTTTCATTCTCTTTGTTTTGTTGCCAAGACGATTAGTTTCTTGCTTCTTCTAGGGTATAGCTTGCCTCCTTATGTTGGGCTTTACCATTTATTATCCTTTGTAGTGCTGGATTTGTAGAAAGATATTGTGTAAATTTGGTTTTGTCATGGAATATCTTGGTTTCTCCATCAATGTTAATTGAGAGTTTTGCTGGATACAGTAACCTGGGCTGGCATTTGTGTTCTCTTAGGGTCTGTATGACATCAGTCCAGGATCTTCTGGCCTTCATAGTTTCTGGCGAGAAGTCTGGTGTGATTCTGATAGGTCTCCCTTTATATGTTACTTGACCTTTTTCCCTTACTGCTTTTAATATTCTTTCTTTATTTTGTGCGTTTGGTGTTTTGACAATTATGTGACGGGAGGTGTTTCTTTTCTGGTCCAATCTATTTGGAGTTCTGTAGGCTTCTTGTATGCCTATGGGTATCTCTTTTTTTAGGTTAGGGAAGTTTTCTTCTATGATTTTGTTGAAGATATTTACTGGTCCTTTGAGCTGGGAGTCTTCACTCTCTTCTATACCTATTATCCTTAGGTTTGATCTTCTCATTGAGTCCTGGATTTCCTGTATGTTTTGGACCAGTAGCTTTTTCCGCTTTACATTATCTTTGACAGTTGAGTCAATGATTTCTATGGAATCTTCTGCTCCTGAGATTCTCTCTTCCATCTCTTGTATTCTGTTGGTGAAGCTTGTATCTACAGCTCCTTGTCTCTTCTTTTGGTTTTCTATATCCAGGGTTGTTTCCATGTGTTCTTTCTTGATTGCTTCTATTTCCATTTTTAATTCCTTCATCTGTTTGATTGTGTTTTCCTGGAATTCTTTCAGGGATTTTTGCCATTCCTCTCTGTAGGCCTCTACTTGTTTATTAATGATTTCCTGTGTTTCCCTAAGTGTGTTCATGTCTTTCTTGAAGTCCTCCAGCATCATGATCAAATATGATTTTGAAACTAGATCTTGCTTTTCTGGTGTGTTTGGATATTCCATGTTTGTTTTGGCGGGAGAATTGGGCTCCGATGATGGCATGCAGTCTTGGTTTCTGTTGCTTGGGTTCCTGCGCTTGCCTCTCGCCATCAGATTATCTCTAGTGTTACTTTGTTCTGCTATTTCTGACAGTGGCTAGACTGACCTATAAGCCTGTGTGTCAGGAGTGCTGTAGACCTGTTTTCCTCTCTTTCAGTCAGTTATGGGGACAGTGTGTTCTGCTTTCCGGCGTGTAGTTTTTCCTCTCTACAGGTCTTCAGCTGTTCCTGTGGGCCTGTGTCTTGAGTTCACCAGGCAGCTTTCTTGCAGCAGAAAATTTGGTCTTACCTGTGGTCCCGAGGCTCAGGTTCGCTCGTGGGGTGCTGCCCAGGGGCTCTCTGCAGAGGCAGCAACCAGGAAGACCTGTGCCGCCCCTTCCGGGAGCTTCAGTGCACCAGGGTTCCAGATGGTCTTTGGCTTTTTCCTCTGGCGTCCGAGATGTGTGTGCAGGGAGCAGTCTCTTCTGGTTTCCCAGGCTTGTCTGCCTCTCTGAAGGTTTAGCTCTCCCTCCCACGGGATTTGGGTGCAGAGAACTGTTTATCCGGTCTGTTTCTTTCAGGTTCCGGCGGTGTCTCAGGCGCAGAAGTCCTGCCGCTCCTGGGCCCTCCCCCACGGGAGCCCAGAGGCCTTATACAGTTTCCTCTTGGGCCAGGGATGTGGGCAGGGGTGAGCAGTGTTGGTGGTCTCTTCCGCTCTGCAGCCTCAGGAGTGCCCACCTGACCAGGCGGTTGGGTCTCTCTCTCACCGGGTCTGGGAGCAGAGAGCTGCTGCGGGCCGGGATCCGCGGGTGTGGGACTTCCGGTAAACACAGACTGTGCCTCCTAGAGAAATTCTGCTTCCGTGTCCCAAGCTCACCAGGCAGCTTTCTTGCAGCAGAAAATTTGGTCTTACCTGTGGTCCCGAGGCTCAGGTTCGCTCGTGGGGTGCTGCCCAGGGGCTCTCTGCAGCGGCAGCAACCAGGGAGACCTGTGCCGCCCCTTCCGGGAGCTTCAGTGCACCAGGGTTCCAGATGGTCTTTGGCTTTTTCCTCTGGCGTCCGAGATGTGTGTGCAGGGAGCAGTCTCTTCTGGTTTCCCAGGCTTGTCTGCCTCTCTGAAGGTTTAGCTCTCCCTCTCACGGGATTTGGGTGCAGAGAACTGTTTATCCGGTCTGTTTCTTTCTAACGAACAGTTCTTAAAAGAAAACATAGTGGCCAATAAATACTTTCAAAGGTTACCAAAGTCAGACAAATGCACATTAAATGCACATCTTGCTCTCAGAAAGGTTATCAAGAAAACAAAGACAGCAAATACAGATTCAGAAACAGAGGAAAGTTTATTCCCCATGGGTGGGAATGTAAGCTGGTGCCGTCACTCAGGATACCAGCATGGAGGCGTCTATGGAAGGGAAGGCAGAAGCATCCTGCTACCACTGCGCATGGCAAAGCACTGGATGCCCTGCCACACAGACACTTGCACACCTTAATTATTCACAGCAACCAAGAAATGGAACCAGTGTAAATTCTCACAACACAGCCCAGCAACAGGAATGACTGAGAAAAATGCAACCCAGGCACACAGAAGAATTTTATTCTCATGCAGAGAAAAATGAAATTGTGACATTTTCAGAGAAATGTTTTTCTTCAAATACTTTATCATGCAACAGAAATGAATCTTGGATATTTTGCAAGAAAAATGTTTAGTGTGAGGTCAGGTCCTTGTAAGCAGAGCCCTGAGGAGGGCCAAACACAATCTGATACCCAAGGCTTCCTGCCAGCTCATCTACTTGCCTGGTGAGTCCCACACCAATAAAAGACCTCCTCTCAAGGTGGGTAAAGAATAAAATTAATTAATTAATTAAATTTAAAAGCCAGGAGTGGTGGCACAAGCCTTAATCCCAGAACTAAGGAGGTAGAAGCATGTGGCTCTATGAGTTCAAGGGTAATCTGGTCTACAGAGTGAGTTCCAGGAGCGCCAGAGTTACACAGAAAAACCCTGTTGCAAAATCAGTATAGATAAGTAAGTGAATAAAAGATGGTAGATGGTTCTTGGCAATTTTGCCTCTGCCTACACACACACAAACACACACACACACACTCACACACACACACACACACACTCACTTGTACGCACAAACACATGTGCACGTGCAAACCTATACACACACTATAACGAAAATCATTACTTTGTATGCTGATTTTCAAAATTAATAAAAGTTAGCATAAGCCTTCCTCAAGATTTATTCTGTTTATTCTATGTGACAATAGTAGGAAGCGACTGGCAGAAAAATACTGTTATCAGCTGGGATGTGGTGGTGCAATCCCATCATTTGGGAGGGAGAGGCAGATGGGTCTTTGTCGTTTGAAGCCAGCCAGGTCTGCAAAGTGAGTTCCAGGATAACCAAAGGTACGCAGAGAAACAAGTCTCTGCCTTGAAAAAACAAAAAGAGAAAAAAGAAAGAGAGAGAAAGAGAGAGGGAGAAAGAGAGAGAGAGAAAGAGAGAGAGAGAGAGAGGGAGAGAGAGAGAGAGAGAAACATACTGTAGTACAACCTCCCTAATGAATCATAATGAGAATACCTGATACATAGGGATACCTGATATGCAATCCCTGTGAAAGGGTCATTTGTACCCCCAAAGGGGTCACAATCCACAGGTTGAGAGCTACTCCTGTGTATGATTTAGATTAGGATGTTTGACAAGGGTGGAGGGACGTATCAGTGAAGTAGAGCGAAAGAACGCGCGCGCGCGCACACACACACACACACACACACACATGCACACACAAACGAATGAAATTAATAAAAGTTCAATGAGAAATAAACAACCAATATCAAAAACATCTACAGACTAGACTAGCAAAGCACCTGGGGATGCACCTTCCTGAACATTCCATGCGAGGACAAGAACACGTATAGGTCCTTCTCACTGATACAATGTTTGGAACTTTAAAAAAAAAAGCACTAGGAATCTAAAAGGCAATTAAAAATAAGGTTACAACATGCTGGTACAGAACAGTTAACAGTCAAGAACTGTGTCAGTTGCTGTGCAAACTGACTCCTCCCCATTGTCCTCTGCCCTCCACATGCACACCGAAACATGTGCTCACACACGAACACACGAGAGCAGACAATAAATACGCACAAAATCAAAACGCTACATACATAGATTGAACAGAACTTCTTCCCATTTCAGAATCTCTATGTGCATTTCTGCAGAGCATTCCATCACAGTCATGTAGACAGAATCATACCAGACAAGCAACAGCACTCTGGCTCCTGGAACAGGAACAGGAACAAAGGATTTGCCCCACAGTTTGAGCCCAGAGTTAACACACGAGGGATACAGGTTAGAGCGCCTGTCCTCACATCAGCCGTGCAATATGTTCATAGGGCTATTGTATGAAGGAGAACAGTTAAGTCAGCAGAAAGCAGGTGTGAGAAGCGGAGTGAGAGACGCTGAGACCTAAGGGGACACCACCATTTGTTTCTCAGCCTCTGCACTGCTCAGGACTCTACTGTAAAAGCAAAGATAGTTTCTTTTCTTTCTTTCTTTTTTTCTTTCAAGGCTAAATGGTGAAGTGGAAAACTAATTTAACATTGCCTTTGTATTACCTTCAAAGTAAAATTAAAGTTTCCCTTTTATAGAAATGTTGTTGCTTTGCCAAGGTTAAGAAATAATGAACAAAATCCGATGAAATTATTTGTTTCTCTGTGGTTTTCTTCTCCTTTGTTCTTCTTCTATAGTTAGAAAGCTTATTGACCTGTAAGTGACTCTTCATGCTAATCCGCACAATATTTATACATCTATAAGCAATCCCCACTTGCCCAGTGCCATTCCTCACAGGAAAAATAGAATTTTATGTGTCATTAAGCTGTTTCCAAGGTGTTAGTAATCTCACAGGAGGCATGACTATAATGGCTAGTAGGATACCTACAACCAGCATGTTGCTTGGGGGGGGGGGGTTTAAACCACTGCAATGGATACACCTGGACTCCCAGGCTCAGCGAGGGTCCTCCACATCAGCTGAGCATTCAAAGCCATAACCAAGGCTTCTCTACAGGGAAAAAACTGTTCCCCCTTTCCCCCTGAGGTTTCTCTTGACTTGCTAGAGAGACTTGAATTTGGCATTTAACGTCTTTATAGAGCTGGGGAGATAGCATGTCAAGTGAAGAGCTTGCCATCCAAGTAAGAAGACTTTAATTGGATCTCCAGAACTCGCATTAAAAAAGCAAGGTGTGGGGCATGCACTTGTAGTCCTAGTGTCAGGGGAATGGAGGGCGGTGAATCTCTTGGGCCAGCCCATCCAGCCTAATTTTCAACAGCCAGTGAGAGACGGTGTTTCAAATCAAGCTTGTATAGTACCTATGGAATGACCCCTTAGGTGATCTCTGGCTTCCACTAAACTTGCATATTCTCTCTCTCTCTCTCTCTCTCTCTCTCTCTCTCTCTCTCTCTCTCTCTCTCTCTCTCTCTCCCTTTCTCTCTCTCTCAACAGAGAACAAAATTCAAAGATAAGGATTGCCTTCATCTTTGTTTTGTGCAAAGCGAATTTCATTAAATGGCATTGAACTAACTATAGTGTCCTTGTCAAGACATAGTTTGGCATTTGAAGTTCATACATGTGCTTATTCTCATGAAAACAGAAATGGTTCCAGTTGTTTTTAATTTGCTTTGTCATGTGTACACATTCTGCTACTTCCTTTGGCCAGCTGATGAATAAGGATGAACATGAAAGAAAGGGAGCCCTGGGCCACCCTGTCTTTTCCTTTTCTTCCTGCTATCCCCTCAGCCTGACCGCATGCTGGTGAGGACTTTGGGGAATGTTTTGGTTCTGTGTGGCTCACCAAAGGAAGAGACAGACCTTTATCTCGAATTTTGGATTCACTTTCTGATTCACCAAGCCCCTTCACACAATGGATCCTCAAGTTGTCAGAACTTCAACGACTCCAGAATTCTTTCTTGAAAGTGGGCTGGGAAGACACTCTCAGTAGTATGCACATTTCCTGTGTACAACCTCAAGTCGTATCACCCCATCACATTTAACTTAACAAACATGAGTTCAAAGACAAAAGTAAGAACCCAGGGAGAGGGGCAGGAAGGGAAGAGGCCTTCTTGGGGGTTGGGGGGAATCCACTGGAAACTCATCCCACCCTGGTCATTACTGATAACTATCTAGAAGCAAGGGGCCTTTTGAGGAAGTGCCCAGTGGAAACATGTCATACCAAAAAGAATTGGACAATCATACACAAAGTGCCATTCTAGTCTATGTTCCTCTTGTTCTAAGTGGTCAAGTGACTAATCCTTGTTAGAACATTCAAAATGACTAACAAAATCATAGTTGGCTGTCCATGCCATTTATAGTCCGTGTGTGTGTGTGTGTGTGTGTGTGTGTGTGTGTGTGTGTGTGTGTTCACTTGAGTGCTATGTGCTCAAACACAGCAAAACATTCAGTTCTGTTAGAGTTAAGTGAGTGATTCGTCCATGGCTGATCTAACAAGTCACAGTTAAGTGCTAAATATATATGTTTATGTAAGAGTCCCAACTTAAAACTCCCAAATTAGAGGAAGCAAGAACAGTTGTACATGAGCCTGGATGTTCCACAGTCATGAATTTGCTGCTGTTAGACAACTGATTCATTAGAGGACACTGGGATAGAGCCCTCCCTCATAGTCAGCAGCCTGTGAAACTGAGGTCTGGCACTTAAAACTCTAATTATTGGTCAAGGGAATGGGACCTGAGTCACATCTCTGTCCCTGGGAGGAGATATGTCATCCTGAACTGCTCAGAAGGTCACCCATTGATAACTATCTAGACCTGACTCCAGGAGCCCTGAACCTTATAAGATTACTATCTAGCAGGAAACTTGGTGACGCAGAACAATGACATCCTGTTGTCCCTTCTGTAAGAGGTCCTTCAAATGGGCCTGTCAATCACCTGACAGGAAATCCATCCTGGGAAGGTTTTCTGCTCCAAATACTTTTAAAGAGTGTAAACCTACTAAAGGGTCTCTTTGGCCATTGTCTACTCTCACCATGAGATGTCCCACCTCACTCTGTCACCAACTCTGACTCTCCTCTCCACGATGCCTGCATCTGGCAAATGTCACTGGGCAGGGAGCCAAGTAAGGCAACACAAGACTGCATAACACTGTCCTTGCTTCATTCACTGAAAGCCTATTCCCTATTTATTGGGAATTGTTGCACAAAGAAGCAAACTTCACTCACAATTACTTCTTTGGAGTTACTATGTTAAATAGTAAGTGGGAAAAGAAAGAAATGCAATCTATTTCCACAACCAACATGTACAAATCATTTGACTAAATTTGTGATTTAGAAAAATTGCTAACTTGTGCCTATCTTAGACCGACCACCTGATATTGGTGAGTATGAAGTCTCCATGCTCCTAGGACTCAAGCTCCATGCTCCTGTGTCCCCCACCTGACTTACAGTGTTTCCCAGCCACTGATAAGATAGAATGTTCACTACTGACGGGACTTCATGTCTTTGTTTGGGGTGAGGCCTTTGACCCTGTATCAGTCCTGACTAATACTGTTTACTTTCTTGCTCCTTTTCATTAACTTTTAATGTTCACTTTTAATTAAGGCAGAGAAGAGTCAAACAGTAGTCACCTGGAATGTAACAGACAGCATAATACCACAGACTGTGTGCTCTTTCTCCCCGTCCTGAATCGAGCAACTATTTTCTTGGCACAGTGGCCCATGCAAAGGATGGGTTGATGAAGGAGCAGTCTGAGGCATACTCGCAATAGCTCTGGGACAGATGCCGAAGACGAGCAATCAACAGGCCCAATGGGCAGAAGTAATTTTCCAAGAGCATATGTGCATGTGTGTAATATTCATGTGTGTCATATATGTAGTATATGATACGTATTTGTAGATATGCATATGTATGGTATGCATATGAAGTCTATGTGCCCTGCATGTAACATGTATGGTGATGGGTAGTTATCTTATATACATGTGTGAGGGATGCATACATGTGATATAGATGCATTTGTAAAATGTATGTGTGGATACATATGGGTGTGATGGTATGTCTACCACATGTGTATATAACTTGTATTATATGATATGTGTGTGACACATTTGTGATATGCATGGATATATATATTTTGTAATATGCATATTATATGTGTGTGATGTATATGGTATGTGTGATACATATGTGTGACATAATGCATATATTGTGTATGACAATATGTGTGTAAAATGCATATAGTAATATGAATGTATGAAATATACCTGTGGTCTGTGTGAATGTGGTATGCTTGTGACATATATGTACTTGATATATACATGTGTATGATATATATGTGTAGTGATGTATGTATGAGATGTATATTATATGTGTATGTATGGTGTGCATGTGAGCAGTATATCTGCATGTGATACATATGTGTGTGGTGTATATATGTCCTAAGTATTATGAATCAAGGGGCACGAATGGTGTCAAGAGTGACACCCATAGAAGGCCTGGGGAAAGAAGAGGAAGTGGAGAATGGGCTCTAGATGCTCAGCTAGAAGGTCCAAGGCTAGGTGCAGGAGGTAAGTCTGGACTGAGGTGGTAAGCAGAGCTTAAGAACCACGTTCAGAACATTGTACTTCACAGATAGTGGGGACTCAGAAAGCATGTCGGCAGGGAAGGCACCATTGACACAGCTGACCTGAGGAATGCTGAAAGACAATAAACAGTCACTCAACGCAGCCACGTTCGGCGAGTTTCCTAGCAGACAGTCTAAGGCAGTGGTTCTAAACCTGTGCATCGTAACTCCTGAGGGGTCAAACAACCCTTTCACAGGGGTGACCTTGGACTATCAGGAAGCACGTATATTTACATTATAATTCATAACAGTAGCAAAATTACAGTTATGAGGTAGCAAAGGAGATAATCTTATATAGCATGAGGAACTGTATTAAAGTGGTTGAAGCCACTGGTGTGAGACCTCTGCCCAGATTGACTTCTCTGTGTCCAAATGGTGCAAGAATCAAGTCCTTTTTGTCATGACAGCACTTTGCTGGGCAAACACATACTCCATTCCCTGAGATTATGCAACTGGCTGGAAAAAACACAAGCCAATAGAATCAATCACTGATCTATTACAGGAGAGTAACACTATAGATATAAACACCAATTTAGCTGTTAATATTTTCCAAATAGCGTGTATTAAAATTAGCCTAACAATGGCCAAACTGTGAGCTACAGCACCCATCTCTTAACAGACATTATTTCTTATTTCTTACTACAGACAGAATACACTTTAGCAGCTGACAGCAAAGATCGTCAGTCTGCAGTGACGCTGATAGATTCATTCCAGCAGCCCACCTGATGCTACAGCCATTGGGCAATGACCGAAGGCTGCTTGCTCAGCATTCCAGTCCCATGACCACAAAAGGCAAGAAAAACTGGATCAGGCTGGATGTTTCCAAGTCCAGATGATATGCCAAAGGGTCTAGTGTACTGATGACACCAGTTCTGAATTTGCAAAGTTCAAGTCTGCAGTTCTCTGGTATAGTCTTCCTTTCCAAAGCGTTTGGCTTTTGATAAAATTTCCCAGTGGGGAAATGATCAGCAAAAGCCGTCCTTTCTTACAGTTCTAACAAGCATACAGTAGACTCAGATGCAAAGCTGTGGACTTAGAGGATCGGGCATCACTCTGGATGCGCGCTAGCTCAGCATTTTGCTAAGGTTAGAGAAGAAAGTGTATTCAAACACTGTCTTCCTGGGGAAGATCTATTCAAAATGGACAACTCAAGCCTTTGCTAGTTGTTCTACCTCTCTTGTAGGCTTTGGTTTTATTTATAGGAACTGTGGAGGGGAGAGCCTACTTTCTGTATTTTCCTGCAGGATTTCCACTGAAATCTTTCAAAAACAATGTGTTTCATAACCATAGTCTAAGCCATTTCTCCAAATGATGAAAAATGAACAGGGCAGGGGAGGAAGGGGAGGAGGGAGGGAAGGAAGGAAAGAAGAAAGGAAGGAAGGAAGAGAAAGAGAGAGAGAGAGAAAGGAAGAAAGAGAGAGAAAGAGAAAGAGAGAAAGAAAAGTATAAAGAAAGGCTAAGCATGATGGTGCCCAACTGCAATCCCAGATAAAAGAGACTGAGGCAGGAAGATCACAAGTTCAAGTCCAGCCTAGGAACCAACTTTGTCTCTAAAACATAGAAACATACAGTGTTAGCATCAGCTGGATCCATGGTCAGCTAGAAGCATCTTTACAACCAGATCTTGGGCCCAGCGATGACAAGACACACCATCCCTAGGCCACTTGGTGTGATTTGTCTGGAACTGCATCACATAGTCTAACATGGGGAGAATTCTGTGCTCAGAGAAGTTGGGAAAAGTTTGCAGATTACATCTGTCTTCTGTTCCCAGCAACAGACATTAACAGGAGAGAGTGCTGGGAAGTTCCACAGTGAGGGAGCTCCTGTGAGTTCAGCCCCCAGACTCCCGAGACCAGGGAAAAAACCATACATTATTTCCACATCACGCCTTCCAACAGCCTGTGGCATGTTGGCTGCAGACTATCCTATGGACCAGATCCATTAAAGCCAGAAGATGTTCCCCAGAGCCTGGATATTTTCCTGCCCTCAGCTTTCCTAAATAAATGTCTCGTTCCCATTGTATCTGTTCAGATTATTAAATCTGAACTAATTTATGAAGTATGTTTTTAACATCCGTTATGTTATGGTCAGGTTCTAGCTCTCCAAACACAGAATCTTCCTGGTATGAGTCACTAGCATTTCTAGAAAGAAAAGAAACAGCTCTTTAAAAGGTGGCTGCACAGAGAAGCCACTTGTGGTGACTGTAAAGATGGGTGCTTGTGGGTGAGCTCTCCCAGGGCCTGGGGTGGGGGGTAAGGAGCGTTCACTGTCACTTAAGAGTCAGTGGCAAACAGCTGCATAATTTTTGTTCCTCTCTGCCTTTGTTCTTGTCTGTCATGACTTCCCCCTTTCCCAGAGACACCCAGAATACAAACTGTGTTATTAGTTCTGTGCCACAGTTGTGGCAGATTGGAATCCCCACATTACTAAGCCAAACCTCACCCGATATTAGAAATTTCTGTCAGAAAGTCATAGATCTTAAAGTCAAAGTTATAGGAGAACCCTTGTCCCCCTGTAAGACCCTGTCTGACCCTGGTACTATTCTATCTTTAGCCTGGGTCCCCTCTTCCAGTTTCCATACTGATTCTTGTCAGAGGAAGACCTGAGTGGCTCCCCACCACAGTGAACACAAACCCACCTCCTTTCTACCCTTGGTGTGCCCTCTCTACCTGTGCCTCCTACTTTTCTTGCCCACAAGCCTCCCTCAGAGACCCCAATACGTGGAGCGTCAGGTTTGTGTCCTTGGTGACCCTTTCTTCCTGTGTCATTTTTCTTAACGTCCCCAGACCTTAGAAATAACCATCTCCTTCCCTGACTCACTGCCGGTGTCCCTTCAGCCCTGTGCCTGCCATTTCTGTGCTTTAATAAGCTGGTTTTAATCTTTGAAGTATTTGTCTGTTTACCTGTAAACCTCTGTGAGGACCAGACAGGATTCTTTGCTATCTGCTCTGGGATTGTGGGGCCTGACACAGGCCGGGCGCTCTGTAAACGATTAACGCATGAATGAGACAATGGATACATGGACAACCGGTTGGATGGATGAATGAATGTTTGGTAGAACACAACACTTAAGTTCTGAGTGAGAAAGTGAATGGATTCAAGCAAAGACATTTTAAAAAGATTATTGAGCCCAAACAGCACAGAGCAGCAGCGGCCCACCCTACCTCTGAGAGCTAAGCTCTCTGAGTGCCATTTATCCACTTCTGTGTTGGATTTCTTCCTTGTTTCTTAGCAGGAGAGAGAGATAGATAAAAAGCTAAAAAATAATAAAGCACTTTGATTTTTTAATAGGTTAAATATCCCCAACGTTGTTATATATGTGTGTGCATATATATTTTATATATTATACATATATATTTAATAAATATAATATATATTTATTTAATATAACCTCCACTTAGCTTCCACCAATGATACTGAACTTGGCCATTAACCAGGAATTAAGAGTGGGGTATTCCAGTTAACTCAGATAAAACACTTATTCAAATATATATGAAGGATTGTTTTTTATTCCAGAGTTAAGAGTTAATTGGGATAATTATTCCATTAATCAGGCCAATGAGACCCACTTGTATATCAATGTAGAAAGTAGTAAAATAAGCAATTGTTTACATTTTCAACTCAATTTAAGATAATAGAAACTAGTAGCTCCAATCCACCCATGACTGGTCTTGCTTTTGTGGGAAAACAGGACACAAAGCCCCTGACAATGTCAAAGGAGGAGGGACAGAAGAATCTTTGTGATTAGTCCCTAAAACCCAAGCTCTTCTTGCCCCAAAACTCCTTTCCTGTTAGTTTTGTGACCGTGTTAGTTGAATGGCTGCACTGTGAGTTGATACAGAATTCAAGGACAATCTCAGCTGTGCTAGACAAGGAGACCAATGTCATGGACATAAGGTGTCTCTAGTCCCCAGGAAGGTCCCAGGTCACACTGGTGCCCCTTGCCAAAGCCACCCGCAGCTATGGGTCATGTAGACCTGCTCTCTCCCCCAAACCACAGTTCCCTTGCCCTATAGCTTCCACCCACTGCTTCTGCCTGCTCGAGACAAATTAGTGTTCAGTGACATTAGTTAATTTGATGGAATAAAATGATGTACAAAGATGCTCTTTACAGAGAAAGAGCAGGTAACCTTACAAGTAAAGCATTGGCCACAGCAAGGTGCAGACGAAGCTTTCCCCTTTTGAACAGAGTAGCTATCCAGAAGAGCAAGTTCTTTGAATAGAATGGCCCTATGGCCTTGAGGGTATCAGCAGAAGACCCATGCTTGGTAATCAGAGTGGCTTAAAGCACAATATAGTTAGTGTAGGGGCCTCAGAAACATATCTAGGATTTGAGACGGCCCATTACCAAAAGGGAGGAAGGACAAGGCTGATTCCAAGATCGGCTTCAGGTTGGCAACTGAGACTACACCTAAATCTCTCTTCTAAGAGCTGGGCAGTTCCAGGCAAGTCCAGACCTCAGAAGCTGCCCCACCATCTGGCCTGAGGCAAGGACAGTGGGTCAGCAGCAGTTTCCAGACTTTCTCAGCTACTTCCTCAGTAACAGCTTCCAGACCTCCCCAGCAAGTTTCCAGCCCCCAAATCCCAGTAATGGAATGTCTGTAGAGATGGACCCAACAGATTAGCATAGAGGTTGCCTACCCAGAATTCCCTAATGTGCTTTAAATCAGGCCTGCAAGCTCAGTTGGTTGTCTCTCTATTCTAGTTATGGAAGGCCCCAGAATGCTGGACTTCTGCAGAATAAAATAGGCTTTGCATTTTTATACTATTTGAGTGGGGGTGTCATTCTTTGGTGAATCATGGACCTTACAGAATAGTGCCCTAACTACATGACTTCATAGGAAGGCTTCCTCTTTTCTTCCCCTTTTCTCCTTTTCTCTTCTTTTGGCAAGACTAAAGGAATGTTTAGGGATTTAAGAGGAAGGAAGCTATTTTTCCTGCTAGAGTGAACGGAATGTGTTATTTTATCTCTGTAAATATTCTCCGTTGAAGGTAGTAAACCATATGCAGATTCGTGTGTATCTATGTAAGCAAATACCATGAAGAAAAGAAAACAAGAAAGGCTAAGTATAAGGGAATGGGGAAAGAGTGAATGCAGACAATGGATTCTAATATGTATATATATTAGAATATATGTATATCTAATATGTATATATTAGAGATATAATCGATATAATATATATGATTACAAGTGTAAAATGTAATGTCACACTTATGATTTGAATGCCAATCAGACTGTATACAAGTTCATTACATTGTGTAGTCTTCGGGTCCGGTTAATTTTGGTGTGAGATTTTTTTTTTATCTATTTCCAATATGTTTCTAAATAATAAAGCAAAATTTAAAATATTATCCACGTAGCTGTGCCACTGTAAAAAAAAAAAGTCATCAAGGACAAGCTTGAAGCTAGACAGAGAACATTTTCCCAAGTCTTCGTGGTAATGAGAAAAAACAACTACATGTTGGAGAGCTAAATTAATTAAATTTACATGACTGTCATTTACCCTGTGATTTCGTCCTTCTTGCGTTAGTTGGTGTAACAATCCCCTTTCTCTTCTGCGGTGACGTGATTGGAGATGACACTTGTTTTGTTTGCGTTCAATGGTCTTCCTCTCTGTCAGGCCCCAATTATGTTTTGAGATTGGAATGGCGGGTGTCATGGAAGTCTGTGGGACCTGCAGGTCTGGAAGGCTGATGGGAGGTAGCTAGGAGGTGGCAAGAAGCTATTGTTACTGAAGGGAAGTTCGGTCTGTTCTCAGCCGGTCCCACAGCATTCTGCATCCTGTACCCACCACCTTCCAGTCCCCCTCCCCTACCCCCTACCCCCTCGCCTCTCACCCCTCTTCCGCTGCACCTGTCCGCCATGCTGGCTCCGCACCCTGGCCGCTGTGCCCCACAGCACTACAGGCTGGCGTCACTGCTCTAGACATAGCTCCCTAAGTTTGCCATGTGCAGTGACCCGGTGCTGACCCAGGGCCATGATACAAACTGTGGGACTGTAATGAGTTTCTAATTGCCCACGGTACCTCATTGAGATGCCGCCTGCTGCTGAACTGCTGAGCTATTTTCCTCCCCAGTGTGGCTAGCACCCCTTCCTGCACCCTTACACCGGAAGTACCTTTGCCTTGACCAGAGGAGGCTGTGCTCCTCCCTAGGTAGAACGATAACAAAACAAGACAGATGAGTCTTTCTGCTGTTCACTGGAGACCTTACTATTGGTTCCCTGGCTCCAGCCGGCTTGGCTGAACAATGCTCTCAATCTGGGATCTGGAAGATAGCCCTGCGGGTGCGAGTTGGATATGGAGGTGAGATGTTAAGCATTTTACTTTCAGGAGATAATTCTAAATCAAATTGGTGTTCTGAGATGAAGCAACAGATTTTGATTTTCTAGCAACTAACAGGGTTGGTAAGAATGACAGGAACACCTCCTCCTATGCTAGGGATGGGGTTTACATCATCTTGACTAGGTCAGCAACACCCCTGCATAAGAATGAAGACATGCGTTAGACAGGGAAACTGAGGCTGGAAGATGTTTAAAAAAAACCTATCCATCCTACATGTTGAAAAAAGTGTCCTGGTCCAGGACACCTGCTCTCCTGGTGTTCCACAGCTGGAGCTGGTGTGCAAGCAAGCATGCAGGGAATCCTTGTTCACGCCTGACTTCAGGTGAGGAATCGCTCTAGATCTCAAAATAGCACATGGGGCTTTACATTTTAAAAATAAATGAGATAACTAATGTGAAAATATTGACTCAGGACTAAGTTAAACACCCAGCAAAGGACTCAGCTACTGCAGGGAAAATTGAAGCCCAGTGTTCCCTTGCTGCATGTGGAGGACACAGAGGAAGCAGAGGCAAGCGGGCCGTTTGGAGAGACTACTGAGCCCCTTCCTTCTCACTGTCCTCCCACATGTCCTCTAAGTCACTTCTAAAGTGCCAGATCTGAACTCCCCACAACACATGACTGAATTCCTCTGGCTTTCCAGATCTAAGGCTTCCTAAGGCACGAACTGTGCTGTTCTGATGGTCTGTGGGATAGACATTGCCTGTTGCTAGCCAAGACCCAGGTTATCCGCACTCCCTGCATTTTGGGAAAGATTGGTCTCTAGTAGCTGAGCATTGAAAAGGAAATTAGTGAGTAACTGCCAATGGCCACATAAAAGTGTCTCTTCGTTTTTTCTTTTTTTTTCTTCTTTTTGTTTTCATTTTTGCGTTTGAGACACAGTTCTCTAGCTCAAGCTTTCCTTAAGCTCAGAGCAATCCTCCTTCCTCAGTCTCCCATAAAGTGAGATTACAATTGTGAGCCACCACAGCTAGCTTTAGATTTCGAGCATGGTTTTTAGATCAGAGGCGTCTTTAGAGCCCCTGGATTCTTTGAATATATAAATATTTTGTACTTTCACAGAGCCTCCTTTACTTCAGTCCTGAGACTTACAGCCTTCTACCACATGGAGCAGGCAATAGGAAGGATTTGCTTCTGAGAAGATGGTAGGTTTGCAATGGACCCAGGACCTGAATCCTGCCATGCTTGTAAACAACTCGAGATTTTAGCTGGTAGGGAATGAGGAGATCAGCGAACCAGGTGGTGCCATCATGCTCAAAGACAGGACTTCAAAGACACCATGAAAATCTAGCCAGAGCTGGGGGTGTGGCTCAGCTGGGAGAGTACTTGCCAAGCCACATGGGAAGTCTTGATTTCCGCACTCACCATAAACCAGACACAGAGGCATGCACCACCCAGCACTAGAAAGGCTGAGAGAGGAGACTCAGGAGATCAAGGTCATTTTCAAATACATATCAAGTTCTGAGCTATACAGAGATGCTGTCTCAGAAAAGAATAGAAAATCTGACACGTGGGATATTAACAGAAAAAAAAAACCACACATTCTTTCTGGGGTAAGAGATGAGAAGAAATCTATCTCTTTACTTTCAGAGATGTATCTTGCCTTGTGTATGTTCCTAAAAGGTTGATAGTGGTTTCAAACATATCTCAGGAAGAGTGTATTAGTCAAAGTTCACTAGAGTAGCAGAACTTCTGGTAAACATTCCTCTCTTGCTCATGTATAGGAATGTGTACATGCATGTGTATGTGTGTGATATATGGAATTACAGTTCAACTAATCCAACAATGGCTGTCTATGAATGGAAGGTCCAAGAATCCAGAATTGCTCAGCCTAAAGGCTGAATGTCTCAGTAGACACTGGAATCCCAAAGAAGTAGGCTCTAATATCAAGGAAAGATGGACTTGCCAGCAAGGTGAAAGCAAGCAGGAAAGAACAAGAGCTTCCTTCTACGTCCCTATCCAGGGTACCAGCAAGAGAGGTGGCCCAGGTGAAAGGTGTGTCTTCCCACCTCAGGATCCAGATCAAAAAGCCTGTGCCTTCATTCCTCAAAGGTCCAGACTAGAAGTGAATCATCCACTCTTGTCCAAGCAAAAATAATTTTTACAGGTGTACCGTTCATTTCAGAATTGTAGTTCATACCAGATGTAGTCAAGTTGACAACCAAGAACAGCTTTCACAAAGAGCTACGTCTTAAGAAGTCTGATAGCATTAATTAGATGATGCCTATAACTGCCACTTCCCCAGCATCTTATAAATGTGGTCATATGCATCATTTGTCACAATGCAGAGGCTGCTATGGAGGCCACTCTGCAAATAGAAAGGTAAGAAGCGTGCTTGAAAATGTAGTCAGCGTCACAATGGGATTCATTCTAAGAAATGCACCATCAGGTAATTTGGTTGCTGGGTGAGCGTAAATGAGTGTATTCACTGTGATCTGGATTACACAGAGTGAACTCGAAGTGGACCGAGGCTGTGAACTCTCAATACCTGCTCCAGTGGTCTTCTTCCTTCAGCACACCTCTAGGTCCTAAAGGTTCCATCTTCTCCCCACACAGCACCACCAACTGTAGACCAAGTGTTCACAAACTCGAGTTTTGTGGAAAACACCTTTCATTCAAACTAGCATATTCTACTCTTTGCCCTGACAGGCTCACGGCTACCTCATGATTAAAAGATGCAGCTGGTCAAACTTTGTCTTTGTGGCTTTTGAGAATTTCAACATAGTTTTCAGGGCCAAGGTCCAAAGTTCTTTGGAGACTCAAGGCAATTCTTAAATGTGACTTGCTCTAAAATTAAAGCCAGTACTTCAAGTGTGCAATAATACAATAATACAGAATACCTTCTTCCAAAATGGAGGAATGGGGGCATTGTGAGGATGTATTGGGTTAAAACCACAGCAGGGAAAATATTAAATCCTTTAGCTCTGTGTCTGGTACCTAGGGCTATAGTTTAAAAGACTTAGATAGCTCTGCCCCTCCAGCCTTACTGCCAACAACATACACAATCTCTTTGTGCCTGTTATACTCCAAGCAGCTCTCCTTGACATGTGTCTCACAACCCTGGCATTTCTTTTTTTTTTTTTTTTAAAGATCTGTCATTTCGGTCCCCCAAGTGCTGAAATGTAGCTACGTCACCTCAGCCCATTCTCCATAGTCATTAAGTCTCCCATTGAAACACTAGCCAGGCCTGACCTTGCTTAGCACTCAAAACCTGACACTATTAGAGACGTTCAGGGTGGGATGGTCTTAGTAACTCTGAAGTTTCACATTGCCCCAGCTAAAGTTGGCCCTAGCCAGACTTCCTTCGCGCTCTCAGCTCCAGAGCCTTCTGCTTTCACACCATGATTTTTTTTTCTTTTTCTTTTTTTTTTATTAACTTGAGTATTTCTTATATACATTTCGAGTGTTATTCCCTTTCCCGGTTTCCGGGCAAACATCCCCCTCCCCCCTCCCCTTCCTTATGGGTGTTCCCCTCCCAACCCTCCCACCATTGCCGCCCTCCCCCCATAGACTAGTTCACTGGGGGTTCAGTCTTAGCAGGACCCAGGGCTTCCCCTTCCACTGGTGCTCTTACTAGGATATTCATTGCTACCTATGGGGTCAGAGTCCAAGGTCAGTCCATGTATAGTCTTTAGGTAGTGGCTTAGTCCCTGGAAGCTCTGGTTGCTTGGCATTGTTGTACTTTTGGGGTCTCGAGCCCCTTCAAGCTCTTCCAGTTCTTTCTCTGATTCCTTCAATAGGGGACCTATTCTCAGTTCAGTGGTTTGCTGCTGGCATTCGCCTCTGTATTTGCTGTATTCTGGCTGTGTCTCTCAGGAGCGATCTACATCCGGCTCCTGTCGGTCTGCACTTCTTTGCTTCATCCATCTAGTCCAATTGGGTGGCTGTATATGTATGGGCCAAATGTGGGACAGGCTCTGAATGGGTGTTCCTTCAGTCTCTGTTTTAATCTTTGCCTCTCCCTTCCCTGCCAAGGGTATTCTTTTTCCTCATTTAAAGAAGGAGTGAAGCATTCACATTTTGATCATCCGTCTTGAGTTTCGTTTGTTCTAGGGATCTAGGGTAATTCAAGCATTTGGGCTAATAGCCACTTATCAATGAGTGCATACCATGTATGTCTTTCTGTGATTGGGTTAGTTCACTCAGGATGATATTTTCCAGTTCCAACCATTTGCCTACGAATTTCATAAACTCGTTGTTTTTGATAGCTGAGTAGTATTCCATTGTGTAGATGTACCACATTTTCTGTATCCATTCCTCTGTTGAAGGGCATCTGGGTTCTTTCCATTTTCTGGCTATTATAAATAAGGCTGCGATGAACAT
The DNA here is from genome assembly GCF_021556685.1 of Rattus norvegicus. Classification (NCBI taxonomy): domain Eukaryota; kingdom Metazoa; phylum Chordata; class Mammalia; order Rodentia; family Muridae; genus Rattus; species Rattus norvegicus. Next base: position 119,326,380 of record NC_141535.1, read on the forward strand.
AGTGGAGCACGTGTCTCTTTTATATGTTGAGGCATCTTTTGGGTATATGCCCAAGAGAGGTATAGCTGGATCCTCAGGCAGTTCAATGTCCAATTTTCTGAGGAACCTCCAGACTGATTTCCAGAATGGTTTTACCAGTCTGCAATCCCACCAACAATGGAGGAGTGTTCCTCTTTCTCCACAACCTCGCCAGCATCTGCTGTCACCTGAGTTTTTGATCTTAGCCAATCGCACTGGTGTGAGGTGAAATCTCAGGGTTGTTTTGATTTGCATTTCCCTTATGACTAAAGATGTTGAACATTTCTTTAGGTGTTTCTCAGCCATTCGGCATTCCTCAGCTGTGAATTCTTTGTTTAGCTCTGAACCCCATTTTTTAATAGGGTTATTTGTTTCCCTGCGGTCTAACTTCTTGAGTTCTTTGTATATTTTGGATATAAGGCCTCTATCTGTTGTAGGATTGGTAAAGATCTTTTCCCAATCTGTTGGTTGCCGTTTTCTCCTAACCACAGTGTCCTTTGCCTTACAGAAGCTTTGCAGTTTTATGAGATCCCATTTGTCAATTCTTGATCTTAGAGCATAAGCCATTGGTGTTTTGTTCAGGAAATTTTTTCCAGTGCCCATGTGTTCCAGATGCTTCCCTAGTTTTTCTTCTATTAGTTTGAGTGTGTCTGGTTTGATGTGGAGGTCCTTGATCCACTTCGACTTAAGCTTTGTACAGGGTGATAAGCATGGATCGATCTGCATTCTTCTACATGTTGCCCTCCAGTTGAACCAGCACCATTTGCTGAAAATGCTATCTTTTTTCCATTGGATGGTTTTGGCTCCTTTGTCAAAAATCAAGTGACCATAGGTGTGTGGGTTCATTTCTGGGTCTTCAATTCTATTCCATTGGTCTATCTGTCTGTCTCTGTACCAATACCATGCAGTTTTTATCACTATTGCTCTGTAATACTGCTTGAGTTCAGGGATAGGGATTCCCCCTGAAGTCCTTTTATTGTTGAGGATAGCTTTAGCTATCCTGGGTTTTTTGTTATTCCAGATGAATTTGCAAATTGTTCTGTCTAACTCTTTGAAGAATTGGATTGGTATTTTGATGGGGATTGCATTGAATCTGTAGATTGCTTTTGGTAAAATGGCCATTTTTACTATATTAATCCTGCCAATCCATGAGCATGGGAGATCTTTCCATCTTCTGAGGTCTTCTTCAGTTTCTTTCTTCAGTGTCTTGAAGTTCTTATTGTACAGATCTTTTACTTGCTTGGTTAAAGTCACACCGAGGTACTTTATATTGTTTGGGTCTATTATGAAGGGTGTCGTTTCCCTAATTTCTTTCTCGGCTTGTTTCTCTTTTGTATAGAGGAAGGCAACTGATTTATTTGAGTTAATTTTATACCCAGCCACTTTGCTGAAGTTGTTTATCAGCTTTAGTAGTTCTCTGGTGGAACTTTTGGGATCACTTAAATATACTATCATATCATCTGCAAATAGTGATATTTTGACTTCTTCTTTTCCAATCTGTATCCCTTTGATCTCCTTTTGTTGTCTGATTGCTCTGGCTAGAACTTCAAGAACTATATTGAATAAGTAGGGAGAGAGTGGGCAGCCTTGTCTAGTCCCTGATTTTAGTGGGATTGCTTCAAGTTTCTCTCCATTTAGTTTAATGTTAGCAACTGGTTTGCTGTATATGGCTTTTACTATGTTTAGGTATGGGCCTTGAATTCCTATTCTTTCCAGGACTTTTATCATGAAGGGGTGTTGAATTTTGTCAAATGCTTTCTCAGCATCTAATGAAATGATCATGTGGTTCTGTTCTTTCAGTTTGTTTATATAATGGATCACGTTGATGGTTTTCCGTATATTAAACCATCCCTGCATGCCTGGGATGAAGCCTACTTGATCATGGTGGATGATTGTTTTGATGTGCTCTTGAATTCGGTTTGCCAGAATTTTATTGAGTATTTTTGCGTCGATATTCATAAGGGAAATTGGTCTGAAGTTCTCTTTCTTTGTTGTGTCTTTGTGTGGTTTAGGTATAAGAGTAATTGTAGATTCGTAGAAGGAATTCGGTAGGGCTCCATCTGTTTCAATTTTGTGGAATAGTTTGGATAATATTGGTATGAGGTCTTCTATGAAGGTTTGATAGAATTCTGCACTAAACCCATCTGGACCTGGGCTCTTTTTGGTTGGGAGACCTTTAATGACTGCTTCTATTTCCTTAGGAGTTATGGGGTTGTTTAACTGGTTTATCTGTTCCTGATTTAACTTTGATACCTGGTATCTGTCTAGGAAATTGTCCATTTCCTGAAGATTTTCAAATTTTGTTGAATATAGGTTTTTATAGTAAGATCTGATGATTTTTTGAATTTCCTCTGAATCTGTAGTTATGTCTCCCTTTTCATTTCTGATTTTGTTAATTTGGACGCACTCTCTGTGTCCTCTCGTTAGTCTGGCTAAGGGTTTATCTATCTTGTTGATTTTCTCAAAGAACCAACTTTTGGTCCTGTTGATTCTTTCTATGGTCCTTTTTGTTTCTACTTGGTTGATTTCAGCTCTGAGTTTGATTATTTCCTGCCTTCTACTCCTCCTGGGTGTATTTGCTTCTTTTTGTTCTAGAGCTTTTAGGTGTGCTGTCAAGCTGCTGACATATGCTCTTTCCTGTTTCTTTCTGCAGGCACTCAGCGCTATGAGTTTTCCTCTTAGCACAGCTTTCATTGTGTCCCATAAGTTTGAGTATGTTGTATTTTCATTTTCATTAAATTCTAAAAAGTTTTTAATTTCTTTCTTTATTTCTTCCTTGACCAGGTTATCATTGAGTAGAGCATTGTTCAATTTCCACGTATATGTGGGCATTCTTCCCTTATTGTTATTGAAGACCAGTTTTAGGCCGTGGTGGTCCGATAGCACGCATGGGATTATTTCTATCTTTCTGTACCTGTTGAGGCCCGTTTTTTGACCAATTATATGGTCAATTTTGGAGAAAGTACCATGAGGAGCTGAGAAGAAGGTATATCCTTTTGCTTTAGGATAGAATGTTCTATAAATATCCGTTAAGTCCATTTGGCTCATGACTTCTCTTAGTCTGTCGACATCACTGTTTAATTTCTGTTTCCATGATCTGTCCATTGATGAGAGTGGGGTGTTGAAATCTCCCACTATTATTGTGTGAGGTGCAATGTGTGTTTTGAGCTTTAGTAAGGTTTCTTTTACGTATGTAGGTGCCCTTGTATTTGGGGCATAGATATTTAGGATTGAGAGTTCATCTTGGTGGATTTTTCCTTTGATGAATATGAAGTGTCCTTCCTTATCTTTTTTGATGACTTTTAGTTGGAAATTGATTTTATTTGATATTAGAATGGCTACTCCAGCTTGCTTCTTCTGACCATTTGCTTGGAAAGTTGTTTTCCAGCCTTTCACTCTGAGGTAGTGTCTGTCTTTGTCTCTGAGGTGTGTTTCCTGTAGGCAGCAGAATGCAGGGTCCTCGTTGCGTATCCAGTTTGTTAATCTATGTCTTTTTATTGGGGAGTTGAGGCCATTGATATTGAGAGATATTAAGGAATAGTGATTATTGTTTCCCTTTATATTCATATTTGGATGTGAGGTTATGTTTGTGTGCTTTCATTCTCTTTGTTTTGTTGCCAAGACGATTAGTTTCTTGCTTCTTCTAGGGTATAGCTTGCCTCCTTATGTTGGGCTTTACCATTTATTATCCTTTGTAGTGCTGGATTTGTAGAAAGATATTGTGTAAATTTGGTTTTGTCATGGAATATCTTGGTTTCTCCATCAATGTTAATTGAGAGTTTTGCTGGATACAGTAACCTGGGCTGGCATTTGTGTTCTCTTAGGGTCTGTATGACATCAGTCCAGGATCTTCTGGCCTTCATAGTTTCTGGCGAGAAGTCTGGTGTGATTCTGATAGGTCTCCCTTTATATGTTACTTGACCTTTTTCCCTTACTGCTTTTAATATTCTTTCTTTATTTTGTGCGTTTGGTGTTTTGACAATTATGTGACGGGAGGTGTTTCTTTTCTGGTCCAATCTATTTGGAGTTCTGTAGGCTTCTTGTATGCCTATGGGTATCTCTTTTTTTAGGTTAGGGAAGTTTTCTTCTATGATTTTGTTGAAGATATTTACTGGTCCTTTGAGCTGGGAGTCTTCACTCTCTTCTATACCTATTATCCTTAGGTTTGATCTTCTCATTGAGTCCTGGATTTCCTGTATGTTTTGGACCAGTAGCTTTTTCCGCTTTACATTATCTTTGACAGTTGAGTCAATGATTTCTATGGAATCTTCTGCTCCTGAGATTCTCTCTTCCATCTCTTGTATTCTGTTGGTGAAGCTTGTATCTACAGCTCCTTGTCTCTTCTTTTGGTTTTCTATATCCAGGGTTGTTTCCATGTGTTCTTTCTTGATTGCTTCTATTTCCATTTTTAATTCCTTCATCTGTTTGATTGTGTTTTCCTGGAATTCTTTCAGGGATTTTTGCCATTCCTCTCTGTAGGCCTCTACTTGTTTATTAATGATTTCCTGTGTTTCCCTAAGTGTGTTCATGTCTTTCTTGAAGTCCTCCAGCATCATGATCAAATATGATTTTGAAACTAGATCTTGCTTTTCTGGTGTGTTTGGATATTCCATGTTTGTTTTGGCGGGAGAATTGGGCTCCGATGATGGCATGCAGTCTTGGTTTCTGTTGCTTGGGTTCCTGCGCTTGCCTCTCGCCATCAGATTATCTCTAGTGTTACTTTGTTCTGCTATTTCTGACAGTGGCTAGACTGACCTATAAGCCTGTGTGTCAGGAGTGCTGTAGACCTGTTTTCCTCTCTTTCAGTCAGTTATGGGGACAGTGTGTTCTGCTTTCCGGCGTGTAGTTTTTCCTCTCTACAGGTCTTCAGCTGTTCCTGTGGGCCTGTGTCTTGAGTTCACCAGGCAGCTTTCTTGCAGCAGAAAATTTGGTCTTACCTGTGGTCCCGAGGCTCAGGTTCGCTCGTGGGGTGCTGCCCAGGGGCTCTCTGCAGAGGCAGCAACCAGGAAGACCTGTGCCGCCCCTTCCGGGAGCTTCAGTGCACCAGGGTTCCAGATGGTCTTTGGCTTTTTCCTCTGGCGTCCGAGATGTGTGTGCAGGGAGCAGTCTCTTCTGGTTTCCCAGGCTTGTCTGCCTCTCTGAAGGTTTAGCTCTCCCTCCCACGGGATTTGGGTGCAGAGAACTGTTTATCCGGTCTGTTTCTTTCAGGTTCCGGCGGTGTCTCAGGCGCAGAAGTCCTGCCGCTCCTGGGCCCTCCCCCACGGGAGCCCAGAGGCCTTATACTGTTTCCTCTTGCCCAGGGATGTGGGCAGGGGTGAGCAGTGTTGGTGGTCTCTTCCGCTCTGCAGCCTCAGGAGTGCCCACCTGACCAGGCGGTTGGGTTTCTCTCTCACCGGGTCTGGGAGCAGAGAGCTGCTGAGGGCCGGGATCCGCGGGTGTGGGAACCCTGGCATTTCTAACATACTGGGGTTTCTACTACAGCCCAATCTAGTCTTTACTTGCACAGTTGTACAGTGCTTTCTCAAGGCCTTCTCACAGCAAGCTTCTGTCTCTCTAAAACCATGGAAGAAGAATCCACAACCTCCATCCCCCTTTCACAGTTTATGTCTCTGAAGCCAGCACCGTATTTGGCTGTCAGCTTGGGATGAACCTTTGACCTCTTTGCCCCATATCAGCAGTAGCTTTTCTGTGTTGAAACAATTACTTTCTAGGAGCAAGTAGTCCCTTAGGATTTCTCCTTTCCAAGTTGGAAGCTTAGCTGGGTGGAGGTCCTTCCCTGAGAAGAAGGTGCCCTTCCCTCTGTTCCAGTGTAGAGCAGGTAACCCTGGCAACCTTTTATTTTTTAAAAAAAATGTGAATGTTATGATTGTATGTATGTATGTATGTATGTATGTATGTATGTATGTATACCACATGAGTGCCTCGTGTTTGTGACAATCAGTAAAAGATGCCGAACTCCCTGAAACTGGAGCCACAGATAGCTGTGAGCCATCATGTGGGTGCTGGGAACTGATGAACGTGAGTCCTCTGTAAGCAGAAAGTTTCTTTGACCACTCTGCTCTCTTTAGGAATCATCCCAGCTTTAGGCACAGTTTTGGCTGTAATGTTAAGGTTCTTAGTATTTTTCTCTCTCTCCAGACTATACATTTTGTTTTTCTTTCTGTCCTGTTTGCTTCTTCCCCATGATAGGACTACATAAGTATGATTGGTAACAACCATGCTACAGAGTCAATGTTGTGTAGTCTTCAAATCCTCTCCACTAAGAAAATCAGTTCATTTCCCAGGGAAACTCATGGGTAGAAAGTAGCCAGTGTCCTTGCTAAAACACACATGAATAGCCTCCAGCTCAGTTACTAAGGAAATCTATGTTCCCCTCTGAAACTCTTGAGGCAGCCTCAACCATGCACACTATTCTCATCTCTACCATCTTTCACTCCTACTAGAATAGCCCCGTAAGCTCTGCTATAGCATTCAACTGTTTTTCTAGTTCAACCGTTTCTACGTTTGTCCTAAAAACACTATGGTCAGGTTCTTTCTAGCCCTACCCAGCTCCTCAGTACCAGTTTGTGTCCTAATTTGACTTCTGTTGCTGTGATAAACATGACCAAAAGCAAAGAAGAAAGAGATTATTTCGGCTTACTGTTACAGTCCATTAGTGAGGGAAGTCAGAGCAGCTACCGTTTGTCAGGAGCTTGAAGCAGAAACCACTCAGTAACTTGCTGTGGTGGTTTGAATACACTTGGCCCATGGGAACTGTCACTATTAGGAGGTGCAGCCCTGCTGGAATAGGTGTGGCTTTGTTGGAGAAAGTTTGTCACTGTGTAAGCAGGTTCTGAGGTCTTCTAGTGCTCAAGCTTCACACAGTGAGAAAGAGGGAGCATCCTTTTGGCTGCCTATAGAAGCCAGTCTCCTCCTGGTTGACTTCTGATCAAGATGCAGAACTCTCAGCTCCTCCAGCATCATGCTTGTTTGCACACTGCCCTGCTTCCTGTCATGACCATAATGGACTGAACTTCTGAACCTGTAAGCCATACCCAGTTAAATGTTGTCTTTATAAGAGTTGCCTTGGTCATGGTGTCTCTTCACAGCAATAAAACCCTAAAACAGAAGTACCTAAACTAAGACAGTTGTTATGTCTGAGTTGCTCAGTTATCTATATAGCCCAGGTTTACCTGCCAAGGGGTGACACTACCCACAGTGAGTTGGTCCCTCCTATGTCAATAAGCAATGAAGAAGTTGCCCCATGGATGTATCCTGAGGCTAATCTGATCTAGGCAGTGGTGGCTGATTTTCCTTCTTCCCAGGTGACTCTAGATTTGTATTTGGTAACTGAAGCTAAGTCTGACATCAAGGCAGGAAACAAAAGGTGCAAGGGTGCTGCTCTTCTAAGGTAGATGGTGGAGAGTTTTTGTTTGTTTGTTTGTTTGTTGTTGTTGTTGTTGAGAGGACAACACCCAAATGTAGATCTGAATGAATAAATAAGCTAAGGGGACCAGTGTTCAGATTCAGAAAGGAGTTTGGGCCACAAGCCTCAGAAACCCAAGACCCATGTGATCAGCTGCCCATGGACAAGGGAGAAGGGAGGAGAGAGGTAAAAAAAAGTGGAGGAAGAGATCAGAGGCCAGATAATGAAGGGTCTTAGAAGCAGTGAGGCTGTAATAGAAATTTGGAGTCTCATTCTGATTAGATATAAAGTATGGGGACAGACAGGATTTGCATTTGCTCAAGTTATAAAGTAAGTGCCAAAAAGGAAAGAAAAACAAACCGACAAACAAAACCCATGATTTTCTAACAGTGTGGAAAACAGCAATAATATCAATTCAAGTTGAATCATACACCCGAATGTAACAGCCAATATTACAAATCTAGCTTGACATAACAGAGGATGTATTGACTGTCTTGGAATGGAAAAGGTTTCTTTAGACACAGAAAGCATTAATATAAGAAATTTAATAAATGTACAGCAACAGAACTAAAAACTTGTAAGGCATAATTAAGAAAGTAAAAAAAAAAGTCACAAGTCACATAATATGAATGACAAATATTTCTAACCAGAGAGATACATAAGCTGCAAAAAACTAAAATCAAGGTGAAATGGGTATAAGGTTAATATAATGCCTTAAAAGATAAGCAGATGGTAAGAGAAGATGCCCATCTTCTAACCATCAGGGACACTAACCATCAGTCACTAACCATCAGGGACACTATGCTGGTTTGCTTCTGTTGCCATAGAAGCAAGCAAACAAACAAACAATCACTGATCAAACCAACTTGGAAGAGAAAGAACTTATTTGGCTTAAACGTTATAGTCTATCATTAAGGGAAGCCAAGGCAAGAGCTCAAGGCAGGAACTGAAGCACTGGCCATGATGCAATGCTGTTTACTGGCTTGCTCAGCCTACTTTCTTACACAACTCAGGACCACCTGCCCAGGAGTGCACTGTCCATCATGAACTGGACCCTCCCACACCAATTATTAAGAAAATGCTGCACAGACATGGCCCACAGGCCAATTTGTTGCAAGCAATTTCTCAACTGAGATTCTCTTCCCCGGGTGACTAGTTGGTGTCAGACTGACAAAGACAGAAACGCAAGTTGGTGTCACAGAGAGACGCACTATTTGCAGCTGAAACTGAAAAAAACCATGATGGCTCCAGACAGACCCGCAGCTGAGAGCAGAGTGACATGCTCACTTATTAATTGCTCATGGAACTCAGAGATCGCTGGTGAAGTGTAATAAAAACCAGTTTGGAGACTTTTACAAGCATTTTTTGCTAAGTTTATCGCTCATCTGCTCCGCGACCCACCAATTCTGCTTTCAGCTATTTGTCCATTAAAAATGACATACGCACACAGAGGCTTGTTTAAGAGAAAGACCTGCTCATGGCAACTCTGTTTGTAGCTGTCAGAAAATCACTGTGTGCTGTTGAGCTCTTATGCCCCCCATCTGGGTGATAAGGCCTCCTTTCATGCTTGTCCAGGCCATGCCTAGGCAGTCGTGTTGGTGAGGCTTTATGGGTGTGGCTTCTGAGATTACTAGGAGACAATCTCACCGGCAAACTTCTCTCTTCTCTGGCCCTTCACAAGGTTTCTGCTCTCTCTTCCTCAATGTCTTAGGTGCAGGAGTTGTGATGTAGATGTATCCGTTGGGATTGGAGGCCACAACTCTGCATTTTAATTGGTTGTAGTCTTCTGAAATGGTCTTTATCTATTACAAAAAGAAGTTTCTTTAGGGGGGATAAGCACATCAATTGGTTTCATACATGTACATACATACATATATACATACATACATACATACATACACAGAAACAAAAACATAGTACAGTAATCCAAAACAAAATATTCTAGAGTACACATACTATAAAGTACTACTTAGCAACAAGACTATGGATAAGTGCAACAATATGGAGAAATATCAGAAAGTGATTAAGAATCCACACTTGAAGGAGTACGTCCTTCATAATTCCATTTCTATTAAACCCCAGCTCAGCGAGGTTACGGATAGCAGTAACAGCAGAATAGACAAAGGCTCTCGGAGGTCAAGGGCAGGGCCTCTGCAAGAGAACTTTCTGAAGTCGGGAGATGTTCTGTCTTTATAAATGTTTGCTACATAAGTCATATAGTTGTTCAAACTTTTCAGGCTAAATGTGCATTCACTATCAAGAAATATACCACCCACCCATCCTCAAAATGATCCAAACTGACGCAGTAGTTATTATTGACCTTTTAAAATGGATCTTAACTATAGCAAAAAAGGAATCGATTGTTAATAATCTCAAAAACCAACTACCACATCCTATCAGAAAAGAGGACAGGCTTCTGTCTTAAGTAAAAAGATCTTGACATGAAGAGAAAGGACAAGGACAATAAGAAAAAGAGAAATTACAGGCCAAGTTCATCTTCAGACTTCAATGTAAAAAAAAAAAAACCCAAATGCAGTCTTGTGAACTCAAGTCTAGCAGGATCTTTTCTTTTTAAAAGACATCGCTTCATAACAAGACAGATACAATCTGAGTTAAGCAGGAAACTGTATACACAGGAATCTATTCCATCGACTCGAATAAAAGCTTCTTTCCCTAGAAACAGAAAAGAACAATTATGTCAAAACTGAGGAAATAAAGTTAAAAGCACGCAATGCAGGTTTGTAAGCATTAAGTAATCAAAAAACATAAATATATGAGAGACTTGCTTCAGCCATGGCATTAAAAAGAAAAGACTCAAATAAGCTAATGTTGGTATTGTCTACCCATGTGCTATTACTTAATGGTAGTCTATCAATATGCTGAGTCTATCAATATGGACCCATAGGATGGAGATGCTGGGTTAATATGAAAGCTTCCACACTTAAGGTGTCAGTACCTTGTCAGTTGGTGGACAGAGCATTTGTATAAGGCTTACTGAAAAGGAGATGGAGATGCCCGACATCCCTTGACTCAGTGTTGATGAAGGGATTTTAATGCTCAGGGAAAGTGCAATGTAGAGTGGATACACTGTGTAAACCTAATGCTCCAGAATGGGAAGGCCCAGAAGACATGGCAATTCCTGAGCGCCAAAAGACACAAAATGGCAAGAGGGCCACCAGCACATTCGAGAGCCTTGCCATCGCTCTTTGCAATTCACCAATAGGGTTGCTCAATTAAATGAACTAAACAGGGTAAGCATTAAGCCCCCAAAATAGTGGGGACCAGGTAGTAACACTGAATTGCTAAAGGCAAGGTGGGTGTAGCTTTCATACATATCACAGGAAAAAGCAGTGTCTACAATGGGCTAATCCATAATGGGCGACACAGGAAAAGTGATTTTTATGATGCCATAACCCATAAGGACCACTGGAACTAGCTAATCAGTCATGGTTAGCTATAATTAAATATATATGGAACCCAATGTGTTTTTGTTTGATATGAAAACAAGAAATATTCTCAAATGAATAGATGTTTTAAAAGGCCACATTGGATTGTAGCAATAGACAATCTTGACCCATGAATCAATGTCTCGTGAGCTAGTTTGAAGACTCAAAACCTCTTGAAAGAAGGGAAGGCCAGGTCTCCCTGAGGAAGGGCCTTGCTATATAATACCAAAATTTAACTGTTATCCATTTGGTGTTCTTGATCGTAACTGTACCCAGGGGGAAAATGAAACAATCAGACTTTTGGGGGGATGCTATTGGATACTAGTTATAAGTTGACACTGATTCCACAAGATCCCCCAAATCACCCCAGTTAAAGTGGGGGCTTATGGAGGTCAAGTGCTAAAATCTGACTCCTACTGGTCCACTGAGTCCCTGAATTCATCCTGTGCTTATTTCTATAATTCTAAATGTTCAATTGGGATATGTACCCCTAGAAATGGAGAGATGTTGTATGTTGTGTGGGTTGAGCAGTATTGTGGTTGGAAAAACCAAATGGAAGCTATTGAAGTTATCTTTGCAAGGGAAAAGGTCAACCAAGACCAATTATCAAATCTCAGGAAGATTTGCAGAAATTAGTGCCAAGAATTTTCAAGTACTTGAAAGATGTGGGGTCAGTGGTTCCCACATCTCCACTTAACTCTCCTGTTCGGCCGGCGCAGAAGACAGGTATGGTGGAGAATGAGACTTAACTATCACAAACTTAAACAAATACTATCTGTAGCTGCTGTAGTAGGTGTAGTGTCCATATGAGCAGATCTCCTCGTACATGGCTTGCCCCCTATTGGTCTACCAAATAGCCTTTCCTTGATAACTCTCTATAAGGAGCACCAGAAACAGTTTGCTTTCAGTTGGTGAGGTCAGCTTTACCTTAAGGTTAGAGCAACTCTCAAGCCCTGGATCATAACTTATTTAGTTCAAAGGGATCTAGATCGAGCTCACTGCTCCCAAACCCCGTGGGAGAGAGAGCTCACTGCCAAGACAGGTGGGCACTCCTGAGACTGCAGAGCGGAAGAGACCACCAACACTGCCCACCCCTGCCCACATCCCTGGCCCAAGAGGAAACTGTATACAGCCTCTGGGTTCCCTTGGATAAGGGCACAGGAGCAGGAAATCAGCTGCGTCTGAGACACTGCCGGAACCTGAAGGGACCGACCAGATAAACAGTTCTCTGTACCCAAATCCCGTGGGAGGGAGAGCTAAACCTTCAGAGAGGCAGACATGCCTGGGAAACCAGAAGAGTCTACACTTGGCCCACATCTCTGACTCCAGAGGAAAACACCAAATCCCATCTGGAACCCTGGTGCATGGAAGCTCCCGGAAAGGGTGGCGTAGATCTTCCTGGTTGCTGCTGCCACCAGGGAGAGCTCATAAGCAACACCCCACGAGCAAACTTGAGCCTCAGGACCGCCGGTAAGACCAACTTTTCTGCTGCAAGTGACCTGCCTGGTGAACTCAAGACACAGGCCCACAGGAACAGCTGAAGACCTGTAGATAGGAAAAACTACACGCCCAAAAGCAGAACACTCTGTCCCCATAACTGGCTGAAAGAAAACAGGAAAACAGGTCTACAGCACTCCTGACACACAGGCTTATAGAACAGTCTAGCCACTGTCAGAAATAGCAGAACAAAGTAACACTAGAGATAATCTGATGGCGAGAGGCAAGCGCAGGAACCCAAACAACAGAAACCAAGACTACATGGCATCATCGGAGCCCAATTCTCCCACCAAAGCAAACACAGAATATCCAAACACACCAGAAAAGCAAGATGTAGTTTCAAAATCATATTTGATCATGATGCTGGAGGACTTCAAGAAAGACATGAAGAACTCCCTTAGAGAAACACAGGAAAACATAAATAAACAAGTAGAAGCCTATAGAGAGGAATCACAAAAATCCCTGAAAGAATTCCAGGAAAACATAAAAAAACAAGTAGAAGCCTATAGAGAGGAATCACAAGAATCCCTGAAAGAATTCCAGGAAAACACAATCAAACAATTGAAGGAATTAAAAATGGAAATAGAAGCAATCAAGAAAGAACACATGGAAACAACCCTGGATATAGAAAACCAAAGGAAGAGACAAGGATCCGTAGATACAAGCATCACCAACAGAATACAAGAGGTAGAAGAGAGAATCTCAGGAGCAGAATATTACATAAAAATCATCGACTCGACAGTCAAAGATAATGTAACGCGGAAAAAGCTACTGGTCCAAAACATACAGGAAATCCAGGACTCAATGAGAAGATCAAACCTAAGGATAATAGGTATAGAAGAGAGTGAAGACTCCCAGCTCAAAGGACCAGTAAATATCTTCAACAAAGTCATAGAAGAAAACTTCCCTAACCTAAAAAAAGAGATACCCATAGGCATACAAGAAGCCTACAGAACTCCAAATAGATTGGACCACAAAAGAAACACCTCCCGTCACATAATAGTCAAAACACCAAACGCACAAAATAAAGAAAGAATATTAAGAGCAGTAAGGGAAAAAGGTCAAGTAACATATAAAGGCAGACCTATCAGAATCACACCAGACTTTTCGCCAGAGACTATGAAAGCCAGAAGATCCTGGACAGATGTCATACAGACCCTAAGAGAACACAAATGCCAGCCCCGGTTACTGTATCCTGCAAAACTCTCAATTAACATAGATGGAGAAACCAAGATATTCCATGACAAAACCAAATTTACACAATATCTTTTTACAAATCCAGCACTACAAAGGATAATAAATGGTAAAGCCCAACATAAGGAGGCAAGCTACACCCTAGAAAAAGCAAGAAACTAATCGTCTTGGCAACAAAACAAAGAGAAGAAAAGCACACAAACATAATCTCACATCCAAATATGAATATAACAGGAAGCAATAATCACTATTCCTTAATATCTCTCAATATCAATGGCCTCAACTCCCCAATAAAAAGACATGGATTAACAAACTGGATACGCAACGAGGACCCTGCATTCTGCTGCCTACAGGAAACACACCTCAGAGACAAAGACAGACACTACCTCAGAGTGAAAGGCTGGAAAACAACTTTCCAAGCAAATGGTCGGAAGAAGCAAGCTGGAGTAGCCATTCTAATATCAAATAAAATCAATTTTCAACTAAAAGTCGTCAAAAAAGATAAGGAAGGATACTTCATATTCATCAAAGGAAAAATCCACCAAGATGAACTCTCAATCCTAAATATCTATGCCCCAAATACAAGGGTACCTACATACGTAAAAGAAACCTTACTAAAGCTCAAACACACATTGCACCTCACACATTAATAGTAGGAGATTTCAACACCCCACTCTCATCAATGGACAGATCATGGAAACAGAAATTAAACAGAGACATAGAAAGACTAAGAGAAGTCATGAACCAAATGGACTTAACAGATATTTATAGAACATTCTATCCTAAAGCAAAAGGATATACCTTCTTCTCAGCTCCTCATGGTACTTTCTCCAAAATTGACCATATAATTGGTCAAAAAACGGGCCTCAAAAGGTACAGAAAGATAGAAATAATCCCATGCGTGCTATCAGACCACCACGGCCTAAAGCTGGTCTTCAATAACAATAAGGGAAGAACGCCCACATATACGTGGAAGTTGAACAATGCTCTACTCAACGATAACCTGGTCAAGGGAAAAATAAAGAAAGAAATTAAAGACTTCTTAGAATTTAATGAAATGAAGGTACAACATACCCAAACTTATGGGACACAATGAAAGCTGTGCTAAGAGGAAAACTCATAGCTCTGAGTGCCTGCAGAAAGAAACAGGAGAGAGCATATGTCAGCAGCTTGACAGCACACCTAAAAGCTCTAGAACAAAAAGAAGCAAATACACCCAGGAGGAGTAGAAGGCAGGAAATAATCAAACTCAGAGCTGAAATCAGCCAAGTAGAAACAAAAAGGACCATAGAAAGAATCAACAGAACCAAAAGTTGGTTCTTTGAGAAAATCAACAAGATAGATAAACCCTTAGCCAGACTAACGAGAGGACACAGAGAGTGTTTCCAAATTAACAAAATCAGAAATGAAAAGGGAGACATAACTACAGATTCAGAGGAAATTCAAAAAATCATCAGATCTTACTATAACAGCCTATATTCGACAAAACTTGAAAATCTGCAGGAAATGGACAATTTCCTAGGCAGATACCAGGTACCGAAGTTAAATCAGGAACAGATAAACCAGTTAAACAACCCCATAACTCCTAAGGAAAGAAGCAGTCATTAAGGGTCTCCCAACCAAAAAGAGCCCAGGTCCAGACGGGTTTAGTGAAGAATTCTATCAGACCTTCATAGAAGACCTCATACCAATATTATCCAAACTATTCCACAAAATTGAAACAGATGGAGCCCTACCGAATTCCTTCTACGAAGCCACAATTACTCTTATACCTAAACCACACAAAGACCCAACAAAGAAAGAGAACTTCCAATTTCCCTTATGAATATCAACGCAAAAATCTCAATAAAATTCTGGCAAACCGAATCCAAGAGCACATCAAAACAATCATCCACCATGATCAAGTAGGCTTCATCCCAGGCATGCAGGGATGGTTTAATATACGGAAAACCATCAACGTGATCCATTATATAAGCAAACTGAAAGAACAAAACCACATGATCATTTCATTAGATGCTGAGAAAGCATTTGACAAAATTCAACACCCCTTCATGATAAAAGTCCTGGAAAGAATAGGAATTCAAGGCCCATACCTAAGCATAGTAAAAGCCATATACAGCAAACCAATTGCTAATATTAAACTAAATGGAGAGAAACTTGAAGCAATCCCACTAAAATCAGGGACTAAACAAGGCTCTCCCTACTCTCTCCCTACTTATTCAATATAGTTCTTGAAGTTCTAGCCAGAGCAATCAGACAACAAAAGGAGATCAAGGGGATACAGATTGGAAAAGAAGAAGTCAAAATATCACTATTTGCAGATGATATGATAGTATATTTAAGTGATCCCAAAAGGTCCACCAGAGAACTACTAAAGCTGATAAACAACTTCAGCAAAGTGGCTGGGTATAAAATTAACTCAAATAAATCAGTAGCCTTCCTCTACACAAAAGAGAAACAAGCCAAGAAAGAAATTAGGGAAACGACACCCTTCATAATAGACCCAAACAATATAAAGTACCTCGGTGTGACTTTAACCAAGCAAGTAAAAGATCTGTACAATAAGAACTTCAAGCCTATGAAGAAAGAAATTGAAGAAGACTTCAGAAGATAGAAAGATCTCCCATGCTCATGGATTGGCAGGATTAATATAGTAAAAATGGCCATTTTACCAAAAGTGATCTATGGATTCAAGGCAATCCCCATCAAAATACCAATCCATTTCTTCAAAGAGTTAGACAGAACAATTTGCAAATTCATCTGGAATAACAAAAAACCCAGGATAGCTAAAACTATACTCAACAATAAAAGGACTTCAGGGGGAATCACTATCCCTGAACTCAAGCAGTATTACAGAGTAATAGTGATAAAAACTGCGTGGTATTGGTACAGAGACAGACAGATAGACCAATGGAACAGAATTGAAGACCCAGAAATGAACCCACACACATATGGTCACTTGATTTTTGACAAAGGAGCCAAAACCATCCAATGGAAAAAAGATAGCATTTTCAGCAAATGGTGCTGGTTCAACTGGAGGGCAACATGTAGAAGAATGCAGATCGATCCATGCTTATCACCCTGTACAAAGCTTAAGTCCAAGTGGATCAAGGACCTCCACATCAAACCAGATACACTCAAACTAATAGAAGAAAAACAAGGGCAGCATCTCGAACACATGGGCACTCGAAAAAATTTCCTGAACAAAACACCAATGGCTTATGCTCTAAGATCAAGAATCGACAAATGGGATCTCATGAAACTGCAAAGCTTTTGTAAGGCAAAGGACACTGTGGTTAGGACAAAATGGCAACCAACAGATTGGGAAAAGATCTTTACCAATCCTACAACAGATAGAGGCCTTATATCCAAAATATACAAATAACTCAAGAAGTTAGACCGCAGGGAGACAAATAACCCTATTAAAAAATGGGGTTCAGAGCTAAACAAAGAATTCACAGCTGAGCACTGCCAAATGGCTGAGAAACACCTAAAGAAATGTTCAACATCTTTAGTCATAAGGGAAATGCAAATCAAAACAACCCTGAGATTTCACCTCACACCAGTGAGAATGGCTAAGATAAAAAACGCAGGTGGCAACAAATGCTGGCGAGGATGTGGAGAAAGAGGAACACTCCTCCATTGTTGGTGGGATTGCAGACTGGTAAAATCATTCTGGAAATCAGTCTGGAGGTTCCTCAGAAAATTGGACATTGAACTACCTGAGGATCCAGCTATACCTCTCTTGAGCATATACCCACAAGATGCCCCAACATACAAAAAAGACACGTGCTCCACTATGTTCATAGCAGCCTTATTTATAATAGCCAGAAGCTGGAAAGAACCCAGATGCCCTTCAACAGAGGAATGGATACAGAAAATGTGGTACATCTACACAATGGAATATTACTCAGCTATCAAAAACAATGCCTTTATGAAATTCATAGACAAATGGTTGGAACTGGAAAATATCATCCTGAGTGAGGTAACCCAATCACAGAAAAACACACATGGTATGCACTCATTGATAAGTGGCTATTAGCCCAAATGCTTGAATTACCCTAGATGCATAGAGCACATGAAACTCAAGACGGATGATCAAAATGTGAATGCTTCACTCCTTCTTTAAAAGGGAACAAGAATACCCTTGGCAGGGAAGGGAGAGGCAAAGATTAAAACAGAGACTGAAGGAACACCCATTCAGAGCCTGCCCCACATGTGGCCCATACATATACAGCCACCCAATTAGACAAGATGGATGAAGCAAAGAAGTGCAGACCAACAGGAGCCGGATGTAGATCACTCCTGAGAGACACAGCCAGAATACAGCAAATACAGAGGTGAATGCCAGCAGCAAACCACTGAACTGAGAATAGGAACCCCGTTGAAGGAATCAGAGAAAGAACTGGAAGAGCTTGAAGGGGCTCAAGACCCCTTATGAACAACAATGCCAAGCAACTAGAGCTTCCAGGGACTAAGCCAGTACCTAAAGACTATACATGGACTGATCCTGGACTCTGACCTCATAGGTAGCAATGAATATCCTAGTAAGAGCACCAGTGGAAGGGGAAGCCCTTGGTCCTGCTAAGACTGAACCCCCAGTGAACGTGATTATTGGGGGAAGGGCGGTAATGGGGGAAGGGTGGGGATGGGAACACCCATAAAGAAGGGGAGGGGGAAGGATGTTTGCCCGGAAACTGGGAAAGGGCATAACATTCGAAATGTAAATAAGAAATAGTCAAGTTAATAAAAAAAATAAATTAAATTAAATTAAAAAAAGAAATACCTAATTTAATAAAGATGGGGAAAAATTGAAAAAAAAAGGGATCTAGATCCTATAAATATTCCACAAACTATTACATTAATCCACTACATTCATGAGATTGTGCTGATTGTACAAAGTAAGCAGGATGTAGTGACCATATTAGATTTGCTAGCAATGCACATAGCCTTCAGAGGATGGAATATAAATATATCCAACCAAAATATGCAGGCCTCCTACCTCAATGAAATTTCTAGGAGTCTAATGGTGCAGGGCGTGCAGAGATATTCTTTCAAAGATAAAGGTTATGTTACCTGGCCCCTCCTGTCACTAATAAATGCAAAGCCCACTGTGAATATATGGCTTCTGAAGACAGCATTAGGGTATGTTACTGCAGCACACATACCGAGTGACTTGGAAAGCTGCTAGCTTTGAGTGTGTCCTACAATATGAGAAGGCTCTTCAACAGGATGCTCTTCCGTTTGGACCATATCATCCACCAAACCCAATGGCACTTGAGGTGTCAGTGACAGATAGGTATGCTGTTTGGAGGTTTTGTCAGACCCCAATAGGTGTCTCACAGAGAGAGGTCTTATCATCACCAGCAGACAACTCTCCTCTCTTTGACAGACAGCTATAGACCTGAGTGGAAACTGAATGTTAGACAGTAGGCCACCAAGTTACCATGTGATTTAAATAGCTCATCATGAGGTAGGTATTACCTGACTAACCAAGCCATAAAGTAGGACAATGCACAGCCATAATCCATTATCAAATGGAAGAGGTATATAAGTGATTGGACCTGAGAAGTTCCTGATGCAAGCTACATGAAGACGTTCCCAAATGCCTATGATCTCTCCTCCCATTACAGTGCCTTTTGCTCCCAAGTGTGCACCTGTAGCATCATGGGGTGTGCATCACGATCAGTTGAAACGATGACTAGGGCCTGGTTTACTGACGGTTCTGCTTGCTGTAAAGAGACGGACAGCTGCAAGACTGCAACACTCTTCTTGTCAACCCTGAAAAACACCAGGAAAAGGGACATCTTCAAGGGGGCAGAACTTAGCCTAGTACACATGGTAATAGATTCTGCTTGGAAGAAGAAGAGGTCAGATGTGTGACTGTTACTGTTTAATGGGCTGTAGCAAATGTATGAGCTGGATGTTCAGAGAGTTAAAAAGAACGTAATTGGGAAATTGATGAGTTATCTGAGGAAGAAGCATGTAGATCTATCTCACTGAATGAGCAAAAGCTATGAAGATGCTTGTGTGTCATGTTAAATGCGCCTTAGAATGTAACTTCTTCTTCAGAAGAGTTCAGTAATCAAGTACAGGGGATCACCCATTCTCTGGCCCCTTTCTCCAGCCATTCCTCTCACTGTCTATTGGGTCTGTGAACAAAGTAATCACTGGAATGGATTTTTCTTTTTTTGGCAAGTGATTGTCAATTAAAGACAGCGCTGCAGCTCCATCTGAGTTGCGCATCTGTAGGTCCTGTGCATGACGTCATAGTCTCCATGAGTTCATATAACAACAGTCCTGTAGTGTCTGGAAGACACTGTTTTCTTGGAGTCATTCATCACCTTTCTTAAAAATCTTTCTGCCTCCCCTTCTGCATAGTTCCCTGATCCCTGGGGGGAAGGGTTTGAGACCCCATTTAAGACAGAGTGTCCTTCCATCTCTCGGTCTGCATATTGTTCAGTTGTCTGACTCTGTTTCCCACACACTATAAGAGGAAGTTTCACTGAGAATGGCTGAGCTATCATCACTTATCTATGGAAATGGCAGATTGTCATTAGGAATTATTTTATTACCATGTCCTGTGGCAGAACAATCGTATTTCATTTTCTCCTGGAAGCGTGCCTGTGCAGTTTCAAGTTCTTAGCCATCCAAGCAGCGACAGGCATGGGTTCCATCCATCTCATACCATGGGCCTTAAATCCAATCAGAGAGTGGTTGGTTATCTCAACACCATTATTACCACTATTAAAATAGCATTTTAATAGTGTGGGCAGGTTGCCACAGAGAATCACCGAGTTCATAGCTGGTTTGGTGGTTGCCATTTTTAATGAGGTTAGTGTTCTCTTCAGCAATATACCTTACTGTAAGTTTATTGTCAATAGCATTGACAATAACCTAAGATGTTTGGGGGTTCCATGGGGTACCTTTGGCCAATAATACAACCAGTTGTAACCCATCTCTGGCCTTGGAGGTATCACTTTATGGCAGCAAATATTTAGTTGGAGCTTTTTCTCTCCATTATGTGGTGAGACCTCTCCATGTAGATTTCTCTCACACATGCATATGCTTTAAGACCTTCTTCAATGTTAGGGTTCCATGTAGCATAACAAATGACCCTTAGTGCTATCGATCCCTATATTCCATACCATTCCCACCTTTTCCGTTCTCCTACCTGCTTAACCCACCTCCACTCTAGTCTCCCTGTCTCTTTCCATCTTCTGACACCTTACTCTGAAAGTCTTTCACCTGCTTGGTTAGAGAAACCCCAGGATTTTTCCTTTCTGAGGACACTCTGAAAGGTGTTGCTTCCCTGATTTCTTTCTCAGAATTTTTGTCGCTTTTATGTCAGAAGGCTACGAATTTGTGTGTGTTGGTTTTGTATCCTGCTACTTTGTGGAAGATATTCACTAGCACTGGTTAGGTTCGCAGTGTCTTTTATGTATAAGAATCATATCATCTTCAAATTAAGATGTTTGGACTTGTTTCATTCTTGAGGTCTTCATTTGTCTTATTGCTCTAGTTATGACTTCAAGTACTATATTGAGTAGATACAAAGAGTGGACACCATTGACTTGAACCTCAATTTAGTGGAAATGTGTTGAGTTTCTCTTCATTTGTGTTGATGGTGCTGTGAGCTGTCTGTAAATTGCCTTTGTTATGTAGAGGCATGTCCATTGCATCCCTAGACTTTCCAGAAGTCTTATCATGAAAGGAAAGTTGATTTTGTCATAAGCTTTTTCTACATCTAATGAGATAATCATAGGATTTTTGTCTCCCAGTCTGTTTCTGTGGCCGCTTATGCTTATTTATTTACATATGTTGACCCATCACTGTATCTCTGGGGTATAGACGACTTGATCATGGTGAATAATTTTTTGATGTGTTCTTGAAAAGAGTTTGTAAATATTTCATTGAGAGTTCTTGCTCGTGTCTTGATAAGGGATATCAGTGTGTAATTTTCCTTTCTTTCTTTCTTTTTCTTTTGATTGGGTCTTTGTTTGGTTTTGGTATCAGGATAATTGCAGCTTCATAAAGAGAATTAGAAAATGTTTCTTCAGTTTCTATCTTGTAGAATAATTTAATGGGTATTGATGCTTATTGTTCTCTCAAGGTCCAGTAAGATTCTCTGCTTGCCCTTGTGGTTTTTATTTTTATATTTATTTATTTTCTGCTTCCATTTCACAAGGGGTTATTAGTCTGTTTAAATTGCTTATTTGATATTGATTTAACTCTGGTACGCTGTGTTTATCAAGAGGTTCTATTTCCTTTAGATTTTTCCAGTTTAGTGGAGTATAGATTTTTAAAGTATGTCCTTATGATTCTCTGGCTTCTTCCACATCTGTTGTAAAGTCTCCCGCATTCATTTCTAATTTTATTAATTTAGATTTTTCTCTCTCCATCTTTCAGTTAATTCAGCAAGATGTTTATCAGTCTTAAAGATTTCTAAAAGAACCAACTCTTCATTTATTTATTTTTTTGTTTACGCTCTTTCTGTTTCATTGATTTCAGCCCTGGGTTTGAGTGTTTCTTTCCATCCGCTCTATTCTGGTATTGTTGCTTCTTGTGGCGCTAAAGCTTTCATATTAACCTGTTAATATGAGATCCCACCTTTTTTTTAACGCATGCACTTACTGCTATGAGCTTGCCTCTTGTCACTGCCTTCACTGTGTCCCACAGACGTGGGTATGTTGTGTTTTCTTTCCAGTCAATTCTAAAAAGTTTTTAATTTCCTTCTTAATTTATGTCTTGAACCACTTCTTGTCCAGTAGTGAGTTAACCAGTTTTTATTAGTTTATGTTTTTTCTGTTGCTGCCAATATTCAACTTTGATACATGGTAGATAGGATGCAAGGGATGTTTCAAATTTTTCATGGATCTGTTGAGATTTGCTTTGTGTCCAAGTACACAGAAAGTTTAGGAGAAAGATTCATGAACTGCTAAGATGAAAGTATATTCTTTTGTATTTGGGAGAGCATTTCTGTTGATGTCTGTGCTATATATTTGACTTATGATATTATTTTATGTGGGATTTTTAGCTCTAGTAATGTTTCTCTTATGAACTTTGGGGCTCATGTGTTTGGTGCACAAATGTCTAGATTTGCAATATGCCCTTTATGGGTTTTTACTTGAATAACTATATGTTATCTTTCCCTGTGTCTTCTGATTAGTTTTGGTTTGAAACCTATTTTATCAGATATTAAAATGGTTATACCTGCTTGCTTCTAGGGTACGTTTGCTTGGAATATGTTTGTCCATCCTTTTACCCTGAAGTGATTATCCTTGTTAGCGTGATTCTTGGATGCAGCTGAAAAATGGATTTGATTCTAATTCATTTTGTTTTTAGTCTAGGTCTTTTTACTGGAGGATTGTGATCATTAATTTTGAAAGTTATTGGTGAGCAATATTTACTAAGTCCTGTCATTTTTTTGTTATTGTGTGGGCTCCACCCACCCCACTCCACATTTTTATTTATTTTGTTCTTTGTGTCTTCTTGGGTGTGATTAACCTCTTCAAACTGAAGTTTTCCTTCCAGAGACTTTGGTAGAGCTGGATCCATAGATAGGAATTGGTTTCATTTGGTTTTATCATGGAATGTTTTCCTTCCTCTGTCAATTGTGATAGTTTTGGTGGGTATAGTAGTCTTCAATGATATCTCTAGTTTCTTTCAGAATTTGCAGAACATCTGTCCATGCTTTTCTGGCTTTCAGTTTCCACTGAGAAGTCAGTTGTTATTGTAATGGCTCTGCCCTTATATGTCATTTGGTCTTTTTTTTCCCCTGCAGCTTTTAATATTCTTTCTTTGTTCTTTATATTTACTGTTTGGATCATATGAATATATAATCAGTTCTACTGATTTAGAGAGTTCTGACTAATACAAGATGGCAGTAGCTTATTCATTCATTCATCCATCATTCATTCATTCATTCATTCATTCATTCATTCATTCATTTATGAACAAACTGTGTCTCCTTTAGTTCTTCATAGTCCCAGACACGACTTATCTAGAGCTCAAAATAGTGATCTGGCTGGGAACAGACTTCAAATGAGTATGGTATCTATCCGAGAGCTACATGAACTGTCTGAGAGAAGGTCTGCACAGGACCACTAGGAAACTTTTGACATCACATTAGACTAGCCCCCATTAGCTTCCACAAAGCTTCACCCAAGCAAGTAAAATTCTAATTCTAGCATTTTTGTCATAGTCGATGTTTTAGCCAATGACAATCCTCTCATGTACCGACTTTTAAACAAAAGTGGAAGAAGGATGGAGAGAGGGGAGGAGGGAGAGAAGGAGGAAATAAGTGGAAGCAGGAGACAGAGACTGAGAAAGATTGCTTAAACTTACTTACACTTTATGTGGTAATGGCTTTCATTGTTTCAAACATCACTGGTTCTGCAACCTCTGACACTGTTAATGATTTTCTGTTATGCTTGCAGATAGGAACTTAGTTTAACTCTCCTCTGAGAGGCTCCACCCAGTAGCAAAAGCATTTTGATTCCAAATAAATAATTAAATAAAATTATATAATTATGTCCAATGGAAGAGATGCAGAGACTCACACCCAAACATTAGATGGAGTTTGAGGAGTCTTACAGAAGAGTTGAGAGAAGGGTTGAGGGACCCAAAGAGGACAAGATCTCCATAGGAAGACCAACAGAGTCAACTAACCTGGACCCTTGTGGACCAGTATTTGTAAAGTACTGGTGAGGGGCAGGTACAGGATAGAAGGAGGCCTGTCATTGGAGGAGAAGGAAGGATGGGCGGGAGAGAAGTTTGAAGGAAGAGGAGGAGACTAGGGGAGAGAGAAGAAGAGACGGAGAGAGGGGAGAAGCCATGGCAGGTGATGTTAAGATTCTGCTCTGTGTATTTACAGGTTGTTATTAATGTTCCTAAGGGATGGATGGTACCGGGCTTTGTATGTTTAAGTAGGCAATTATATCATACCAATTGGGTCAAAGATTATTGTGTTGTGTGTTCTTTTATGTGAGGGTTTGAGTGTAGGAAAGTGTGCGGCTGAGATGTGTTTCCACCAAGATATCTAGCAGATATCTTGGGGCACCACGGAACAGAGCTAGCGGGGTAAAAGACACCATTACTATTTATTATTTTTATATTTATACAACAACAGACCACCTTGTCTGGGCTCAGTAGGAGAAGTTGTGCCTGGTTCCTTAGCTACTTGGTGTGTGTGTATGGGGTGTGGGGTCGTGTGTGTGGGGAAACACAGAGGGGCCCTTCCCCTTCACAAAAGAAAAGGGGAAGCTGGAATGGGAGAGGACTTGAATGAGGGGGTACTGGGTGGAGAGGAAGGGCTGGTATTGGGTTGTGAATAAATAAACAAATTTTAAAAGACAAAAATATATTTTAAAAAACTAATTCTAAAAGAAATTTACAATGGCACCATAGGAAAAATAAGACCCTTCAAAAGACTCAGAGAAGGGGTTGGGGATTTAGCTCAGTGGTATAGGCTTGCCTAGCAAGCGCAAGGCCCTGGGTTCGGCCCCCAGCTCCGAAAAAAAGAGAAAAAAAAAAAAACAAAAAACAAACAAACAAAAAAGACTCAGAGAGCCAGAAGGCAAAATGTAAGGTGGTAGTCCATATGGATAATACTATATATGACAAAAACCCTAGCACATATAAAGAGCTTACCTAAGCCAACAACAACAAAACTCTAATAGGAAAGTGGATACAAACAGTTTTCACCAAAATAATTTAGTCAAATAGATAGTAATGGTCTTTAGTTCTCAGCAAAACACAAATCTTTCAACCAGTATAGTCACATCTTAGACTATGGATACAGTAAGTTTCCAAAACAATTGGCTTATGGTTGGGGTCAGGGCACAAGCTAGAACAAGAGTTCTGAAAACCTGGCAGTTTTAGTAACATTGGCACACACAGCCTTACTGGCCCAATGGCACTGATGTTCACATGTCTATCAGGCTGATGCTCGCACACACATCAGTTGTTAGTAAAGCACTCAGGGTGGTGCTGTCATTAACAGCACAGTCTGGGGGCTGCATATCTGAATTGACAGCAGCAGGGCTCTTCTGTTAGGGGACACTAACGAAGGGAGTTTGATTCATCAATGAAAACGAATGAATTAGCGGTGTACAGGAGCAGGAGAGAATCTCACAAATAGTGAGTAGAAGAAACTGAAACTGAGCAACAGGTGAAAAGCTTAGGCAACTTTGTCAATCAGGTGGAGAAGCCATCGCGACCAGCAGGGAACACATTCTGGTTTTTGTATGCATCATTTCTGGGCATGCTCAGTTTCTTGATGTTCCTAGAGCTCCACACTCATTTAGTGAGTATTCGCCAAGGTACACATGCACCACAGTGCTCTTTCTGCATAATGTACACATGCATACTGAGACATGACTCACGGAGTGGAAGATTGAGAACATGCAAATACACAGAGTTAACAAGTGGGAAATAATTGTCCAATATAAGCGAAAAAATTTAAAATGGGACTATTTTGTACAACCTAGTGCAAAAGCATTTTCAGGCCCAGATAAAATGTATTTTCTAGAAAAATACAACCTCCCACAATAGAGGCAAAAAAATAAATTCTAAAGTATCTTGATTCTAAATAAGCAATTAAATGAAAATTATATAACTATACTCTTGGGAAAATGCAAAAGAACAAATGAAAAAGCACTTTAGTACAATAACAAAATTTAGTAAAGTATCAGATCATAAAATTGTCATGCAGAGATCAACAAACTCTGTGGGAGCAGGCACAACAGGAGGGACAGAGAAGTGTCCATAGGGGACCACCGAGAAAGAAAATGGACCTCTAAAAACGAGTTAATCATTCCACTCTAATCAGACAGATAAAGCAGTGAGACAAGACACAGTAGCAGCCCAATTCTCACAGGTCAGATAGAGACAGTGGTTACCAGGCCTGGAGAGACAAGGCACACTGTCTTGCCCATGGGTTTGGAATCAATAGATGACTATATGGGAAAGGGTAACATTGGATTTACTCTTCATAGCTCACTCAAAAATCCATTCAGATATACGACACTTGAATGTTACTGTTCAATGGGCCACACAAGCTCTAGAAGTGAGATTCAGAAACAGGGAGAAGTGGGTGGGATCCCGTCTCCAAACAAATCTTGATATCCAGAAGAAATGATACATTTAAGAATACCCAGTTCTCAATAGAGAAATCTCAAATGAGTAAGAAATACTTAAAGAAATGTTCAACATTCCTTAGCCATCAGGGAAATGCAAATCAAAAGTACTTCCAGATTCCTGTTCACAGCCATCAGAATGGCTTAGATCAGTAACACGAGTGCCAGCATATGCTGGCATGGATAGGGAGCCAGGGGAACATTCCTTATTGCTGGTGGGAATGCAAACTTGTACGGCCACTATGGAAATAATTCCTCAGAAAGTTGGGAATCAATCTACCTCAAAATCCAGCTATACCACTCTTGGTTACTATCCAAAAGATAGTCTATCGTACCCCAAGGGCACTTACTCAACCACATCCATTGTGGTTTTATTCGTAATAGAAAAAGGAAAAAATCTAGATGTCCCTCAACCAAAAGGAGGATAGAGATGTGGTAGATTTACACAACAAAGTGATACCCAGCCTTTTTTTAAAAAATGCCATCATGAAATATGTAGGCAAATGGATGGATCTAGAAAAAAAATCATCCTGAGTGAGGTAACCCAGACCCAGGAAGATAAATATGATATGCGTTTCATATAAGTGGATATTAACTGTTAAGTAAATGAAAACCAAACTACAATCCATAAACCCAGAAAGGCTAGGTAAAGGGGAAGAAGGTTCTAGAGGAGACACATGGATTTGCAAAGGAAGGTGCAGTAGACTACGTTTTGATGGTACACTGGGGGTAAGTAGGGGCAGGAGTGGAGGAGACCAGGTGAAGGGGGAGACGGGATGGAGAAAGAACAGGGAGAGACAGAATTGGGGGGCTCTGAGGGATAGTGTGACAACTTAGTGCAGTGGAAACTTCCTGGAATCTATGAAGGTGATCCTAGTGGGGACTCCTAATAATGGAGGATACACAGTCTCAACTGACCATCTCTTGTAGCCAGGCAAGACTCCCAGAGGCAAGACTGGGTTGCATTCAACTGAGGTATTGGCCAAGAGGATCTGGTGGAGACCCCCAAACAACCCAGGCTGATGCTAGGACAGAGGGTTGTTTTCCAAAAACATTGTCAAGGACAATATCCCACACATCTGACTGAATGTGGGAGAGGTAGAGCTGGTGTCTGCATGGAGCATTCATCCCTATGTTCTAGTCTCTTTGGTGCAGGAAGGTACTCTGGAGGCTACTGAAAGAGAAATGTGGCACGAACCCAGCCACAAATCCTTTGACCTACAATCTGTCCTACCTGCAAGGTGGTACAGAGCTTTTGGGAGTGGCCAACCAAGCTCTACTTTAATTTGAGGTCCACTCTATGAGAGGGAGCCTATGGCCCTACACTGCTCGTATGGCCAGAAATCAGAAACTAGATCCCTAGAGGTCAGGAGTAGAACCAAGCATGATTGATCTAAAAAAATCAATAAAATGATTCCTAATATTCTGCTAGACTCCAATGGTGCCTTGTCCAATCATCAGAGAAGCTTCCTCTGTCAGTAGAGGAGAACAGTTACAGAGACCCACCGCCAGACATTACGGAAAGAGAGGGAGAGAGAGAGAGAGTGAGTCTAAATTGGAGGTCTCTTCAAGTCCCTCTCCCCAGAGCATGAAGAATCCCACAGAACGGGGCAGAAAGGTTGTAGGAGTCAGAAGAGATAGAGGACACCAGGAGAACATGGTCTACTGACTCAACTAAGCAAGGCTCACATGGGCTCACATGTACTCACATGGGCTCACATAGGCTCACGTGGGCTCACATGGGCTCACAGAGACTGAAGCTGCAAGCATGGGACCTACAAGGGTCTGCACCAGGTCCTCTGTGGATATGTTGTGTCTGTTAGCTTGGTGTTTTTGCAGGACTCCTAATTCTGGGAGCAAATGTGTGTCTGACTGATTCTTTTGCCTTATATCGAGACTTTCCGTCATGTTGGGTTGCCTTGCCCAGCATCAGTGTCTTTTTGCCTTGTCTTAGATTTTCTTTTGTCATATTTGGTTGCTGTCTCTTGGAGACTTGCTCTTTTCTGAATGAAAATGGAGAGGAGGTGGATCTGGGAGAGGGGAGGTGAGGGGCAGCTGGGAGGAATGGAGTGAGAGGAAACTGTGGTCCATGGTCAGGATGTATTGTATGAGAGAAGAATCTATTTTCCATTCAAAAATATACAAATTCCAAATTTTCTATAGAAAAATAAACACTTTAGGAAGAGTAAAATATCTGGGACCAGAGACCTGTATTTGGCTTCTGGTGTCCCTGCGGGGCATCTCTAGTGGCTCTGAACCCCGACCCCACCCCCACCACTACCTACTCTTCTGTGGGTACCTGCACTCAAGTGTCTACTCACACTCACTCAAACATGTACATACAGTTTTTAAAATATCTTCAAAAAGAAAAAATAGTTAATAAAACAAACAGCAACAACCAACCGAGGCTTATTGATACAACCCTCTAACACCAGTAACTGGGAGGTAGACAAGGGAGGGTCAGAAGTTCAAAGTCATCCTCAGCTGTGTAGCTAGTTCAAGGCCAGACTGGGCTACATGAGACCCTGTCTGAGAAAAAAATACTAAAAGAAGAAAAGTAAAATCTCCAATAGCCAACAGAGTACAATAGTTGCCACTCAGCCTAACAAGGAGTTAGTAACCCGATATATAAAGTAATTCTAACCCTTGAAAAGTTGTGAGCTCAAACTGATGGAAGAACAGACTAGAGGCAAGTGGGCATGCTTCTTCCGAAGCACAACATAATTGGTCCCAAGGTGTATGAAAATATGTTCAGCCTCCTTCATTAGAAAAAAAAAAGCCAGTAAAATCTGCTCTGAGTTGTCAGACCACATAATCTTCGGCTGCTTTAGTTATCAGAACGAAAAAGGTGTGAACTATAGGCGAGTATCTCGGTACACATTCCAGCACATTTATTCTTTGGCACAATCCCCTGATAAAAGTCCACATGAGCAAAATAGAAAGACATTCACATACACAGAAAACCGTTCATTAACTTAGCTCGTAAAAGCATTAAAAATGCAAACGACTCTCAATAGCCAAGACCCATCTGGAAGAGGTAAGTGAAGTTTGGCACGGCTACACAGTGGAGTAGCAGAAAGGGATGTAAAGGACCCGATAGAGACCGGAGTTTTGTTCAGTGTACCATGCTGTGTAGAAGGTCAAGGTAGAAAGAAGATATATAGTAGTGTGTGTGTGTGTGTGTGTGTGTGTGTGTGTGTGTGTGTGTGTGTGTGTGTATGAGAGAGAGAGAGAGAGAGAGAGAGAGAGAGAGAGAGAGAGACTGACTACTGGGTATCTATTGCAGAAGAGAAATATCTCTGGTAGGTTTAAAATGCACTATTTTGAATATTAACTCCTTCTAGACTATACTAGAAGAATAAAAAAACTACTACAAAGAAGACCTTTTCTAGTTTGATCTTGTTCCTGTGAAACAAGGAAACAAAATGCAAGGGGAGTTCAAGTGAAAACAAACGAATACTTGCCATCCTGACTTTGCACTGTAAGCAGAGAATAATGCTAGGGGGTAAAATCTTATTCCTCATTTCAATCACTGAAAAGCAGTGTCCAGGTCCAAAGTACAGGCCACCCGTACCTCCAGAGGGTGACCCTTGGGTGTCACTGCCCGAGGTAGAGCAGCAATACAGGAATATGTGGGATGAATTGAAAATTACCAGGTGTGCTTAAACTTGCGATCCGTAAGGATTAAGAAATTCATCAGCTCCTTTGGGAGAACAAGAGAGATCGGGCTCATCATTCTGCAGACTGGTTAAGAAGAGGAAGAGCTAACGTGTATTCGGCTGTAATTACAGGGGACGCCCCCAAGTAAATACGGAGTTGATGAGGAGTGTTTCTTCAAGCTGGTAAATGAAGAAGGGAAAACAGGACGGTAGATTCTGATGTTCTTAATGAATTAATGGGTCTCAGCAAGGATCATTAACCGCTGTTAACATCTCAAAAAGAGAGACAGCCAGGCATTACGTGTGTCCTGATGGATGCTCACAGTGCCACTTAGGAAACAGTCTCGCTGAGGAGAGTCAAACCTGGATCTGATCAAGCCTGTCAGTCAAACTCTCAATTTACGGGAAACCAGACACAAAAGCCACCCTAGATAACACCTTGGTCACACAAACAGCTATATCCGTGCTCAAAAACCTCTATAGGAAAAGTCTTAACAAATATATATGAAAGGGGAAAAGGTCAAGGGGAACGTGGGTTGAACAATTCTCAGGGAGCCCTTCGGTCAGTCAGTGGCAGCTTATGGACTCTATCAGAATTCTGTCTTACATAAGTACACATACCACAGCCATGCCGCCCTTTAACAAGACAGAGTGATGTTGTGCTGTTATGGCTGTGATTCCAAGAGGGTCTCTGAGACATATTCAAATATTCACAGCTAGACTAATAGGATGTCTGGATTTACTAACAGAATAACCAAGGGAACCAGATGAGGAGGTGTAAAACAAGATTAGTCACAGACTGTGTAGTGGCTAATCTTTCTTATTATCTTGCCTAGATCAAGAACTTCTCAGATGATGTACTTGTGGGGACTACGGGAAGTGTGTCCAGGAATGTTTAACTAAGGTGGGAAGACCTATCTTAACTGTGGGTGTCACCATCTTTTGCGCTGGGATCCCCAGGGTGAAGAATACCAGAATTCATCTCTCTTTGCTTCCTGACTACAAGAGGACCAGCTGCCTCCTGCTGACCCTGCTGCTGATGGACTTTGCAAAGCAAGAACCAAAATGTATCCCTCCTTGAGTTTCTCTTACGTGTCATTTTGTCATGACAACCAGGAAAGGAACTAATAGGATGACTAGATGTGGAATCTAAGCAATTGGCCCAAAGGAAATCATTGTAATAGTCTCTTATCATGTTTGAAATTACTTTTTAATGGAATTGTAATTTAAATTAAATTTTAAAAGTTCAAAACATCATTATTCATTTTTATTTGTTTACTCATTCAAAATGTACTGAACAACTACTGAGAATTTGAAAAGAAACAGAAAAATGGGTTTGCATAAATCTGAAGAATTTATTTGCCTTTTTCTTTTTTTAATTTTTTTGCCTTTTTCTTAATTTAATTTTTTATATAATATATTTTAAGATGCTACCTCCCCTCACCAACTTCCAGATTCCCCCCCACCTTCTTACTAACCCAACTGTATGATCATTTTCCCCACTTTCTCTGCCAAAACAAAGCAAAACAAAACCCATGAAAACACAAATACCAAAACAAATAAGCAAAAGACAAAATGTGCCAAAATGAAACAAAGGTCCACAACAAAACGTGTGTTTTGCCTTCTGCAGCCACCTTGTCCTGGGCATGGTGCCTGCTCTGGTGTTTGGTTGCTATACCCAGTGGCACAGTGTGGATAAAACTTTGCCAGCAGGTATCAATGGCAAATAACTTCCTCATTAGGGGTGGGAGCTACTGAGTTGTGGGTACTTCCTGCTCAGTGCAGGGATCCTATCTGGCTTGAACTTGGGTAGGTCTTATGCATGTGCCGGTCTTGGTGGGTTCACATGTGTATCTGCCATGCTGTACCAGACTCATTTTCCTGGATTCAACCATTGCTTCTGTTGCTTACACTTCTCCCACTTCTGTTAGCATTCCTTCTGGGCTCCACCCAACCTAGCAACAGCCAGGTAGGAGCCTGGCTCCCATAAATAAGACTCTTCCTCTCCCTTTCTTCCCTCTTTCTCTCCCTCTCCCCTTCCTCTCCCCTTCCTCTTCCCATCCTCCCTCTCTTTCTCCCTCTCTTCTTCTCCTTTTCCTCTCCTCTTTCTTCCCCACGTGTCCCCAGGGACCTCTTGCCCCTTTCTTCCCTTCATCTCTCTTTCTGTCCCTCTTTGTCCCCCTTCCTCTGACTCTACCCCTCCACCAGGTCCCAAATGAACTTGCTTTTGCATAAGGCCTGTCACATGACTTGGCAGGAGGATACCTTGGCTGGGCCTGCCAACCCCCCTTCACACCTCGTCTTAAAAAACACAATATCCTCCTCTTCCCACATAGATCCCTGAGCCTTGAAGGAAGTAGCTTGACAAAGACATCCCATTTAGGACTCAAGAGTTCCACAATCTTATTCTCTACATTATTCAACTGTGGGTCCTTGTGTCCTTGTGTTATGTGAATAAATGTTTAGCATGTTAACATTTTATGAATTTTTCTTTAATAAGTATGTAGTATTCTTCCATATGTCTTCTGACTAGTTTTGGTTTGAAGTCTATTTTGTCATATATTACAAAAGCTGCTACATCTGCTTGCTTCTGGGTTCTGTTTGCTTGGAATACTTTTCCCATTCTTTCTCCCTGAAGTAAGAGCTATCCTTGATGGTAACATGTGGTTTTTGGATGCAGGCGAAACATTGATCCTGTTTTATAACCTAATCTGTTAGTCTGTGTCTTTGGGGAGACACTGAGATCATTAATATTGAGAGTTAATAATGAGCAGTTTTTGTTGATTCCTGTTATTTTTTGTTATGATGTTTGATATGACTGTGTCTTCTTGGGTGTGTTAGCCATCTCATATTTAAGAGAAGGAGAGGAAAGAGAGAGAAACACAGAGAAAGACAGACAGTCACACAGAGAAAGAGACAGAGACAGAGACAGAGACAGAGACAGAGACAGAGATCTTGTGCCTTCTGTAGAGGTGAATAGAAATTGCTTAAATTTGGGCTTATCGTGGAAAATGCAACACCTTTCCATCTCTGTTCATTGTAACTGATGGTTTTGATGGGTGCAGTAGTCAGGGTGGCATCTGTGGTCTCTCTAAGTTTGTAGAACATCCATCCATATAACCTTCAGGCTTTCAGTCTCCTTTAAAATATCAGACATTATTATACTGATCTATTTATATGTTACTTGATCATTTCTTCCTTGGGGCTTTTAATATCCTTTCTCTATTATGTATGTTTTGATTATTATGAATTGTGGGGAATTTCCTTTCTGTTCTTGTCTATTTGGTGCTCTGAAGACCTCTGGTATCTTTGATATGCATTTCTTTAGGTTGGAGAAATTTTCTTCCATGATTTTGTTAGAGATATTTTCTGTGATTTTGATCTGAGTTTCTTCTTTTTCTTCTATGATATTATTTGTAGGCTTAGTCTTTTCAGAGTGTCCCAGATTTCCTGCATATTTTGTACCTGTACGTTTTCAGATGTAACATTTTCTTTGAGTAAGCCAGCCATTTCTTCTACCTGGCCTTCAAGACATGAGATTCTCTCTTCTATTTCTTATAATCTGTCAGTGAGGCTTACTGCTGAGGCTTTGCTTGCTATTCTAAGCTTTTTTGTTTTTAGTTTTATTTCATTTGGGCTTTCTTTATTATCCTCTACTTTCAGGTTCCTTTTTTCCCATTATTTTGTTCAATTCTTTGTGTTTTTCCAGTCTTCACCCAGGAATTTATTCATATCATCTTTAAGATCCTTGAACATATTTGTAATTGATATTTTGATTTTTCTAGTTTTCTGTCTCAGTTAAATTGTTTTTCTCAGTGTCTGACAAAATATGGTTGCTGGCTTCTGGAAGGGTGTAGAGAGCGGCGCAGTGAAACAAAGATGGCGCCGACATCCAGCCATGTCTGGATGTCGACAACTTACTGCGCATGTGCAGGCTTGTCCCCTTGCTAGGGCTCCCTCTAGTGGTGAACAGCGGTACTGCACATGTGCGGTTTATGCACCAGGTGTTAGTTGACCGTTAATATGCTAATGAGGTGATTCATTCTCCGCCAATCCCTGGAGGACAAGTAGTGGGGTGATCCAAGCCCCACCAATCCCTGAGAGATAATTAGCATACTGTTGTCTATATAAGCCGAGCAATTTTGCTGCTCGGGGTCCCTGTTCAAGAGAGCTGTAACACTAAGAAGAACTGTAACACTGAGAAGAGCTGTAACACAGTAAAGGCTTGCTCGCAGAAGAATCCTGTTGCCGCGCGTCGTTCTTACTGGCGGGACATTAGGCGCGTGACAGAAGGGCATATTGTCTTGTTTGTTAATGCTTTTGTTTTTACACCAGAAAAACATCTGGAATCATGGTGTTTGAGGTGTTCCTTGGTGTAGAGATCTTTCTTGGTGGGTGTTGTGTTCTCTGTTTGCTGTTGCCTACTCGGTGTCCTAGGCAAGCGTGCTGGTTGGGGGCTCCCTGGAAGGGAGTGTCTTTTGCAGGTCAGTGGGTAGAGAAAAGGAACGGAAGTGAGCTACAATAAAGGCTGAGAAAGCCATCAGCAAAGTGCCAGGGGAGCCTGGGTCCCCACCAAGAGGAGTCCCCAGGGAATGGAGGTGCATTAGGAGAAGGAGCTTCTGCAGTGAGGTTGCAGCAGGACTAAGAGTAAGTCTAGAGGGACCAGAATGAAGGACAGAAAGAATAGTGAAAATTGCCCACCTGTGCCTCAGTCCTGTGTGGCCAATGTGGAGTCCCTGGTAGAAAGTGTTCTTGTAGGTTGGAGTGGAGATAAACTAGGAGGGAAGGCTGAAAGGGACGGTGTGAGCAAGCTCTGGGTCTGCACCAAGAAGCTGGGGCCTCGGGGAATCGGAAGAAAAGTTCGAGTGTAATGAAATAGAAAACTAAGGACAGCTTCTTTTCCAGGAGAGAAATTCTTCTCTTATTTAGCCAGGTCACATTAAAAAACGTTAAATACTCCCAGCTCCAGGACTAATCCCTTTGGCTAATCCAAAGGCTGGAGAAATGCTCAGTGAGTAAGAGCGGTAGGTGTGCAAGCAGGAGAATCTGAGTCAGAATCCAGCACTCACACTATGAGCCAACTGTCTGTGCACATCCATAATCCTAGTGTTGGTGGGGTGGAGACAAGCAGTCAGTGTAGTCACGAGGGTAAGCTTCTAACTCAGTGAGCTGTCCTACCTTAAAGGAATTCGGTGGGGATCAGAAGGGAAGATGCCAGAGATCATACACTGGCTTCCACATCGGCATCTGCACCTGTACACTCAAAGACTCGCACGTGTGTATACACACACACACACACACACACACACACACACACACAAATGCACAAACAAACACACACATGCATGCGCATGCATAGAACATGACTTCATCCATTTCTAAGTGAGCTTGTTCCCATGAGCCTCAGCACTCATGAACCTTGCACAAACACTCTGTTCCCACATCCTGTCCTCCTCTTTGGTGAATTTATCCACCATTGGACTATATTTCGTCTGCAGGGCCATGTCAAGTGTGCATCTTGAATATCAAAATTATTGTGGTTTTTAAATTGAAATTCTTTCTGTCATATCAGATATAATTATAGATCTTGTCCAGCATTACTTAATCCTAGATATGGTTTATCTTTCATCATATATTAAAAAAGAAAACAACTTTTCTCTAATGAATTCAGAGAATTCTCTAAAATATTTTCTCAGAAGATAAATTAACCATTTATATATAACCCACTCTGTTTTTTCTTCTTGAGGTAACAGCTCCTGTTGCCCAGGCTGGCCTTGAACTTGCGCTCCTCCCTCTGCCTCCCGTCTTCTGTGACTACAGACTTCCTACATCGCTTTGCTCCACTCATTATCTCATTCTTAATATTGTTTTTCATTTTATTAAGAGATAACCAAGTTAGATCTGAAACACAGCTTTAGATGAATAAATGAAAACAATGAGACCCAAGTCAAGTTTCATTTAAAAAAAAAAGACATAATAGTTCTTTTCTGATTAAAAGTATTGTTATGCAGTTCAAGCACAAGACTCAAATTAAGTAGAACAGTTCTGGTCAGTTTTCTGAGGCAACAAAAGTCTTGTAGAAGGTTCAAAACATATGAAATGTGTGAGAGCCAAGTGGTTTTTTTTTAAGTAATACGTTTCTCCTACATGTATAAATACATTAGTACACACGTGCTTATACATATGCAAATGCAGAAGAGAAGCATAGAGATCATCTATAGTGGTTTCTGTGATCATGTTGCTTAAAGAAAGCAATATGTATATTATATTTGTATAGCTTCATAGATGTATATGGTATATGTATACGGTATAGACGCCTACACCAGCAGAAATGGACAGGTAGAAGATTGCATGTGATGATGGATCTGACCAGAGGCAGGTGAGGATACCATCCAAGGCCACTGGACAAGTCCTTGGTACCGTGGAGGGAACACATAACAAAACTCCAGCTGAAACACAGCAGAGCCGAAGGAAGACTCAGAGTGTAGCTGTGTCAGATGCATGTGTGAGACTTTCATGGTAAATGATAAAATATTTACTGCAGTTGACTCTAGACTTCCGGATCTTGGAGACATGTAAGAAAATGTTTTAAACAGTAGTGGTGACAAAGGGTTACCACATTTCTCTTTTCCCAAGCAAATGTACTTTAAATTACTATCTGCTATCTTTGTCATTGTATTCAAAATGATATCTTAATGAAAGAAAGAAAGATAATTTCCAAAAGAGAGAGAAAACAGCCCCTCTCCCATCATACAGACAGTCTAATGACAGCTATCACTCTGGTTACTGTCTTCACAGAGATGGGATTTCTTTTATTAAACACTCTTAAAATTCAGGTTTTATAAATAACCTGTGTGCACCATAAGAAAACTTGAAAAAAAAAGCACAGAATATCAGTAAGAAAAAAAAATAATGTGAATCTCTCATCTAAAGATAGTCACAGCATATCGTGTATGCAATGTGCCATTTTAAAGGATAATTAATAACTTTTATTAAGATTGTTATTCTATAATTAACAAATTTATCTATTAGTACTGTATCAAAATACTTCTCAAGAATATTATATGTATATCTTCCTACAATATAATTTTATTAAGTATATAGCAATTAAGTGTATTAAGTATTAAGCAATTAAGTATATAGTACATTAGAGGGTTATTGAAAAAATGTATATAACATATTCTGAACTTGTTTCCCCTTTCCTAATTCCTACCATATCCATTGCAGACTGAAGAGTTTGTAGTTGGGTTGATGATATACCTTTCTTCTCTGGTAGCTTGTAGAGTACCTTTTAGTACCGTGAACACTAGTCAGTAGGAAAAAATGCTCTAGTTAGGTACAACTTCAACTAGTCCATGTTTAATAAGATATGTTAGTGTTGGCTTAGATTTTTTTCAAAACCTACTTTTAATGAGGTTTCTTAAATGCTTTAACCTCCCTTCTAGCCCACCACCCACCAGAGATAGTGGAAAAGAAAGGTTATCAGGATACGGGGAAAGTAGACCTGTTTAGATACAGTTCTTTGGAGCAAATCCAATCTGCATTGTCAGGATAGCAGCAGTTCAGTTCACACAAATCAGCAGTGCCTCTATCCACTCACAAACATCTTTCACAAACCAGCAATGGCAGGGTCAATCCAGAAAGCCACAGGCTCTGCTGTATGCTGCTTAGAAGTAGTTCCTTGGGGCAACTTCAGTCTCCAATTGTCAGGGTACCAGCAGTCCAGTTCAGTAGTGTCAGGACAGCAAACAGTGCCACAACCAACCCAGCAGAAACAGCCAGGCCTCCACTGAATTGGCAGGAGTCAGCAGGAGTGACCAGGACCAGACAGGAGGTCAGAAGTTCTCTTCTATGCCTCTCTCACTGAAGTGAAGATCCCAGAGGTGAAGACGTGAGTGAGACCAACGAAGCATTACAAAGCTAGCTGTGCAAGCCAGCCATCACTGTCCCTTGAGTTGAGTTCTATTTATACTCCCTTTTACATCACATGTCATCCTATGGGTCTTGCCTCAGCAAAATACCATGCGAGTCTGTCTTAGCAAACCTCCACATGGGTCTGTACCAGTGCACGTATTCAGAAACTTCCACTTCACTCTGCCAATCGAAGTTTGAGAGGTGGCAAGAAGCTGGCAGAACACCCCCGGAAGTTTTTTGGTGTGTTTCATTCTATGAAGTCATGACAAATGATGACCACTAAGGAATGTCAAGGTGAACCAATGCCATCCAGCCTTGTCCACCATCCCTTGGGTTATATTTATACTCCTTCCTAACATCAGGCATCCTTTCCTGTGTCTTTAGCAAGACCTCCTTTCACCTGTGTGCCCCCAGCAGAACGTCCTTTGACTTTCCAAAAGTCAGAAATTTCCACCTCGTATTAGTGCTGTTTTTCAGCAATAGAGACTTACCGTCAGTTTGTGGAGAAGAAAAAAATAAGCTGAGGCAATAGCCTGAGATGTTCGAGGGTTCCACAGGGTCCATTTGGCCAACAACTCAACCAGATGTAACCCATTCTTAGCACTGGAGGTGTCACTTGCTGGGAAAAAAATGCCTAATTGGGACTCTGTCCCCCCATTACTTAGTGACTCCATTTGGACTTCTTTCACGTGTGTATACATTTTAGAAGCTTCTACTGCAGTAGGTTTCATATGACTCCTCGAAGGGCCCTTAGTAATGTTCTTCTCATATTCCTTTCCTCCCTCCCCTCCCTCCCTCCCTCCCTCCCTCCCTCCCTCCCTCCCTCCCTCCCTCCCTTCCTTCCTTCCTTCCTTCCTTCCTTCCTTCCTTCCTTCCTTCCTTTCTTCCCTTTCCCTATTTAATTCTCAGATTCCAGTTTCCCTCCCGTTTCTCTGAAACTATACATTTTATTTCCATTGCTTGGGAGGCCCACCCCTCCCTGCCTAGTTCCCTACTTTATAGTAACCTTTGTGGTTATATGTGTTATAGCGTGTGTACTGAATGCTTAAAGGCTAATATTCACATATAAGTGAAACATGCCATACTTGTCTCTTGGGGTATGGGTTAGCTCACTCAGGAAGATTTTTTTTTCTAGCTCCATCATTTACCTGAAATCTTCATGATTTCAAGCTTTGCTTTGTTTTGTTATCTTAATAGCCTAGTAATATTCCATTATGTAAATGTACCATGTTTTTTTTTCTGGCTCCTATAAATAGAGCGTCAATGACCATGAATGAGGAAGTCTCCCTGTAATAGAATGCGGAGCTTTTTGGATGCATACCTAAGAGTGGTCTAGCTGGATCTGGAGGTAGATCTATTCCCAGCTTCCTGAGAAGCTCCACACTTGTACATCCATAGTGGTGTACAAGTGTATAGTCCCACCAGCAATGCACGAGTGTTCCCCTGACCCCACTTCCTTGCCAGCTTATGCTCTCATTTGTTTCATAGACCGTGACATTATGGCTGGTGTAAGGTGAAATCTCAAAGTGGTTTTGATTTGCGTTTCCCTGATGTCTAAGGATGTTGAACATTTTAAATGTGTTTCTCACTCATTCATCTTTCATCCTCTGAAAAGCCTTTGTTTAGATCTATACCCCATTTTTCCAGATGGGTTATTTGTTTCCTTGGCATCCAGTTTCTCTTAGTTCTTATTTGGTAACAATCTTTACACATTCTGTAGCCTGTTGCTTTGCCCAAATGGTGATGTTTTCTGCCATACAGAAGCTTTTCAGTTTTACGGGCTCCCACTTATTAACTGTTGATCTTCGTGCCTGTGCTAATAATGCTCTGTTCAGAAAGTCTTTTCCTGTGCCAGTGAGTTCAAGACTATTCCTTGATTTTTTTTTCCCTAACAGAATCAGGATATCTGGTAGTATGTGGAGGTCTTTCAGTTTTTTACAAGGTAATAACTATTGGTCTATTTTCATTCTTCTACATGCAGTGATCTGGTTTGATAAGCACCATTTGTTAAAGACGCTGTCTTTGTTCCAGTGTGTCTTCTTGGATTCTTTGTCAAAAACAAGCTATCACAAGATGTGTGGACTTAGACCCGAATCTTGGATGTGTGGACTTATACCTGGGTCTTCAGTTTGATTTGACTCATCAAAGTGTCTGTCTTAATGCCAATACCACACTGTCTTTATCGCTACAACTCTGCAGTGCAACTTGAAATTAATAGCGGTGATCCTTACAGCTGTTCCTTTATTATTCACAGGGTTTTTTGTTTGTTTGTTTGTTTTTTGTTTTGTTTTCTGGTTTTTAGCTATTCTAAACTTTTAAGTTAAGAAACTGAAAATTGTCCTTTCAAATTCTGTGAAGTATAATGAAATATGAATGTATGGAGTCATGGTCATTCTGTTGATTCTAGAGATTGGATTTGGTAGGATTGTCATTTTCACTATTATTAATAGATATTAATGCTACTGATCTATGACCATAGGAAATCTCTCCATCTTCTGATCTTCTTTTTAAATTCTTTCTTCATTTCTACAGACATGCTCAAGAAAATACTTGCAAACCAAATGCAAGAACACATCCAGAAGATCAGGTAGGCTTCATCCCAGAGATGCAGGAATGGTTCAGCATACATAAATCGATAAATGTAATCTGCCACATAAACAGACTAAAAGACAAAAAGCACTTGATTTTCTCATTAGATGCAGTAAAGGCCTTTGACAAAATCAACATCTCTTCATGACCCAGGTATAAGTCCTGGAGAGACTAGAGATACAACAGAGATTCCTCTACATAATAAAGGCAATTTACAGCAGGCTCATAGCAAATATTAATATAAATGGAGAGAAACTCAAAGCACTTCCCCTAAAATAAACAGACAAGGTTGCCCACTCTCTCCACACCTATTCAATATAGTACTTGAAGTCTTGTCTAGATCAATAAGACAACTGAAGGAGATCAAGTGGACACAAATTGCAAAGGAAGAAGTCAATGTATCTTAATTTGCAGATGACACAATTTTATACTTAAATAACCAAAATTTTTCCACCAGGAAATTTCCAACTTCTATAGCTGATAATCACTTTTAGCAAAGTAGCAGGATACAAAATTATCACATACACAAAAATCAGTATCCTACCTATATACAAATGGCAGACTGAAAAGAAATCATGGAAACAACACGTTTCACAATAACTTCAAAACCTATCTTGGAATAACTCTAACCAAGCAAGTAAAAGACCTGTATAATAAAAACTTTAAGACTAGTAGTAGTATATTTGTAAAGAATAGAATATTTGTCCTAATCCTATTTCCTACTTATTGACCATTATGTTGGTTTGTGTGAGATTGTTTCTGTTTTGTTTTTCCATTTTTGTTCTCAATGCAAACACTACTTGAATTTCCTGGGGCCTCTAGCCTGGTATAGACAAGGACTCTGGCTTGAGGCACAGACAAGGTCTAGTTAAGAACAGTGATTTAATTTTTGATATGTCTTTCACATTGATGCCGATTTTCAATCTTTAACCATCACAGGGCCAATGTTTCCCAGAATCTACTAATGACTTGACTCTGGTTGGGAGTCACAACTCTTCTCACCATTTTTCTCTGAGCACAACAATGTCTTCCAGAAACTAACAGTGTCTCTAATAAGCAGTCAACACTCTTTTATATTTGGAAGAATCCTAACTCTTACCTTCTGTGTTACTTTGTTTCATAGATTCAGGCGTCTTGCTTCTTAACCCACAATCTTCCATGCCAATGAGAATGTTCTTTCTCTTTTGTCAGAAGCCCCTTTCTCTGGTCTGAGAATGCAGACAGTATGGTCCAGAGAATTCACTTCTCCTCATACCATGCTTCCTAGGCTTAGACAGGGTTGCTGTACTAAGAGATAATAAGGACATCTGTTTACTTGGATTACATCTCAGACATGACTATCCACATTTTTAGTTTTTTATTTTTGAATATCAAGTTCCAATCAAGATGTGACTAAGTTAAAGAGAAGGTTAGAATGGCTTGTACTACAATCCGAGGGTACTTGCGTAAGAAGAAATCTGGACACAGATGGAGAAAATGGTGTCTGTAAGCTAAGGAGAGAAACTATAACCCTGACTCTAGATCTTAGATAGCTAGCCTCTAGACCTCTAGAAACAATTTCATTTGCATAAGGAACCTGCCTGTCAAACCTTAGGTCAGCCTTGGAGAAGTGATGCAAATACATACTCCCAAAAGGGGCAAATCACTTCCGTGTCTCAGGTTCTGCCCTCCCTTCATTTCATCGGAGGATCACAGAGTTCACAGCAGAGGGATCTACAGATTTGTGAGCATCAACTTCAAGTGACAGTGACAGTCACTCATCCCAGAGTTTCCAAACATGAAAATGCCGAGCCCTAGGCTGGAAACAGCAAAGAGACTGATTAAAACACAGAGCCTGCAGACCCATCTCCAGAGACCACACTCGATACTCCATATCCACTTTCAACTTGAAGGGATTTAGAAAACTAGGGAAACACGTTTGAATATGTCCATTAGGGAGTTTCTAGATTAGCTTCACGGAGGTGGGAAGATCCACCCTAAATGTAAGCAGCATCAGTCCATGGCTTGGGTTCTCAGACCTGAAGAAAAGAAAATTACTAGCTGAAGAGGAGAATCTGTCTCTGTCTACTTCGGTGATGTGACTAGCTGACTCGCTTACCCGGTCGTGATGAACCGTGAGCCAAAATAGGTACATTCTTCTGTGAGTTACTCTTGTTAGATATTTAGACACAGAGATTTAAAAAAATGTAACTAATATACCACAGGGGGAAAAGGGAAGTGTGGGGTGTGTTCATGTAACCCTAGCAATGGGAAGGTGGGGGCAGATAGACTTCTGGGTTCACTAACTTGTCAATTATTTACTGACTTTCGGGCCAATGACAGATACCTACGAAATGACAGTCGAGACTGTCTTCTATCCTCTTTGTACACATACGTGAACACATGGTCACGTGTGCTTGCGAGCACACAAGTGTTTGTGTGTGTGTGTGTGTGTGTCTGTGTGTCTGTGTGTGTGTCTGTGTGTGTGCAATGGGAGGAAAAGAGCTAGCAAGTGAGCAGGCAACCCTGTGCAGGCCTACTGCACACTCCATCCCCTTCTGTAAGCACAACATCTGCTCAGGCCAGGTCTGTGAGCAAAAGATGGCAGTGGCATGTCACCACTCCTGACCTTGGGCTTTCCTCTCATAATGTGTTGGTTCTGTTGGTGAACACGGTGACAGTAACAATGAGAGGAGTTGCCCTTATCCATCAGCTTCATGCTAATCACTAAAGGATTAACCCATACCACTTCTTCCACAGCCCTGATTTCTTTTTTTTTTTTTCTCTTTTCTTTTTTTCGGAACTGGGGACCGAACGCAGGACCTTGCGCTTGCTAGGCAAGCGCTCTACCACTGAGCGAAATCCCCAACCCCACAGCCCTGATTTCTTACTGGACCCTTTTTATTTTTATTTTTCAGATAAACAAATGAAGGCTTAGAATTAGGGTCACAAATTACCATCAGAAACTAATGTACTTTCTCTAAGCTGCAGTCATTTAGGCTGAACCAACACACACACACACACACACACACACACACACACACACACTCTTAAATGACTCCAAAAGAAC
Source organism: Rattus norvegicus (assembly GCF_021556685.1). NCBI lineage: Eukaryota > Metazoa > Chordata > Mammalia > Rodentia > Muridae > Rattus > Rattus norvegicus. The sequence continues at coordinate 119,370,290 of NC_141535.1, forward strand.
ATCTTCGTTTTCTAGGGGACTTTCAAGAGAAGATGTTATTACAGAACCTAGGTAGGCATGTTTGTTGTCTCCATGTGAAATTAGCTTAGCTGAGGAGACGAAGTAGGTTTGGAGATAGCTCCAGGGGAGGTTGTATACCAAGAGCAGTCCTTTGCAGACCGTCCATGCCATCAGGAGCACGGCCTACTGGAGGTGCTTGGCACAGTGATCAGAGGGTCACCTGCATAAGCTAGGATATGATGCCTCCCAGAAGCAAGTAGGAACCTATACAGGTCCAGGGAGCCTGGTGTGATGCCTGGAAATCTGTCAGCTATGTGTCCTGGGTGAAGAATCATGGGACTACAAGAAAGGGAAGGAGAGATAAAGAAATGAGGTTGAATTTTAGCCTGTCTTCATCAGCTTCATGGCTTTGGATTCCTCCTAAAGCTTGCTCCACCGAATCCAGGATTCCTCCTTTGTGAGTGAGAATAACAGCCTTGTAGGTGGTGAGGAAAATCGGAGGCAATATAACTAAAGGGCTTTGCCCTAAGGAGAAAAACAAAGAAAGAAGAGAATGCTCATTGCTCTGAGGGTGGGGCTGGCCAAAGCCGTGCAGATGCTCATTCTGGACAGATGGGTTGTTGACATGAGATTTCATGCAGAGAAGGAAACGGGTTCAGAGGCCACTAGAAAGGCACTGGCTCAATAGACTGACTCCACAGATGGCCAGCTGTGGTCACTGAATGCCTGGGGTAGGAAAAGCCTTGAGGTGAGGGTCTGAGTACATCAGGCACTGTGGGCTCTGAAGAAAGTATGAGAGGAACTGGAGTGCCTGTGTCCTTTCTCATTTCCACTGGGCACAGTCAGATACTCAAGAGCCCTGACATTGGCAACCTTAGTTCTTCCCCTGGAATAGATGGAGCCAACATTTCTCAACATGTCAGAACTGAAAGCCCCTTCCCTGCCCATGTCTTCCCTTCCCTAGGCTTTGGCTTCTCAGCTGTTCTTTAGTGCGTGATACGTGGGTGCATTTCTACTGCTTTTGTACATTTCTAAATTACAGAGACTGCTAGACTTCAGCTTCAACTTTCACCCTAATACACGTCTCCTTTTTCTTCCTAATTAAGAATATGCATGCTGTGCATTGACAGATTTTTACCTAGAGTATTTCTCTGTAGTAGGAGTACCTACGGCATGATGGAAACTCAGGACGGAACTCACAAACAAATCAACTCGTGGTAGGATACATGCAGTAGCAAATGCTCTCCCTGCATAGCTCCTCCAGAGACGGACATATCTGCTTCCTTTACTGCTAATGTCCTGAAATCTAGGCTCCTAAGCTCTGGACCTGGAGGAATACCCTCTGTCTGTTTTCTCCATGGGACCACTCCCTCTTCAGGGATGTTGTCACACTGACATCCCTGCTTTCTCATTGACTTCGACAGGAATTCCCCATATAATATGAAATCATTTACAGGATTATAAATCTAGAGCAGAGAGAGCATTGCTGTTATTGGGATGAAATGACCGAGTTCTCTAGTTCTCGTTTTCCAGTTTAGAATTAAATTGGGGGCCATAGCAAGGGCTGTCCTTGGAGACTCTGTTCCTCTCGAAGCTCAGGCCCAGCTTTCTCAAAATTCCTTTCCAGTCAAATTCTCACCATCAAGGTGCCTGGCATCCAGACCTGGCTTCGTACAGTTCTTCAGACAGTCTTTATTCCTGCCTGTCACACGCTGGAGTGGGAAGCCAGGGAAATGCCATAAACCACACAGAAGCCTTTCAGTCCCCTCCCCCCAGGGTGACCAACAAATCTGTTCCTATTGGGATTCCTGTTAAACCCTTATAAATACTGCTCGGTCCTCCATGGCCATTTGTGAGACTTCTACTTGGTCTTTGAAATGCTCTCTAGCCTTCTTGCTTTTATCTTTTCTTCTCTCTTATTGATTTTTCTCCTTAAGACTTTAATTCACTCTTCTGCAGTTGCTGCAGTCAAGAGCAAAATTCTGCAGATCACATAGAGATAACATTCTCACCCAGGCTGGGTCACACACATCTCACACAAGAGAACCAGCATCCTGCGGATAGCTGGTCCTTTCCTGCTTTCCGAACCCTTTTGGCCTCTCTTTTCATTTTTTCCCCTCTCCTTTACTATTTGAGACTTAATCTTACTTCAATCTTATTCTTCATGCTGAGCTCATCTGAAATGTGCCAATAATTGCTACCAGCTAAATCTGGCCTCATCATTCTGAAAATTCTTCATTGAAATCAGTCCCACGGAACGGGAATCCGGCCATTTCTGCAGGTTAAAATGACATCTGGGTTGCAGCTCCCCTGGTAGAGTGTATAATACATGCGCAGATCATTTTCGTGGGAGTTCAGTTATATTCCAAGAGATAAAGGCATATAGAACTTAGTGAAATGAGCCAGCAAAATTTTACTTAGTTTGGTGAAAATGATGTCATGTGAGTAGCAACTAAACCATTGCAGAGGTTGGAGGGAGATAGAACGAACCTGGATGCTGTAGAACGACTTCCTCTGTTTTCCAGATACACATTTACTACATTCAACACAGTGTTCCTGAGTTTCTAGAGTGATAGTCTCTGTCAAGATCAACATCTTGTCACAGTAAGCATGTGTGTGTTATAAACATGCAAACAAAGGAGAGAGACCCTGATTGACTCTAGGCAGGTGGTTGAGGGAATTTCCAGACGGAGCTGCCATTGCATCGTTCAGAGAAGACTATTACTTTTACTTTTTCAATGTCTAGCTAGCTTCGTCCTCTAAGCTAAGTCACCAGTATAAGTGCCACATTAAATCACCGGTAGTCCTGTCGTTTACAAGGAACTGGCAACATTTCATTACTTATTTTAATTTTCCTCCAGATATCAGCAAGGATTAGAGACAAGAGAGGTACCAGCCACACTCACAAAGAAGTTAAAACAGACCTCTGGGTCATCTTCATACCCTGTTTCCCTTCTTAGTGCACAGGCATCAACCCTGTGCTCAAATCAAGTCCCTACTGTGAAAACACGAGATCCTAGGTAAAGCATGAGCTTCCTGTTTGAGGAGATGCCTTAGAGGAATAGGAAGAGCACTTGGTGTGCAAACATGGAGGTCAGAGTTTGAAACTGAGTGCCTACTTCAAAAGCCATGTATGAGTGGACAGTTGCCTATAACCAAAGCACTTTGGGGACAGGAGACATAATACACAGCTCTTTTTATATCATAGACATCTGAAGACTCCACCCTACTCCCTCCTGCCTGTGGGAGAGTGGCTTCTTCAACCATATCCACAGGGCACAGAGGTGAACCTGAGCCCAGGCAGAGGAGCACCCATTTGATTGACAGAGAAGCAAGTGGGTGTCAATAATCTATCTCTTCTATGTTCTGAGCTCTTACCTTACACAAATGCCTGATTTCATTATTTTTTCCCCTTTACTAGTTAAAATAATTAAATTAATAATCTACATGTGCACGAACTTGTAATGTAGACTACTGCTCTTTTGCAATTTCATTTAACCTACAAGACAACAATGATCAAAACCCGAGGCACCAAGACTGATAGAGACTTATCCACTATGCCACAGCTGGTGCTAAGACCCGTGCCAGCCCTGCAGTGATTCCTGGGTCTAAGTCATAGTCACTTCTGCTGGGGGTAGTACTCCCCTTTTCTGGGCCCAGGTCCTATCTCTGTCCACTGTGAATGTGGTTGAAGAAGCCATTCTCCCAAGAAGGATGCCCTTCTGTGGTAAATGATGTAAGAGCTGTGTGGTAAGGCCAGCATTTTCCCCAAGTCCTCTCGCGGTCCATTCAGAGACCGACATAGCATTTCAAAAGTCTACATCTCTCTCTCTCTCCACTTCTATTTTTGTGTTCATTTTCTGGGCAATTTAGAATGAGTTCAGAGCACATTGATTGCTTGTAGTTCCCAAATGACAAATGGGCAAAGCCTGCTTTATCCAATCAGGTCTAAGATACAAGCTCCACTGCGCATGTGCTCAGTGTTTGCCCTGCCAGCGCTCTAAGAGTGGATGGATGTCCTGTGTGGTTCTTAGGGTCAGTGGTCAGTGATGGGATAAGAGCTGGAATCTCCTTCTGTTCCAGAGATGCCATCCATCTCAGAGCATGGCCTATGCTGCCATGTGATTGGAGAAGAGAGGAGCTGAAGAGAGGAAGAGGGAAAGAAAGAGGAGACGGAGGAGGTAGAGGAGGAAAAGCAGGAGGGGTGCAGAAGGAAGAGGAGCAGCAGATAGAAGAGGAGGTGCAGGAGCAGGGAAGGCGGAACAGGACAAGGGAGAAGGAGAAGGAAAAACAGGAAGCAAAGGAAGAGAGAGGGGAGGAGGTGTGAGAAGAGCCAAAGGAGGAGGGGTAGGAGGAGGTAGAGGATGAGGAAGAAGCTCTTGGCAGAATTCCAGGCTCTGGGGCTCTAGCTCCACACAACTTGGGGAATAAAAATCAGGCTTTGGGCTGTGCAGGTTCCAAGTCACAGGGCCTCCATGGCTGGCAAGCATCAAGCCGGAAACTCTGCTGAATAGAGCCCTAAATGTTTTTTTGTTTGACATTCATGCTTAACAGAAAATGATGAATCCATTAGCAACCCCTTCCGTTGCCAAAAGAAACAGACTCGCACTCGGCGATTGCTTTCACTGCGCTATCAAGCCACCACATGCTCGGCTCACAAAGCTGACAGTCATCCATCACTTTCAAATGGGTTTAGAGGTACAGTTGTCTTTGTCTGAAGTGTGTGGACGAGTCAGCATGAATGGGGCTCATTAAAGCAGACTGACCCAAACAGTTTAAATGGGATTCGCGGTAGGGGGAGAACATTTTATTTGAGGTTTGTTTGGAATTATTTTGAAGTTTGTCACTAATTTTAAAAAACAATGGGCTCATTTTCCTAACTCCTTTTCCATCCCTAAGATGTGTTCAAGAGAACAAATGGCTATATTATACACGGACTCAAAAACATGCTCTTTGGGACATGAATAAAAAGATCCTATGATTATGAAATTTCAAGAGTTCCCTTGTGCTCTAGAACAGGGCACATTGAAATGACTCCACAGGGCACCGCCAAGTTTCTCTCCCTCTCCTCGGCCCCTTTCTGCCAATCCATAAATGGTATCTTTGAACATCATCTTTGGACCTGTTTTTCATCATCTCAGATGGCCTCTCGAGGAATGCATTCCAAAGTCAGTGATTCCAAGGACGGATTAAATCCTCCATAAAATGGGTTTAAATATTGTGAGGAAGGCACCTGGCTGTACACATCTGGGCCTGACAGAACACCACTGGATTCTGAACACTTCAAGATGTCCAACAAGGTGGAATGTGTTGAATATGACCATCTTCAGTGTGAGTCTAAGGGATCTCTCTCTCTTTCCCTTTCTCCCTCCTTCCCTTCTTTTCTCCCTCCTACCTCCCTCCTTTCCTCCCTCACACTCTAAATTGTTATTAGATTCATATAGAAATGTAAATAGAAGAAATCCTGCCCCAAGAAGAACATGTATTTCAAGAAAGGACAAAAGTCATGTGACCGACTCTTCATTGTGGCCAATATGGCCGATTTTCCCAGGACCTTGACCTCTTTGCTACATCAATTATAACCTTAGCTTACTGGATTAAGTAGATTGAAGGAGCCTCACTGAGCTTTAAGGAGGACTAGGTAGGTGCACAGGAGTGAGTTTAGAATTCACCATTTTCCAAACATTGGAAAAACATTTGAGTATTTGAACATAGAGCTGTGGTAGTATATGCTTGCTGGATCCTAGCATTATTCCTGAAATCTTATTTATTGCGGGTGTCAAGGACTCAGGATCAAAAGCTAAAGACCATTGGGCTTCAGGATGGCTCTCCAGGATCCCCCATCCCATGCCCTATCCCCAAGGCATCCAGCGGAGACTCTGAGTTCCACCAAAGCCTTTGTCACAGCGATAAATAGTTGTTGAAAGTGAGATGCAAACTAAACTATAAAGATGAAATCTCATTAATTGTGGTATTATAAATGTTCTACAGTAAGGATAATTTCTTAGTCTTAAGCCCTAAGGTTCCCCAAAACTTTGAACTTTCTAAACCCTGTCAGCACATTCACTGCATAAAATGTGTACGTAGAATGTGCACTTGCCTGGCATCACATCTTTACTGTAAGAGGCTAAAATGAGTTGTCACAATGATCTGACTAAACTAACCAGTGTCGTCATTGCTTGCCACCACTATTCCCCCTCAAGAATATTCAAGGCAGATATTAAAATACATATTTGCACTTGAAATGTAAAGTAAAATGAAGGAAATTCTTAAGACCCCGTGGCTCTAACCCACGGACCAACCATTAAAATCAAACCTTTCGTCTCTGAGACTCTTGATCAGGCTGCTAAGTGGTCTGACAAGCAACAATCCCACAGAAGGAAGGAGGGGAACAGGAAGAGTCCAGAGCCTCGTTCTCTCTAGAAACAAGTGGACATCTCATTCTCAGGACACCTCCAGGGTCAGAGTCAATAACCAGAAAACAGAAAGGACTGTAGAGAATATGGTGTGTATGGCTTTTATAGGGAGCGAGGGCAAACGCACTTTCCACTGGAAACACTTCAGAACAGTTGGCAAAGGGCTGGGGAGATGGTCCAAGAGCATCAGGATAGGAATTGATCTCCAGGAACCACGTTAAACAAAGCTCCACGGGGTGGCGTGTGCTTGGTATCCCAGTGCTAGAGAGGCTGAGAAATCCTTGGTCAGTCGGGCAAGCCTACTTCCCAAATTGCAGGACAGTGAGAAGCAATGTCTGAAAGCAGAGCAAGAACTCAAAAAACAAAAACAAACAAACTAAAAACAAGGTGGACAGGATCTGCAGGGAGGCCAAGGAGGGGTGATACTTGAGATTTCCCTAAGCCTCTACAACCAGCAACAAGCAAGAGCATACACGCACACACATGCATCCACACCTAACCACACACACACATGGAACACACAAACATGCATGGATTATACACACACGTGCACATACATACACACACACACACACACACACACACACACACACACTCGCTTTAAATACACTCCGTAGAGAAAGACTGCACAGGTAGAGCAGAAAGGATAGAAAGTTGCTTAAGGTGCTATGAACTGAAATGCAGCCGCCCACTGGCCCAGAGGCCTGCATTTCTGATTGAAATTTCTGCACCAAGCCAAACCTTTGCATTTAAGCCATCAGTTCTGTCTTACTTACAATTACTTGCTCACGGCCCAGATGAACAGATAATGTTGTGGGTGTCTAGTGACTGACACCGCAGTCCCCTGCATCCCTGTTAACTGTCTTAACAGAAGAGAAAATTCAGGCTTCAGAATCTGACTGTGGATTGGTATCTCAGCACTACTGCTGAGACCTCAGACAAATTAGCATCCTGACCAGCTTATAAAGTGACACCCAGTAAGACAGTGGAGAATAAATGAGATACTTTACAATAATGGTCAAGAGTAGAAACTAGGGATCCCGGCCCGCAGCACCTCTCTGCTCCCAGGCCCCGTGGGAAAGAGACCTCACCACCTGGTCGGGTGGGCACTCCTGAGGCTGCAGAGCGGAGGAGACCACCAACACTGCCCACCCCTGCCCACATCCCTGGCCCAAGAGGCAACTGTATAAGGCCTCTGGGTTCCCGTAGGGGAGGGCCCAGGAGCGGCAGGACCCCTGCGCCTGAGACACCGCCGGAAGCTGAAGGAAACAGACCAGATAAACAGTTCTCTGCACCCAAATCCCGTGGGAGGGAGAGCTAAACCTTCAGAGAGGCGGACACGCCTGGGAAACCAGAAGACACTGCACTCTGTGCACATCCAGACGCCAGAGGAAAACACCAAACGCCATCTGGAACCCTGGTGCACGGAGGCTCCCGGAAAGAGCGGCGCAGATCTTCCCGGTTGCTGCCACAGCGGAGAGGACTTAGGCAGTACCCCACGAGCAAACTTGAGCCTTGGAACCACAGGTAGGACCAACTTTTCTGCTGCAAGAAACCTGCCTGGTGAACTCAAGACACAGGCCCACAGGAACAGCTGAAGACCTGTAGAGAGGAAAAACTACACGCCCGAAAGCAGAACACTCTGTCCCCATAACTGGCTGAAAGAAAACAGGAAAACAGGTCTACAGCACTCCTGACACACAGGCTTATAGGACAGTCTAGCCACGGTCAGAAATAGCAGAACAAAGTAACACTAGAGATAATCTGATGACGAGAGGCAAATAGAGGAACCCAAGCAACAGAAACCAAGACTACATGGCATCATCGGAGCCCAATTCTCCCACCAAAATAAACATGGAATATCCAAACACACCAGAAAAGCAAGATCTAGTTTCAAAATCTATTTGATCATGATGCTGGAGGACTTCAAGAAAGACGTGGAGAACTCCCTTAGAGAACAAGTAGAAGCCTACAGAGAGGAATCGCAAAAATGCCTGAAAGAATTCCAGGAAAACATAAATAAACAAGTAGAAACCCATAGAGAGGAGACACAAAAATCCCTGAAAGAATTCCAGGAAAACACAATCAAACAGTTGAAGGAATTAAAAATGGAAATAGAAGCAATCAAGAAAGAACACATGGAAACAACCCTGGACATAGAAAATCAAAAGAAAAGACAAGGAACTGTAGATACAAGCTTCACCAACAGAATACAAGATATGGAAGAGAGAATCTCAGAAGCAGAAGATTCCATAGAAATCATTGACTCAACTGTCAAAGATAATGTAAAGCAGAAAAAGCTACTGGTCCAAAACATACAGGAAATCCAGGACTCAATGAGAAGATCAAACCTAAGGATAATAGGTATAGAAGAGAGTGAAGACTCCCAGCTCAAAGGACCAGTAAATATCTTCAACAAAATCATAGAAGAAAACTTCCCTAACCTAAAAAAAGAGATACCCATAGGCATACAAGAAGCCTACAGAACTCCAAATAGATTGGACCAGAAAAGAAACACCTCCCGTCACATAATAGTCAAAACACCAAACGCACAAAATAAAGAAAGAATATTAAAAGCAGTAAGGGAAAAAGGTCAAGTAACATATAAAGGCAGACCTATCAGAATCACACCAGACTTTTCGCCAGAAACTATGAAGGCCAGAAGATCCTGGACAGATGTCATACAGACCCTAAGAGAACACAAGTGCCAGCCCCGGTTACTGTATCCTGCAAAACTCTCAATTAACATAGATGGAGAAACCAAGATATTCCATGACAAAACCAAATTTACACAATATCTTTCTACAAATCCAGCACTACAAAGGATAATAAAGAGTAAAGCCCAACATAAGGAGGCAAGCTATACCCTAGAAGAAGCAAGAAACTAATCATCTTGGCAACAAAACAAAGAGAAGAAAAGCACACAAACATAATCTCACATCCAAATATGAATATAACAGGAAGCAATAATCACTATTCCTTAATATCTCTCAACATCAATGGCCTCAACTCCCCAATAAAAAGACATAGATTAACAAACTGGATACGCAATGAGGACCCTGCATTCTGCTGCCTACAGGAAACACACCTCAGAGACAAAGACAGACACTACCTCAGAGTGAAAGGCTGGAAAACAACTTTCCAAGCAAATGGTCAGAAGAAGCAAGCTGGAGTAGCCATTCTAATATCAAATAAAATCAATTTTCAATTAAAAGTCATCAAAAAAGATAAGGAAGGACACTTCATATTCATCAAAGGAAAAATCCACCAAGATGAACTCTCAATCCTCATCTTCGGTTGGTTTATATACAAGTGTGCAATTTCTAGGCGTGAAAGTTAAATGATGCTATCTGGTGCTGGATAGAGGAGCCTTATTTTTTATTATGGCAGCTTGCTATTTTTGTAACATGGTGATTTGGTTGAACACAATAAAGTACAGTAGTAACTGATCTCCCCTTCTTCCTGGATGAGTGAGGAGATGATTAAATGTTGATGTCAGCATCCTTGAGCATATTCAGATGAGCTTCTGCTTCTGTTGAAAGGATGCTGTGTTTGATTGTGGTCCGAAGCTTTGAAGCACTATTTGGCATCTCCTTCCTTGGAGGTCTCACTGTTTAAACATAACAGATTTGATAGCTTGTTGGTAAGGTGAGGTCCAGCTTGTCTCCACTAGGTCATCTTCATGTGAATCCGGTGGTTATACGGTTTTGTTCTAGGGATATTTCATTTTTTTAACAACGGTTTTAGCTGACATTCATGGAGAGAATGAATCCTTAGAACTGTGCCACTAGTGAAAGGAAATCCTGTCTAGAGTATGTTTCTTTACAAAGCTGTGTCACACCATCCTTTGGGCCCTCTGCTGGAAAAGTAGAATCAAGTCTCAAATAATGCCTTTTAAATTGTATCCTCTAGTATTATAGATGTAGGACAGTACTGTATCATACCTCTGTGGATGTAAAATAGCTTGTACCTGCTTTATGACACGTAGTAGTGACCGTGCTTTATCAGAGCTGTTTTTAATGATGTTGCTCAGAATGTTTTCTTTCCAGATGATGATTGAGAAGCTAATTTTAAAAAAAAATGGTGCCAGGTACCACAAGAGTAACAGAACTGTGCTGTTTTCTCAGGTTTTGTTTTTTTACTTTTTTTTTTTAATGAAGTGTGCTGGATGTCTCTACAGTTTTGTTCAGATGACTGCAGAACCTGGAAAAGCTGTTGCTGCTGTTGATGCATAACACACTGCTATTATTGGTCTTTTTATATAAATATAAATATATATATATATATATACAGATATATAATTTGAATTTTTTGAAACTTTAGCTGTGCTGTCAACTTTGGAAAAAAGTATCCCCGTTTACTGTGTTGAGTTGGCACTGTACAGAAATTAACAGCCATATTGGTCTAGAAATGTTGAACTTAAGTTTTTTCCATTTGTACAGGGGTAACACACTGTATTAAATATGTAAGGTCTTATCTACGTGGGTTTGATTACAAAAACTAATAAAGTATTCTCTAAATTTAAAAAAAAAGAGTAGAAACTAGTACAAAAGTGACCTCTCGTTGCCTTGTCCCCTTTCTCAGGGGACCCACCCCTTTGTCAACCAAAGATACTAACAACTGGATCTCTGGGCTGTGTGTTGTCAGAATGGTGGCCTGACAGCTTCAGGCTTGCTGATGCCCTCTGTTCGTAATCGTGAAGAGTCTGTGCCGTCCTGCCTGTGCCTGCTTCCTACCATGGCATCTTCTGAGGGCCTAGAAACGTGGGCAGCCAATCCCCAGCCTACTGCTGCCACCTGGTAACCATTTGAGCTCTCTTTCAGGTAGGAGAGAGCCTGCAGTGGAGCAAGCTACCAAATCTCCTTGATTCACAGCTTGCAGGAAAGAAAGAAAGAAAGAAAGAAAGAAAGAAAGAAAGAAAGAAAGAAAGGAAGGAAGGAAGGAAGGAAGGAAGGAAGGAGAGAAAGAAAGAAAGAAAAAGGAAGGAAGGAAGGAAGGAGAGAAAGAAAGAAAGGGAGAAAGAAAGAAAGGGAGAAAGAAAGAAAGGAAGGAAGGAAGAAAGGAAGAGAGAAAGAAAGAAAGAATCAAGCAAATGAACAAAACAAAAAAAAAAACCCTCACCTTTGGTGTTTGCAGTAAATAACTATAAGAAAAGACAGGAGAAAAATATAATCCAATAAGAGAAATTTTCATAAATCATCTATAAAATTGCACTCACTAGGAGCCCATTGAAACCCCAACATGGTGGCACACAGCTATGATTCCAACAATGGGAAGCTGAGGCAGGCGGATCACTAACTAGTTCCATGAGCCAGCCTGCAGTACACAGACAGACACTAGTTAAAAATTAATAAAATGAGTGTTGGCTCTACTGTGAAGTAGTTAAAGGCAAGATTGAGGCTTTTCAGGCTTCTTACACCTTTTTGTTGTAATTTTCCTTATTTTCTCAGCTTTTTGAAATTTATTAATTTCTTAAATAAATGTTTATGATGTATTTTCTATGAATTGAGTACAAAGTAACTTTGTTACACTCCCTGAATCAAAGGTTCTTATATCGCTGCTCTCTGCCTTGGGTTTAGTGGCTCTCAGGTACAGTGTGCAACAGACTTCCCGAGCCTGGACACACACAGGTTTTGGAGCTCTCCTCAGGCTCTGATTAAAAATAAAGAGGGGCTGGAAATATGTACTTTTAAACTGTGGGTAGGATTGTCTAGGAAACAATCTGAGACCCCGGCTGTAGACTGTCCCTCTAGTGTACGTGTCGTGATCACACTCCTGAACCACCATCAACCTGTCTCCAGAGAATGAAACCTGATCAAAATCTTTCAGATCTGCCCCTAAGGTCCCCCACTGATTTCTCTTAGGGAATGTTAACCTGCCTCCCACTGTAGAGTGGCTCCTTAGCTGAGCTTGGCTTTGCTGCACCAAATGGTGGTGGGCTTCTTTGCAGCTCTGCTCCTTTGAAAACTTTTTTTATTTGTTAGAAAAGAAGAGAACATCTGTGGTCTTTTGTAAGTAAAGACTCTCAGCACACGGTACAAGCCCTTGGGAGCATAAGAGAAGGCGCTGCCATAGGAGTTGTTATAAAGCACCCACTTGATTTGCAGAAGCCCCTGGCAGCACCAATCACATCTAAGGACGCAAGAACAGGTTGCTTCCATCCTGGCTGGGTCTGTAAGCTGTAACCAGCAAAGTGACACCATTGTGCAAGCATTAGGACCTCACACATGGCATCAGAGACAAAGGGGGAGCCTAGCTTGCATTCTCACCCTTCAGATTAGCCGCAGGCCAAGTTTAAGGATGTGGTCGTTCTTAGGGGACAATATTAAAGATTTGCTAGTACTTTCTTCTGGTGTCACATGGAGGGTAGAGTTAGGAGTGGTAACCTCTCAAAGGGGATGTGTTTGGTGGGAATGTCTGTATCAGAAATCAACACTGGATTAAAGCCCTTCTCCAGGACCGATGACCACATCAGGTTACACAGTCTCCTGCTTTTCTCTGGAAACTGTTCTGCTCATAGTCTGTGGTTTGAAAATCTCCTGCCTAATTAACACTATTAAGTGTTCTGATTAACACTATAAAGAAGTGGGAGAAAATACATCAGTGATAATAGCAAACTCAATAAAGCTGCCTAGGAGTGTGCATGAGTATGTGTGCACACGCGCATGTGTAAGGAGAGGGCTAATCCTAAATTGTTCTACCTGAATAACTTACCAGGGGCCGGAGCTTCCCACATGAAGCCTGGATGCCTTTTCATCTACCAAGGGAAAGAGAGAGAGGGAGAGAGGGAGAGGGAGAAAGGAAGAGAGGGAAAGAGGGAGAGAGGAAGAGAGGGATAAGGGGAGAGAAGGGGAGGAGAGAGGGGAGGGGAGTGAGGGAGAGAGGGAGAGTTTACTAAATATTTTCAGTTTTACTAAGTATTTGCTATTTTGAAACCATTTGGGGGCTGAAGTAATGCTCGCTGGGTCAGAGTGCATGTTTCTTAAGCATGAGAACCTGGGCTCACATCTCCAGCACCCACATTAAAGCCAGTCACAACCACACAGCCACAATAACTCTGGACATAGCCACATAGATACGTGCGGCTCTGATACTGTGGGAGGAAAGAGGTCATGTGGACTTTCTGACCAGCAACCCAGCTCCATGTTTATTGAGAATCCCAGGAACAAGGTAGAGCGTGGTGAAGCAGGTCACCTAAGGTCTTCCTGAGGCCTCCCCACCCCAATGAGCAGATACCATCTACAAATACACACATCCACACATATGCACATGCATGCTCACATACACACAAAATACAGTGAATAAACACATATTTTTGGACATCAGCATAGGCGACCCACAGTATGTCAACAGTCATTCTGCAATCTAGAGCACAGGCTCCAGAGGGGAGAGTGTCTGAGGTGTGTGTGATTAAGATATAAGTGACACACCTGCAGATAAGTACATCTACTAGTCACTAACTCAGTGATAGTTGATGAGAACTGTGCCTTCAAACTGTTAAGTTTGAAGTTTTCATGACTATCTACTGTAGGTGTATACATAAAACACAGAAATGGTAATCAAAGATCTCTCTATTGGTACCTCTTTGTGCAAAGGATTCTGGGTACCATGAGGATATGACTCCTAGCCTCACAGCCGTGGCCAGAATCCTCTCTTGCTAGATGTAAAAGAAAACAGAGTTGTGTTATTATCGCATACAAAGTATCTGGGACAGCTCTGAGCAGCGCCCCGAAACACAGTTGGGATGGAACAGCTAACAGTAGAGAAACAGGAGAAGACAGGAACTTTCATACATAACTCTCCGAGGAATTCCGGACAATAATAGGCCAAAGCCTGGCTAAACTTATAACTCCACAAGGATTCCCACTCATCCCAAGCGTCAGAACTTCTCACAGTGGGATTTAGATCTCGCCGTTTACTCTTTGGCCCCCGGTATTATAGTGTGTAGATTGAACAATAGTAGGGCTAGGGAGACAGCTCTGCCATTAAAGTTCTTGCCTTGTGAGCACAAGTACCGGCATCCAATCATCAGAGCGCTCATAAAAACCTGGACATGATGGTTCCCACTTGGAATTGCATGGGTGCAGAGCTAGAGACAGACAGATCTCCAAGGCTCCCCAGTGAGCAGCCTAGACCATAGGGTGAGTTCAGGTCAGTTAGAAAACCTGTCTCAGAGGGCAAAGTAGGCAGTATCTGAGGGGTGATAGCCTAGGTTCTCTTCTGGCCTCTGCGCGCATGCACACACACACACACACACACACACACACACCACACTCACACACACCACACACTCACACACACACACACACACACCGCACACTCACACACACACACACACACACACCGCACACTCACACACACACACACACACACACACTGGTCTAAGAGAGTGGTTCTCAGCCTTCCTAATGCTGTGACTCTTAAGCTTTCTTCATGCTGCGATGACACCCCCAGCCACAAAATTACTTTTGTTGTACGTCATAACTGCAATTCCGCTACTGTTATGAGTAACAACACACACGACACACAGTGGAGAACCACTGGTCTGAGAAACAGGTGGGGAGATGAGCTGAACCAAACAGCAATGCCTTGGACAGTAGTAAAGCTGTGGTTGTGAAGGTGAGTGTGCCCTGAGTTGAAAGCACTGAGCAGCGACTGGTGTTCGGCAGTGCTGGGGTGGGGGATGGAGGATAAGGTTGGGGGATGGGGGATGGGGGGCATGTGCAAAAGGGAGATGCCTCAAAGAGGTTGCACTGCCACAGGTACACAGAGGTAAGTGTTAGATCTGTGGCACACCGATGCCAACACAGGATAGGCAAACCTGAGAGGCTCGAGAAACTCTGTGTCCCTACAGAATAATGAACTCGGTCTTTGCACCAGTTCTGATTCCACACAGCCCTGTCTCCCAGATTATGTTTTCACAGCTATCTGCGCAATCCAAAGAGCCCAAGAGCCTGGACTTCTCTTTAGATCTCAAGTTTGAAACACATAATAAATTACCCCAATGGCACTTGACGCGTTTTCACCTTACTTTTTCCCCATGAATCATTTGAGGACTTATACTTTTACAGGATTCTAAGGTACTAACTTTATCGAAGCAGAACTTAGGGGGAGGCCTTATTGTGCCAGCAACCTAGAGAGATATTATTTCCGGTATTGAATACTAAGATTGCCGGGAGGTTCCCAGAGGCCAATGCAACAAGAAAACTGTGAGTTTGCTCTGTCTGGAAAGGCAGGCCTGTATTTTATGGCTGTTTCTACATCATTGCTAGGGTCCGAGTGCTCCATGTATAAAGCACTGAACGTGCCTGGAGGCCACTTGCCCATCCACACCTCTTGCTTGATGACTTGGCAAATGGCTTATTTGACTCACTCTGGGAACAATCTTTCTACCTTTTTTTTTTAAAGCTTACTTTTGTTTGCTAAAATTAACAGACCACAGTGATGCGCCCATCCACTCTGATTGCTTGACCCGGGAGAACAGCAGCTCTGTGCTTCCTGCTGCCTCACTTTGTTGCTATGTTAGTCTGCGCAATCTGTAAGCCTTGTATTTTAATTCCCCCTTGTGCCAAGCACAAGGCTGGAAGAATCACTTGCCCACCTATATTGTTCAGACTGCATCACAGCCTGAAAAGAAAACATGAGTGGTAAAACCCTCTTGAAATTGAAAGCATTTCAGGGTGTTATATTCTTAAAGCTTAAGTCGCTATACTAAGATATATAAGCAAATTCTAATAAGCTTACATACACCCCATCTGGCAAGGGATGAAGAGCATGAATAGCCCTTTGTTTCCACTCCCAAAATGTGTGCAGGTTTATGCAGAACTCAGATTGATTCTAACAATTATTTAGCATTCCTCAGAAATACCTTGAGTCTTATATCTTCATGTCTGAGAGGGGGCAATGCCAAACTGCCAACAGCTGAGCAATCTGGATTAAAGGCAGCATCTTCTCTCGTCAGAGACAAGACTCAGACACAGGCGAAGAGCAGTTCCAATAACTTAGGCACATCCTGGATCTCATCATGAGCCCCAGCAACGATCCTGCTATTGGCCAGCAGAAGATATTAGTCTGGGCCCAAGTTTCTGATTTAAAGCCAGTCCTCCAAACCATGGCATTCTCGGTGGGATCTATTATTAGTGGAGCCAGGACCACACATCAATTCTGCCATGTCTTTTAGTTATAACTACAACAACAGACTGTCTTATACAAGCCTAAGGGTCTATGTTTTAAAGGACACTGCTCATAAGCACAGAGTCACCTTCTACAAATTCGGTTGATGGTGAGCTGTGGTCTTAATCTCGCCCTTGTGTTCACAGTCATGAGCTGTGTGGGTTCAGGGATAGAAAACAGTCCCACAGACATGCCAGTTAGCATCAACATCCTTATTTGAAAGTGCAGAAGCTGCCACTGGCTACAGGTGCTAGCACTCCTGGATAGAAAACTGGGCATGCTCACGATTCATCGATCACAAGTGTTTCTCTCAAAAGCATGGCTAAGGTTTCGGTACTTGTACCATCCTGTGTCGTCTTTTATGGTTTGTGTGCGAAAGGCCCAACCCTATCCCCAACAAGTTTCCATGCTTGCATGGTACTCAGATAATGGTGATGTGCTGGCAGGCAGAAGAGTCGTGTGGACATGGGGCCCACGTGGCAGAATCAGGAGGATAAGACACTGAGGGTTACAAACTGGCTCTGCATGCCCTGCTTAATGTTGGCCTGTATTCCTCATATGACAGCTATACTTCTGTCATGGTATACTGTATAAATCTCTTCTTTCTTAATTTGCTCCTGTCAGGTGCCTTTTCTACTAAACATCATCCATGCATCCATGCACCTTCCTCCCCTAGATCCTCATAGTGGTGTGGATTAATCCTATAGGGGATTTAACACAATCTAACATCATGACTATCTAACTCAAGGATGCTTAGCCTTCGGTGCCCAGCTCTGGCCAGTGACCATTCGGTTTCCTCTGGAGAGCATTCAGCAATAGGGCAAGGACACAAGCTTTTAAAGGGGGCACGTGGGCAGAAACAATGGTTAACTGGATGTTTCATGGGAGCAGAGCTGTGGCAACTTGTCTTCTGAGTGGTCTTTTATTGCACAAGTTACTACTCAAGTTTATTGCGGCCCATCAAAAATGTGACGGTGTGCTGGGGGGAACGAATGATTCTGTGCTTTATCCAAGAACATTTCCTGCCTAGAAGTGAACTCTCGGCTCACTGGCATACATGCATTCTAAGACTCCTCAAAGAGAGGGTAAGGCTGAAGAACCTCTTAAGTGAGGAACAAGCTGGAAAGGAGTCTGGAGAAAAGGCCCAAGTCTGATCCTTTGCCACACCCTGTGATATTGTCCTTGCCCATTCAGTCTTTTCTCTCATCTCCCTGTTGCCAAGATCTCCCTCCTCATTCAAGCTACTCAGAATAAATATATATTGGGCTATAACTAACTTTTTCAAAGAACATTGACGTCCAATAGCAAGGCCCACGATGCAAAATACTATCTCATTTTTAAAGCTCGTTACAGTATATTTTATCTCTTCTCCCTTTACTCATTTAGTATCCAGGAAATAATATTCATATTACTTATCAGGGTTTTATAAATGACAGACAAATGCTGAACTTTCCTCAAAATTAAAAGTTAATGTGCCGTCCATAGTCTCAGTGCCCATGAACACCTATAGGATTCCAAAATGCTTAAATTAAAACTATGTGATTCAGAAGTGACAAATCCTAGTGCAAGTTAGTACTGGAAAGACCTGTGTGGCACTCTAACTGGTCCTCACTGAATCTGACCCAAGTAACATCTTTTCTTTGTTTTTTGTTTTTTTAATAGTATAGAATAGAGTTTATTCAAGGCATGGGGAGGGTAGTTAAGAGGGTAATAGAGGGAGAGAGAGAGAGAGAGAGAGAGAGAGAGAGAGAGAGAGAGAGGAGTAGGAAAGAAGATGAGTATAGGCAGCCATGAACATGTAGAGAGAGAGGGGGGAAGGGAATGGGGAGAGAGTGGGGGCAGGAAGAGAGCAAGAGAGCAGGGGCCAAGCATCGTTTTGTAATTGCAGCCCAGACATGTTCAAAAGGAAACATGCAGCAGAAAAGGCGGCAATGCTCCTGTTTTCAAGATCTAAATGAATTATGGGGCAGCACATACAGCTCCAATGGGGTGTAGTGTCCTGTGTGAATTTCATAGGCAAAAGCTTCTACCCTAACCCTGCCTTTTTTTAAACTAGAGAATATTTGTAAGTTGTCTCTGTGAAGACGTCCTGCTGGTTTTTATAAGTGCAGCGTGCATGTAAGCTCATCTGGTTGCTGTCCTAGATTTTATAGGCAACGCTTTCTTTAAACAACTTGGAGAGACACACTTACTGATGTGCTTTAAGGCCAACATGAAGCAGGCAAATGGGAAGAGAAGGAGGTCGTAGGCCCACCGTTGAATCTGGAGTTGCTCTGTTTTATACTTTGCATTCATTCAGCTCTGGAGAGAGAGCATATCAACTAATAACATGGCTCAAAGGAGAAAAAAGACCCGACCAACCAGCGCTGTGGAGATGCTTGATCCTACAGAAGCACAGAACACAAGCGGGTATGCTGGGTCGTGAAAATCATCCGATTTTTCTTTGGCACAAATGTAAAATTACCGTATCTCAGGAAGACTTGATTAGAACCCTGAGGTCCCGGATCAGCCAGTGTCCTAGGAATAGATTCTAGGCATTGAGAACTCAACAAGTTCACACTTATGATGTAATTTATAACTTCATTTCCCTCCTGAGCCCTGGAGCAAAATGTCACCTTCTGCCAGCGTGGTAATTTAAAATAAGAGGGGGGTCATTGTCCCTATAGTAACAGAGTCTCATTTTACACATCGGCCATTCCCAACCTGCTACTAAATTACTAAGTGTTTGAGGACACATGGCAGAGCACCGGACAGATGCTGCTGAGGAGGAAACCGAACACCGGCCACTTCAAATATGCTGCGTCAGCTTGAAAACAAGACTGTAGTAAGCCCCGAACCTGCCTGCCCCACCCCTTCAGCCACTGTCTAGCAACTGTTAAAGTCTCTAGGACCAAACACCACACCCCCAGTCTACACAGCAAAAAATTACTTCTGGAAAGCACAGTTGACCCTCTAGCACGACTATGGGCTGGCCGCAGAAGTATTCTTCATTATGTTAAAAATTCCATATCTTGACTTTTTCACATCTTCTTTGTTCTCTGCACTAAGGCTCAGCACCCAGACAGATTCTCTAAGCAGCAATTGTCCATTAGCTACAAGAAGCAACATTTCTTCAGACCATCAAAGAGTCCACGAGGCTAGAGCTGATTTTTTTTCCCCTTTCCATCAAGGTTTTCAAAGGGTCGTCTGAGAGAACTGGGACAGACTGTATTCCCAACTAGCAGGGAATCGCTTTTCAATGTCCTGCCGGGAGGAATCAAGTCCTTAGAAATTTAAAGTTTCACCTGACAGAACCCAGGCCTGCAGGAGCCTCAATTTATCTGCTCTAGAGGAAGAGCGGGGAAACGCAATCTTGAAGGCACCAGTCCTTTGTTTCCATGGTGAGGTTTCCAAAGAGCTACAGAACATTCAATTCTGCCAGTGCAGCTATGGGGCGTGGGTATATTTAAGGACCTTCCTTACGTTATCACAAAGGCACACGAAGCACCGGTCCTGCCTGTAACTAGGAACAAGGTCATCTTGGGATGACATTGTAGACACTTCCCTGAAAGGCATTGGCTCGTAGGCGTGTTAGGCTCACTAATATGAAAACTGAAGGGGTTGAGTCAGACAATTTTGGGGCTCTGTCTTAGGGGAGCTAAGTCTATGTCCCTGATTAACTCATTCGGTTTCGCTAACATGTGGGCTTCTTTCCAATCCTCAAACCAATCCCCGCATCGCTGTGCAATTTCAGGGAGTAGTTCTTTCCACAAAATTAACATACTTTTAATGATTTATTTTTATTTGTCATGTATGAGTGTTTGCCTGTGGATACTGATGTGTGCCAGGAGCATACCTGCTGCTCTCAGACACCAGAAGAAGAGAAAGTCACATTCCCCAGAGCAGGTGTTACGAACCATTGTGAGTCACCACCCTCATTCAGGGAACCAAACTCTGGTCCTCTATAAGCAGCAGGTGTTCTTAATCAGTGAGCTGCTTTACCAGACCCCTAATATCATTTCAGAAATAAGATAAAATGAGGCATCCGTGTTCTATACTTGGTCTGGGACAGGGTATCGGAGGAAGTAAATCTTTGTGCTAATTCTCAGTTTTAGGGGGGCAGCCAGACACACCAAGAACTAACTGAAGTCTCAAGTGGGCAAAGGTGCTTACGAATGCAGAAGCCTGACAATGGGATGAAAGACGTAGATTACAAAGAACATTGCTTCTGAGCCTGGTAGGCTTTTCACCTGCTTGCCTACCGAATGTCAGAAGTGTTCCCCAGCACTTGTAAATTCTTCAATGAGTATACACACGGGTTTTCAAGACTCACTCCTGGAAACGTCTCCTCCACAGTGCAGACAGACGTAGGTGCAGAATAATCTTCCTCTACAGTCTTAGAGACACACAGGTAGATCGGCACTCCACACAGTGAAACCAAGGCAAGGCAGGGTGAGCTAATGGCAGACTGAAGGATTCGCTCCAGATATACATCTGCACCCTTTCCACGTGCTTCTCTTCTTACACGAGCCCAGGCTAAAAGCATGTGCCACCAGGATATAAGTCAAACATCTTCAGATAATATAGCCTAAAGAATCTTATTTTAAAGGTCTTTGGTGCATATGGAATTTTACCATTTATTAACAGTGAAATAATTTCAGTACTGGTGAAACAGATGTACTTGTTTATTTTCACACAAAAAACTAGATCTCAACTGAATATTTGATAATGTATTTGATAATTCAATATTTTTCAGAATCGATCAGCATTTTTATTCAATAGTCATCGATGCTAAGAATGCCACTTTGCATTAATATTGAGTAAATGACAGCAGGAGTACACTTAGGGCTACTTCAGAAATTATTGGAAATTATGTCCCAATTCTCAAATTAATAAGACTTTTGAATAAAACTCAAAGCAGCAATGCTAAAAATCAAACAGTCTAACATAATACAATCCAATGATGTACTAATTTAATACTCATATGCTGAAGAATGCCAGGAAAATATTAAAAGCCTTTGTTTTATATAAATCAGCCATTATGTTTCTATAAGAGCAAAAAACCTTTATATGTAAGAAGTCCTGCAGTTTGTGACATGCAGTTGTCTTAAATTCAAAGTGTTTCGGGCAGTGTTCACGGGTGTGGTATAGCATGGTGGTCTATGCTATGTGTACATAGCATAGTTCTGAAGAGAGTAGAGAAATGGGAGAGACTGATGGCTTCTGTCTCCACATGTGTCCTCTGAGGGAGGAAGGAGCTTCAGAACCATGAACTGATCACAGGACACAACAGTGCCTCAGTGGATCAGCTGAGAGGCACACACAGGCCTCCTGCTGTACGTGCAGGAGTTGTGGTCTGACAGCCTAGGACCTGTAAGAGGGTAACGTTTGTAACTTCTAGGATGTGGGCTTTACACCAATGATGGAGAGCAAACAGTTAACATCTCCCTCAGGGATTCACCCTAGTGATTAGTGATTAGCAATAAAGACCTCCTCCCAGGCTCTGCCTCTAGAGTCCCCACCCCCTCCCAGTAGCACCAAGCTAGCACTAAAACAATAATCTCTTGAGGGCTGGAGAGATGGCTCAGTGCCCTAAGCACTAACTGCTCTTCCAGAGGACCCGGGATCACTTCCTAAATGGAAGCTCACAATTATCTGTGATGCCAGTTCTGACACCATCACACAGACCAATGTCCATAACATAAAAATAAATAAATCATTAAAAACTAATGATATCTGGGTGGGTGGAAAAACTCACTTTGGATTGCAGATATATGCATAGATAGGTTGACCACTTAGT
Source organism: Rattus norvegicus (assembly GCF_021556685.1). Taxonomy (NCBI): domain Eukaryota; kingdom Metazoa; phylum Chordata; class Mammalia; order Rodentia; family Muridae; genus Rattus; species Rattus norvegicus. Next base: position 119,392,658 of record NC_141535.1, read on the forward strand.
GCACTGGAATGGGGCTTAACGTTTCGCCAAAGTGGTGGTGGAGGCCCAAGTGGCCTCTAGCTACTTTACCTCAGCCACCTAGATGTGTAAGAGATACAAAGCCACAGAGCCCTTGGGAAAAAGGAACATTGGCTGAGGGTAACAGCTCCTTCCTTCCTCTCTTAGGGTCTAATTTAAGAGTATGACTTTATTTAAAGATGTCACTAACGTAACGTGGTTTGAACTTACTTTGACGTAACAGATCAATATGTCTTGGGATCCTTGAGCTAGACATCACTTAGGCGATTTATATGAAGGGAGGCTTTGGGTTTCTCTGCAGATGAAAACAATTTATTGTAAATAGAAAATTGATGGCCTTTTTTTTGAACCCAGCTACCTAAAAGCATCAGGAGACGAGACCAAAGAGGAAATCCTGTAGATTCATTAATATATTCATACCAAGGTCCTTCCTATAATGGGACAGAAACTTAGATTTTAGATGAAAAATACTTTCCCACCATCCCTGCTCTCCAACTTGCTTTGTTTCTCAAGCACGCTTTCAGCTGATCCTTATTTTAAAGTTAACCTATAGGCTCTTACTCTCTAATTCCAGATCAATTGTGATTGACATTTTTAAAGAAGACGAAAGGGATTGAGAAGACGGCTCAGTTAGTAGAATGCTTGCTGCGATGCAGGGTAAGGACCTACGTTCTATTCCCCTAAACCATGCGGAAATCAGAGCAGGGTAGTGAGCTCGTAAGCCCAGTGCCGGGGAGATGAAGACGCACGTGGCTGCCTGGAGTTCCTTACCTGTTTACCTAGCCCAAGTATCAAGTTCCAGGCCAAGTGAGAGATCAGATTGTGTCTCCAAAATGTGGAGGGCCTGAGGATGACACTGGAGGTTGACCCATGTCTGTATATAGGTACCAAACAGTACATGCAGGCACATACTCAATGGCAGGTTTTACCTTTGCTTCTATAAAAGACAGGACAGAGAGGAGACAAGCACACACTCTGTGTTTCGGAGGCAGAACATGCTACACATAACTTCCAGGTGGCATTGCTGGATCAGATGCATGCGGCCCAGATGCAGGCTGTGGAATGCAGATCCACAGGGCACATCGAGACTTACTTAAAGGCTTAAAATGTCACCACTGAAATTCACAACTGCAGAGCACATCTTTTAGATTAAAACGCCCTGCTATGTCTGCAGTAACTACGTCTGCTGAGGGTCTGTTTCCATTCAACTCAGAATCCCAGTCTTTGGTGCATGGCTATAGGAACTTCCACAGTTATCCAGAAAAGGGTTCATAAAAGACTTTAAATTAAAGCAAGTAATGCTGTGACTGAAAAAAAATCACAAGCTGTATATGCATCGGCCATTCATAAATGGGATGGCTGTGTCAGTTCACACTGGTACGAATAACCCAGTCGATGAACCGGAGCTGTGCGGCTCAACTTGTAGAGCATACGGACGGTGCACGTTCTAGTATAACAAGCAAGACCTGTGCAAGGCAAGCTTCCTTTGTCTATCTTTTTCTTGGTGGCTTAGGTATCAAGCCCCAAAGATTTACGTACGCCAGGTAAGTGTTCAGTTACTGAGATGCACTCACGTCTTTCTCTGTACTTTTAAGGCAAGGCCCAGGCTGACCTTAGATTCCCGAGGTAGCCCAGGCAGGCCTTGAACTTGCACCAGCACATGAGTAGCTGGGATGACAGTCCTGCATCCTAGACCTTGCTAAGGCTGCATTTCTTCAAAATGCCACCATGCAGCAGGTGCAGTCTACATGCCTGCCTTGGCAGCACCAGGAGGCTGAGGCAGGAGGATTTTGAGTTTGAAGCTAGTCTTGGTCACATGATAGTTTTCTGTCCCAAAAACTGACAGCAGTGAAGCACACAAAGAAGGCAAAAGAGCCAGCCACAGAGAAGGCTGGGCTGCAGCGCTCCTGTTTTCCCCGCAAGATTACAGTGCATCCGGAGCAAAACGAGCGGCAGTGATAAAAGCCTGTGAGCGCCAATGGATGGAATTTTTTTCTAAGCTTAGAAACTTCATGATCTATATTTCTTTCCTTCTTTCTTTCTGTTTGACTTTTGACTTTTCTCCTAGACAGTCCGTGGCCCGAAGAAAAGGATTCAGTAACAATTCTTCAAAGAAATTGTCAAGTTGTAAGGCGCAAACAGGAGACTTTTTACAGTTTCAGCCAATTATTTTTCCTCTGGGCAGAAGTTTTTTACCTGAGAGGTGACTTGTCACAGACAGTGGCGCTGGGACTTTTGTAACCTCTCCAAAAGAGTCAAGGTCAGGATCCTCTGAGACAGGTCTGAGCACCTGAGGGTGGGCGTCTGTTCTCTCCTCAGCCATCCCTATGGCTTTACCTTCCTTGTGCGGGTGTGTGCATGTGTGTGTGTGTGTGTGTGTGTGTGTGTGTGTGTGTGTGTGTGTGTGTGTGTGTGTGTTGAAGGGGGAGTATTGTGCATATCCCTGTACACTCTGGCACACGCATGCATATGGTAGTGCTCACACCTTAGCTTCAAGTTCCGATTTTTAAGGCATCGTCCACATTGTTTTCTTGACACCGCATCTTTCCCTGGGACTTATTGATGGAGCGAGGTTGTTTAGCTAAGCGAGCCTCAGGGACCTACCAATCTCTGCCTCTCCAACTGCTAGGATTATAAATGTGTACCGCCGTACACGGCTTTTTCTGCAGGTGCTGGGGGATGGAACTCAGGTCCTTGTGCCTGGGTAGCAAACATGTTTCCCTCTGGGCCGTTCCCCTCAGCCTGATTTCCCCTCTTATGCATGACTTACCTCAAACCAGAGTCACATGCCTGCCTATCAGCACCTCCTGAGAACAGCGAACCGTTCCCTTTAGGGACATGCATACGTTTGTGTCTGTTATTGTTATATACTTGCTCTTAGGAGGTTTCAACAGTCACCCCTGGAGGCTCTATGGTAGCTCGCCACTTTCTGTGGCAGTGTGACCTATCGGGAAGACTGAGTCTAAACAAATAACAATTGGCTGTTCTAGCAGCATGGAGTTTCCATCTGCAAGTGAGTCTCCTGCATAATCACCAGAAGGAGCCAGCAAGCTAGAGATTCGACTTATTAAACATGTTTTTCCACAGTCACCTCCTTCCGTTCTCTTCGTCACATTTCTGAGGCCGCTCGGGGTCATGCAATCTTGACTAGAACGAAAAACTCTCCAACCAGCAATAATCCAGGAAGACATCAAAAACGCCCAGACAGAATCAGGCTAATATTTCCTCACCAGGTGTCTAGCTTCTTAATCTAGTGATAATATCGCATTCCAAAGAAAGGCACCGAGACCCTCCCTACCAGAGCCCTAAGCACTTGCCTCTCCGCCTAGGATTACCAACTTGCCTCAGCAAACATTCTCACCTGCATGGTGCAGGGGCTGATCTCCAATTGCTAAGAACTGTCGCTGGGGAGAATAGGTAACAGCCCAGAGAACAGTTTTCTTTAGAAGCCAAGACCTAGAGGAAAATTCACAAGTTTCATGTGCATATGCTAAGCTGCCTGGGGTTTGATTTCCATTTCCTGAGCCAGGCCCTTCTTTAGAATCAAGGAATGAGAAGGCCAGCTTCCCACAAAGGCATATTTTAGGGGCTGCCTCTTAATAGGTGTCTGCTTGGAAGAGAGTAAAGACACACAAGACACGTAAAGGGTGAAGCTGGAAAAACCTTGTGTGGGATTTGGCCAGGAACCCTGAGTGGAATCAAGGTATTAGTTGATAGAAGGCAGAGAAGTGAGACAGACACATCACAGGCTTTTGGCCTGAAGTGTCATCCTGGTGACATGGTTTACCTCAGTCAAGGACCCTTTTCTTTCTGGGCTCTGGCCACAGGCATGCTGGAGAGTCACCGGAGATTGCTGCCGGGGGATCTGGAGTCAGGGTGGGACACAGGACACAGTGTAGGCATTGAACTGCTACTGAGAACAGTGTAGCCAGCACTGGGGACAGGGACTGTGTCAGTTTGTCCTTCTCCAGTCTAGGAAAGATTTAGGAAGTAAATAACAACAATAACAATGTCCTGTCTGCCCCCCCCCACGAACCCCACGAACCCCACCAAGAGCAGCAGAAACAAAGCTGGGAAGTGAGCCTTGCATTCATTAATATGTGAATAATTGAAGTTCTGAAGATGGCGGAGCCAGAAGATAGTTCAAGTGGTAAAGTGCTAACCGGGCAAACACCAGGTCCTGAGATTGGCCCTGAGTACTGAGTACCATCAGAACAAGAAAGTGGTACCAGTGTGTCATCCTAGCTCAGGTAGCACCAGCGGGGCAGAGAAGAAAATCCTGGTGTTCACAGTCCAGCCAGCCTAGCCTCACTGCTAAGTTCCAGGTTCCAGAGTGAGACCCTGCTACAAAGAACAAGGTGGTTAGGCTCTAAGGAATGACACCTGAGATTGTCTTCTAGGCTCTCTCCATATGCATGTGAATACATAAACAACAGACATGCACACACACGCACACACACACGCACACAAACCTACAGTAAGATCCTAATGTAGAGCTGGGTTGAGAACTGCCTGCAAGTGTGTTTCCCGGGGGCTTATGGGATACATGTGTCAGTTACGTGTGTCAGAGAGGAAGTGCTAGTGAGCCCTCTGCAGTGAGATGCCTCTGCTCCACAGGGTCACACTCCAAGGGGCAGAAGGTTTCCCCACAATGGGACTCTGAGTGCACACAGGACACAGGACACTGAGGTCATGTAGTTCAGGAATCTCTTATGTACAAATAAACCCCTGGTACCAGCCTTTCATTCGTCCACCTTGTAGAAAATACATACATACATACATACATACATACATACATACATACATACATACATATGCAGTACAACCACGAGAAAAGCAGTCGAAGGGTGAGCCGTAACAAACAACCCATCATAGACCGCATTAAAGAGTAGGAGAACGTTTCTCAAGTGTCTTACTCAGGAACATGGAGTTTCACAGAGGATGTCCGGTGGCTGCTTGAGTCATGGACCCTGGAACCCAGCACATTTATTAGGGGATGTCGCAGAATGCCGCTATTTATTGTGAGTGAATGAGAAACAAGCAGAAAATGTCAACCAACTGGGTACTTCCTGATAGACCCACCTTATGGAGCAGATACCCATAAAATGAAAGGGTAGCTAATACAATATAAGATCCATTACGGAAAAATAACATCATCTGTATTTGTATTATACATGTGTATCTAATATAATAGGGGAAAAGGTTGTGACTCAGTTGGGGGTGCTTACCTGGAATGGAGGAGGCTCTGGTTCGCTCGAGAAGTGCAGGCAGAAGGATTCAGGTTCAAAGGGATCCTTCCCTGCATAGAGAGTTCAAGGCTAACCGGAACTACATGAGGCACTGTCTCAAAGAATAAAGAAATTACCGTTTAAAGGTGCGAACATGACACATCCCACGGAGGATGACAACTTCCTTTAAGAAAAGGAGTGGAAGACACCAGGAAACTCTCCATAGCCCCCTAAGCTCTTTCTTTAGAATGTTTACAGAGAATGAATCTGTGGCTCGGTTTGATTTGGTTTGTTTTCTGTGGAACAGGAAAAAAATGAGTTGCCGTCCTGCAATTATGTCTCTCCACCAGTGACGTGAGTTTTTGCTTTATCTCCAGGTCATTATTTTCACAATTTTAATTTCTAAGTTTCTAACAGTCGTCTCTTGGGACTTTAAAATGGGAAGTTTCTGCTCCCTTCAGAGCCATGCTTCTGTCCCTCGTTTCGTTTCCCTGTGTCTCCCGCTAACCTGTTCCCTGGCCCCAGATACCTCAGGGCAGCATCTGAGCAGTGGGAAATAATTGGCGAGATTAAGTAGCAAACGGAAATCAGCAGAGATTGAAAAGGAAAGTTTTCCTCTGTGTGGTTCTGAGCTCTGAGAATTTTTGTGCTGCCTCCCTTTCTAGAAAGATCCTGTGAAAACAACCAGGGCCCCCCACAGATGCTCTTGGATCCAGTATAACCGATTCACTGGGCACCGAGGAGAAAGTTATAAATTGCTTCGAGGCAGAGGTAACAAAAGCAAGCAGCTAGCCTGGCTTTTGTTGGGGTAAATCTCAGCCCCCCATCCTGTGAAAATGCTTTGAAAGCAGCGACAAAATGATCTGTCAAGGCGAAACAGTGGGTGTCATTTCTTTAAATAATCAAAACCTTTTGATTGGGGGGAATACACAAAAGGCTGAGGAAGGTTAGGAACCTCGGGCTGAAAGGAAACTTTCCTTAATCAATTAAAAAACAGTTATGGAAAAATGGGAGCCAGCGGCTTAATTTTCTCAATGAGGATAGATTTAAATGTTGATATCTTCCACAACTTATTATAACAGTCTGTGTGCCTTAGGTGGGATCGCTTGCTTAAAGAAATCAACTGTTTAAAATATTTTTATTTTATTTAAATTTATTTTATTTAAACATTTTAAAACATATATTTACAAATGAAATATAAAAAAAAACAATGAATGCAGCAATGGGGAGTTTAATTTCTACTCTGGCACACATTCTTTGACCCAGGGTCTAAGGAGCATTCACCAGCACAGACACAGCATCTCCAGTTAACCCTGGACCCCTTCTCATCAGAATCTTCCATTTGTCTTGTGAGCCATCTTTGAAACGCGCTGGGGACTGTGCAATATTTAACCTGTATCGCGTCTGCCATTTAACTGAGTCAAACTCAAGAGGTGCAGCTCTGAAATCAGCACAAAAACAACAGCAGTACTAAGCTGGATGATAACGTTTGTACCATGTCCCCCCAGGAGAAAGGCCCTCTCTAAAGACCCTGTCCTTGAATGGCCATGAAACAGGAGTGGCATGCCGTACAGCACAGGTCTGGCCAAGTGCGTGCCACCCTGAGTTAATCCTGCTCTGTCTAGTAAGCAAGCCCTGCTGCAACCCCTCAAGCACCCATCCATCGGGGATTTCGTATGCGCAAAGAAGCTTAGCATCGTTTGCCTGGTGGAGAAGAGCCAGAGCAAGAAGATGCCAACATTCCACATGCCCTGTATATGGTCTTCGTTCGCAACGGTGGTCACAGCAATGCGTCCCACCTGTCCGCTTGCTCAAACGTATGAAGGGAGCTCATTGGAGCAAACTCGCTGGAGGCCGGGGACTACCAGCTGATGGATCAGGGCACACTGACTGCTTTGTATTCCAGATACAGCAATCAAGACAGGGGTAAGCCGGCACAAACATAAAGAGGGGTGAGCGCCTTGTCGTGGGGGAGGTTGCACCGTGCAGGGTAGGGATGGCACAGGTAGCCCGTGTTTGTTTATTGTTTGTTTGCAATGCAGTGAGCACCTCTAGAGGAATCCAGTAATCCAAGCCTGGTCAGAACTGGGCTACTGGCCTGGAACTTACTGGTGTCCTTCAGTCGTCACACCTACACAGATTCCTAACACCAGGCCTAGCCCAGTACCTTTCTCTGCCCCAGCTTTCACTCCTGCCTGGTAAAAGTTAAAGAACACAGGCCATGAAGGGAGGATTTCTTTAAGCTAAGCTACATTTATTCAAAGTATTGACATTTTCCAATGCCTACACTTTAGCCATTAAGGAATGGATCCATATGCTAAATCCGAACGCCTAGTTACAGTGGAGGCACAGCTCGGTGGTATGGTACATGCTCTGCACACACGATATCCTAGATTCAATCCCCAATGAAGTAAGTATGAACGGACATGTGAGGGCTTCTGGGACAGTAATTAACAGGTGGCTGAAGTCAGGCACCACAGCATGTGTCTGGAGTTCCCACACCCCGAGTCTGTGACTGGAAGAGTTCTTAAACCTAAAACTTTGAAACCAGACTGACAACCAAGCACAGTCCATCTCACTCAGAAGCTCAGAGCTGTCTGAAACCACGGAGACCAGTTTGAGTCTGGTTCTGTAATGGCTAGTAGTATGATTTCTTCACTCTGTTTTGCAGCTCGTTTGGGAAGTGACGGCAGTACCGTGGAAAAATGGCCATGAGTGTGTGTCGTGAATACCGCCGAGAAAGGACAGATGTCCTTGCCACGTGTGACCATGTGCAAGTGCTAACTTCAGAGGGGGGAGAAAAAGAAAAAAGAAAAGGAGAATCATGGCACCTTATTCTACTCTGTGGCTTTGGCACGATGGCTGTTTCTCCAACATGCGGCCACCATGGTGACATTGCGGGAGATGGGATGTTTAAAAAGTGCCAAAGTCAGGGCTCCATACAGGAGTGGTAAGAACAGCTTCGTTGTAGAGACCATACTCTCTGTACTGTGGGCGAGCGCATGGTTCTCCCCAGCACAGGGGAACACAGAGAGTCTTTGCCATCCCAGCGCTCATCTATGCCTCCTGGCCTGCAGAACCGAGAGAAGTGTGCATACAGGTGGCACATCTGGTCTTGTGTCACAGTGTCAGAAAGTGACCAAGGCTTGGTGCCACTCAGGCCTTCAATCTACACTGGCCATAGATCCCAGTTAAATAATAAGCCAACCGGCTAGCTTCAGTATTACTGAGTGGAGAACATGAGGTTACAACCCCGTTATTAGCAATATGATTCAAATTGTGTAAAATGAAATCCACGCAAGTGGTGACTTTTACCCACCCTCCTACACAGGAGAGAAGCGGTGTTGTCATCCATATGTGGCGTCGCATCAGAGAAATGGGCAAAATTCATCTTATTGGTATATTTCATTTAATATAAACACAATATTGCAGTTCCTACATGCAGCCCTGAGAAGATTATTAATGAGGTATGTCACTCTATCTCTATATAACAAGTCCTGACAATCCAGTGCGTATCTTGCATTTCAACAGATTCTTATGGAGACCTTCCAAGAGCTCAGGAGTCAGCGTGTCCAAAGGAACACCAGACGGAAGGGCATCGTTTTCCTATTTATCTTATATACCTCTTGCCTGAAGTAGTTCCCAACCCCATTCTGGGTGTTTTAAGATGGTTTTGAATGAATATAAATTACCAGTGTGTAGGGAAGCCTTGCATGTCTAAGCGCCCCATTGATTAAGTAGGATGGCTCTTTCCTTAAGAAAGAGCAGAGGAACTGGGGGACGAAGTCTTCCCACAGTTACACCTCACCAACTGCCTCATGCTTAGTCTAGGAGTAGAACCATCCACTCAGGAATAAAAGACGCTCGTGTGCATCAACCACAGCGGCTACCGCTGATGACAGATGCGCGATGTGGGCAAGCCAGGCTGAAAAAAAATTAGGGAGACTTTAGCAAATACCTATTCTGTCCTAAGGAACTTACCTCCATCGTCTGGATTTCCCAGTAAAATCTACAAGGTGCAGGGATAATGGGGCAGAGGACAGAAAAGGGTTGGCTGTAAAGTTATTAGAAACAAATGCTCTCTGAATTTGAATCTTATCTCTGTCCATTTTCAGATCAGCGACCTGAGTTAATGTTAATCTCTCTGAGCCTCAGTTTTCTTATTTGAGAAAAGCAGGCATTAAAATGTTCACTTTTAACTATTTTGAGGATCCTATTGACTGACAGACTACAAACTCCTGATAAATGGTAGCTAATAGTAACATAGACTCTCCATTAAAATGCAAGTACTTGGTATCCTTCTTGGGTCTACAGGGTTTGAAGGAACTTAAGACCCTCATGTCATGCAGCTAATACACAGATGAACCACTTGGGTCATGGTGCAAGCTTTTCACACCAGGGTTTGGATGCAGGAAAGACAGGACAAGGGCTCCCACAGAGCAGAGGGTACAGGGAGAGAGGCAGCTCATGGCTGAACCAGGAGGAGCTGAACTAGAATCAGCACTGGGCTTTAGCGTCAGGGAGGCCTTGAGCCTGCTTTAAGAGTGGAGGCTTGATCACCTCTAAGTCCTGACATAAATCTGAGCGACAGTTCACCAACCTCTAGGCGATGATGAGGCTATTTATTTTTTAAAACCTAATTTCTTTAGGCTGATAGGAGCATTCCTTTGTTCGGGCAAAGACTCCATTCTTCACATCCTTGCCCAAATTCATCTTAATCCACTGAGTCTGCTTGAGGAGCTCTGTTCACACACCCATATATTACCTGAGTTGTGAAAGAAAAGCCAAACCACGTCTTATCTGTTGTAGGAACATTGCGCCAGTGTTACTCAAGTTCGACCCTTTCACCGGCCACTAAACCAACACAGCTGTTCACCATCCGCTCGCCGTCCTCGGTTGGCTGCGTGCCCGAGTCACTCATCAACGAAGTATGAGCCACCACACCTGGCCTCCAGTGTTTGAGCCCAGTCATGTCAAGGACTTTATCAAATATTCTTTTCAAGAAAACTGAACAAAGTCCATGTGCACACGGTAGAACATGTGTGCTAGCCTGCATTGCCTACATGCATATGGTGAAAACATCGGTGCTTAGACCTGTGGAAGGAGGAATGGAGATAGAAAATGCTATTTACAAAGAAAAGCAGCCCTTCAATTCTATTTTTTAAATGAACTCCTTTTTTAAACGTATATTCTCTCCTTCAAATTATTTACTTTGGCAAATATTGTTTATCAAATGAATAATGAAGCAGGAAATCTGCTATTAGAAAGGAGAGAGGGTGAAGTTTCAGTGGATTGGGGATAACATAAATGAGTAGATAGCCATTGATAAACACATAGGCTATTGTTCCCCACATATTTCTAACTGTGTGTGTGTGCGTGTGTGCATGTGTGTTACCGCATAAATATATAAATATATACGCACATGTATATATATACATACACACATACATATATACACATACATATATACATACACATGTATATATACACATACACACATATATACATACACATGTATATATACACATACACACATACATATATACACACACACATCACACACATATATATACATACACACATATATACACACATGTATATACACATATATGTATATACACATACACACACATATATACACACACATGTATGCACACACATACATACACAATCACACACATATATGTATATGTGTGTGTGGTGTGTGTGTGTGTGTGTGTATGTATATAAAACCAGTTTGAAAGACACGGTATAGAAGATTAAAAACTGACACCATGAAAATCTTGGGAAAGTTGCAGTTCTCAACCGGAGAACAAACCAGAAATCATTGGTAAAGTGAGCCACAAACTGAAACCTGCCAAGTGTTGTGATCATTCAGGGCCTTCCCTCTTTCCCCAGCCTGCCAGGGTCCTGGTGGCTTCATTATGACTCTCTCTAGCACTTTCAACTGGCTTGTGTAGCACACCCCCCCCCAAAGAAATCGGAGCAGTAATTTTCAAAAGGAACTTTTATTTTTAATATGGATTGATTTTTTTAAAGGCAGCTCTAAGCAGCTCAGTATATCAAACAGGGCCCATCACACCAATCCCAACACATCAAGGGACGGTTTTAACACGTGACGCTTGTTGTTTCTAGCAGGTATCCGTGTGGCGAGAGGTCACCACTCAGCGAGGTGCTTTCTTTCTGGTGTATAAGAAAAGAAATCACCAGGAATACAGGGGGAAATGGGCTTGGGAAACAGGAGGGGACCTTGTCAATCTCCAAGATGCTAGAAAATGATCGTGGAAGTCTTTTGTTAGTGAATCCTATAATGGGGTAGCTGCTCATCTCTTGTGGACACGGACAGCAACCAGCCCGCAACAGGAAGGGCGGCAGAGGATTAGACAAACTGTGAAAGGGCCTGGGGAAGGGACATGTCTGCTGTTTGGCATCACAAAGGCCAAAAATCATACCATTATGGACAGGATTTCTAGCAGGGAGGGGTGAAAAAAGCCAAAGGCACAGGTGAAGTGTTTGGCAGGAGTGTGCGTGCATAAATGACCTCACAGACAGGCAGAGGGGTTCTTCTAGGACTTTCCTGTCCCATCCTTAGAGTCCACACAATTCTTACGTTAAGAATGTATTCTACTCTCAAAAGGAGGACTTACAGCTTGCTGCTCAGAACTACGAACATAAACGTCATGCTTTTGATTCGTATAATAAAATCACGAAACACAACAACTGGGGGAGTCAGACAGCAAGGTCCTTGGCATTATCTATGTGGCACTCCAGAATATGCTCCCGTATGGAATTTCAAAGAAATACCTGGTAAAGGTCTTATGTTTACAGTCTGACTTAAGGACCCCCCAACCCCCGCATATGTCTTCACCAGTGTCCCTGCAGCCCCCAGATACATATTAGAAGGGAGAATCTGTTGCCAATACTTTCACAGGAGTCAGAAGACAAGAGTCCCGTTCAGTAAAAGTAAGTTTGCTTTTAGTGAGACTAAATAACATCGCGGTATTTTTCTCTTGCGTGGTTATTTGGAAGCAGTTTAAAATTTCTGACTTGCCAGTGAATTGGATATTTTCCCCTATAGATGGAGAGTGTGACAGTCATGGTTTGTGTGACGATACAGTAATAACCCTGAGCGGTGATCCAGGCAGTCACCTGGCCTCTCCCTGGCCAGGGCAAGAGCCCGAGGAGAGCAGGAAACAGTCAGTTGGTGGAGGAAAGAAAGACTAGGACAGCTTCATTTATATTCCTCTGACCTGGTTCTGGCCCAGTTCCCTAGATTTATCCAATCCTGGCTACTAACACCCACCATGTCAAAGTGCCCAGGATCCCTTAGCCAGAACATATCTAGAAGAAAGCTGTGCCACCCTTGAAAAACACTGCTACTTCCCTGGCTCCCAGGGGAGAGAGGGAGCTGTGGGACAGTGAGATGGGTCAGCGGGGCAGCACAAGGTAAGGCTAGGCTAGATTAGCAACCTCTGCTTCCTACTTATGCCATGACTCTACCCGGCTGTGCCAGAACCTTTCTTCCACCCTGAGCCCCTGTTATTATGGCTATGGCCCTGACAGCTGGGTTTCCTGGAGGTATAACTCACGGAGAAGTGTGGGAGCCCCTCCCCCAACACAAGCAGAACTGCGTTTTAAACAGTTAACCGCAAATATTAAATGTATAGGGATTCTTATATATCAGAAAGGACACTCAGCAAGAGTTAGAGGGATGAAATGCCATGAGTTTTGCGGGGTTGTGAAATTTCATTTCTCTCACTGAGCTCCTACGCTATGGTGCCAAATGGCCAAGGGGCTGCCCTGTGGAAGCAGAGAGGTGCCGCAGGTGCGCTCCCTACTCACGGACGTTAGAGTGTCTGCTTACTAGGAGCTTCTCATAACCCCTGCTGGTGATGCTACAGTCCACTATCAGGGCCTCCTATGTCAAGGAAGATAATAAAGTGCTTCCCGCCGTCCACTTTGGAAGCCTTCGCTCCATGTGAACACATTCTGTGAGCCATGAGGTTGTTCCATGTGGCTCGGGCCACATGCTAACTGGGCCCTGGATCTAGCACCCTACCTGTCTCCACGACGCCCACGCAGCCCCGCGCTCTTATTCCGGGCTTTCTCATTATAGTGCTTCAGAAAAAAACATTAGATAAAGTTGGGGGTAGGATGAAGGCTTATCAGTAAAGATTATATGGTGCTCTTACAGAGGTCCTATGCAAGCTTCCTAGCCGCTGTCAGGAGGCTCATAACCTGTAACTCCAGATCCAGGGTACCTGATGCCTTTGTTTGGACTCTCTAGGTAACTACACTCATGTGCACACTCCCTAGATACACATAACTAAAATTAAAATAAAATCTTTTTAAAAATGTAAGTAAAAAGATAAATTCTATCAGACTTATCCATACTCCTATAATTGTCAAGTGAAAAGGAAAGTTTTCTAATTTTTCGTCTAGACTAATATTTACAAATAAAAATTTCATATTTCTTCTCCTCCCAGGGAAAGAGCTTGAATGCAGTCCACCCTAGTACCATATAATATTCTGTCAGGTTTCCAGAACTCGGGCAGATGTCTGGCTTGGCACACCCCTACAGCAATGCATGAGCTTTGCCCTGAGAAAACTGCCTTCCGGATCTTGTAGCATTCCTGCAATGTACGGCTGACCTTGTTTGTTTGAGAGAGAGCCTCACTATATTTGTTTGAGGCAGGGTCTTACTAAAGAGGCTGGCTGCATAATCACAATCCGCTGACATCAGCCTCCTGAGCATTAGGGTTCTCAACAGGCAATACTGTGCCCAGTTCAAAATTTTTATATTTTTTCTTAATGTTTTAAAATATAAACGTGTTGCTTATGTTTTTTTTTTTCTCTCCTAGCCTGAATGAGAAACATCTGTATGGAGAAGCTCTGTGTGCTAGGCAGGGGTTGGGGTTCCTGGATATGCAGCAAAACCATACCACACGTACCTCATGAATCCCAGGATTCCACGAACAAACAGTCAAATGTGTACTTTTGTGCGGTTCTAAGTAGGAAAAGGAAAATAGCCAGGGCACGCGAAGACGGAGTATCCTGACTCAGGTTGAAACAGGAGTACTCCATAGCTTCTTTACTGTGGTTTCCTGACAAAAGCCTCATTTCTAAAGAGTCAGAATAAAGTTTTCAGCAAAACAGACATAAACTCATTCTGCGCACTGCTTTGCCTCTCTCCTCTGCATCCATGATGCCTTACACTGTGCAGGTACTGAGCGTGTGAAATAAGTCCCTTGGGAAAGCATCTCCTACGTTCTACATGTTCTTTAGAACAACTCTAATAGATTTCCCATTTAGGTGCAGTTTTCCTTAAAGGTAACAAGAATAGCTTTTCCTTCGTGGAGAAACATCCCGACAGCCAGAAACTTAAAATTCACTTCTCACTACAAGTTTGGACTGCACTAAAAGATGCCCACTTTCTCAAGACGTAACAAGACTTGGGATTTTCATGTGAGCCAACAGCTATGCCCCTGTTGGTTCCTGTACCTGCATTACAGAAGCTGCCTTTAATTTACCCCACAGTAATCAAGGCCTCTCTCGCAGCCAAATCCCTCCAGCAATGTGCTCAGAGGTGCTGCGTGTGGAAGCCTGCTGCTTTTCTGCATCCTGTTAAACACCTGTTCTGGGCTTGGGCCATGCCTCTGGTTTTTCCTCAGGTGGGAGAGTCTTGCTTACGGGGACAGGCAGGTATTTTTGCTGTCACTAAAGACAGCTAATTTGGGAAGCCTAATCTCGCAAAGGGGCCAAATTTCAGTTCTCAGAGTGTTGGGTTTAGGGTAGAAAAGACTCTGCCCAGAACTGCAACCTGAACACTTCCCCCTCTGCCCTTCTCTTGTCTTTGCCGAGGATCTCCAAAAGAACTGATATGTGGGGTTTTCTTTTTCTTTTCTTTTTTCTTTTCAGATTTCAGGCCACCAAGCAAATATACAGTGCATGACTCCCATTCTTGCTTGTCACCTGACTAACTTACCTTCTTCCCCCACAGATGGATACAGTGCTCACGACCAGTGGATGCCTCCCAGTTGACTTCAGTTAACTCAAACACAATAAGAAGTTGAGAGATTAGTTATGGGGATTGAGGGGAGGGAGGATTTTACAGGTGCAAATTCTTAGTCATTTGTGGTCCAAATCAAAAGGATCACATGCCCCATAAGTACTATCTCCCACCTCTCTGGGCCCCTGCATCTTATCATGAGAAAAAAGAGGTTATTCTACAAAGATTTTTGAAGTGACTTTATTGGTGGTTACGATATGGGTACACTGTACGTTGTGTGCCCCCACTTTGCTGTCATTTCCCCTCCTTATCCACCCTCTTTGTTCTCCAAGACAATTGATTTTCACTTTATGTCTCCACACATGAGTTTATGTGACTGGAAAAATCCTGGAACCACAAAACAAACAAACAAACAAAAACCCACATATTTGTTTTTATAGCACTGGCTTAACTCACTTAGTATGATCTCCAGTTATACCTATTTTTCTAAAAAAAATACAAAAACAAAAACAAAAAAAACCCAAACCTGTAACTCTGTTTTTCTTTATTGCTGAAAAAAAAAAAAAAAGATTACACATCATGAACGTGGTTCACATCTTTTGTTGTTGGAAACTAGGTTGTTCCCACAGCTCCGCACTGTACACAGAACTCTCCCAAGTCCTCTTGTCAACAGCACCACGTTAGAATAAAAGTCAAGTATTCTCCACAGTTTGCCAGCCAACAAGAGCTGGTGACAACCATGACTTCATTTGACACTAGCTGCAGGCCCTGCTAGACTGGTCAGAAACAAGAGAGGTTCTCATAGATCTGCAACACTGTAGCGCTCTACACACGACTCACGCGCTGGGAGGATTTTTATCATTAAGATTTTTAACAAAAAGGAGGTCATTTCTCCAGCCCTTGCTTGCTTACCTGATCACAAACATGTTTCACAAAATTAACAGGGAAGCTAAGGGTCAAAAGGTCACACACCGTTTTTTTGTTTTTTGTTTTTTTTTTTTTTTTTTTTTTTACAATCTCAAAGAAGTTGGCCTGGATGGAGGATTAGCCTTGAGAACAATCAACAGTTGAGAGCATCGCTGAACTCCAGGAGTTGGATTACCCAGGCAACATTTACTACACAACCTACTGTGTTCAGGAATACCGTGCCATCCAGGAGAAGGCTGCGTTTTGTGTTTTTCAGGAAAATTGTCTATGTGTTTGGTTTGCTGCGTCACTCGTAGGTGCTCTGATCTGCTTAGTTTCGGTGTTCTGAAAGATAAAACCAACTCTCCTGAAATGGAAAGAAAGCATTCCCAACGCGCAGATGGAGACCTGAGCATGCTCACGGGAACGGAAATAAAACTACAGTTAGCAAGCCCCTTCAGAGCTTCGGGAAAAGCCACTGATCTGGGCAGCCTTCTGCCTTTGTTTTAAGAAAGAGATGCCCAAAAGGATGGGAAGGAAGGGAGATCCTGTCTCGTGGGGAGTGGAAGAGGACGCACGCACAGATTGGACAGAGAATTCATCTCAGAGGTGAACGTTGGTGTGTGGATGAGGCCGTCGTGCAAGAACAAGGGTCTGTACTGACACAAGCTTTATTCTTACAGAAGAAGTGGGGACTTGGAAGAGAGTAGTGACACACTATTGGATGGCAGATACATGATGTCTTTAATATGAAGACATCTCAGGGTGTCCTTTTCCAAACAAACAAACAAACAAACAAAAAACCCAAACAGAACAACAGCAACAAACAGTATAGTTTATAAAACAAAACAAAAAAAAATGCCTCAGGTAAAGCCGTGGAGTAAGATCTGTGACAATTTGAAGAGACAGAGGCAGGGTGATTCTAAGTTTGAGGCCAACCTGGACAATATCTAAAAAAAATAAAAGATAAAAAAAAAACAAACTGAAAAACTGTCTCAAAAAGGGTTAACACAGCCCTGCTGTCTCCTCACCTCTGCCAGCTTCTCTGGTAGCAAGAATCCATCCCTGGATCATGTCTCTCCACCATTTAAGTTGAAAAGATTTAATGTGTGATTCAATTGTTTAAGAATACAAAAAACGAGTTAGAAGATCACGTTAAAATATACTTTTATAAAATGACAATTTATTTGGGGCCATGTCACCAGCCAGCTCACTGGGGTTCAGGTCATAAGTGGTATTTTGTGGAGTGCAACCAAGAGTCTAGAGTTAATTCTATGATAGCAAATAGATAACTGAGAGGACTGAAAGGGAAACCTGTCATGATACAAACAAACTGTCCCCTCCCTGACAAGCATCCATTCCTTCTCCCAATGCCTATGCAGACCATGCTTGGTGCTTCTAGGTATCCCAGAACCCTAGGTGCTGAGGCAGAGATGTGGAGGGCGAGCTCTCATGGGAGCTTCCCTCATCACAGCTTCCCAGAACAAAAAGGATGTCAAGACCGGCTTGCATGGGTACAGTCTACTGTCAGCTGGCAGGGCTGGGGGATTCAAAGTCAACTGTCAGTTGCTTGTTAGACTGGCTTTCGTCTCCAATTATATTAATATCTATGGAACAAAACACAAGGGGAGCCATTTCTGGTGTAGATTTCATCTATAACAAGAATGTCAAACCAGAACCTGGCCTGGAGGCAAATTTATTCTAAAAATACATGTAATGTCATTCTTCCCTCATGTACTTCTAGTAAGTGTTACAAGGGTGTTCACTGAGTTGTAGAAATACTCAAAATCTATACAGAATCTTCAGAAAGGCTTCAGCTCGACAGACCTGGACTGTCAACTGGAATTCCAGATTATTTCCTAAGACAAGTGAGCTACAGAGTGTTTATGAATGAAGAACTTGACTTTAATTTTGTAACAACTCCCCCCACGGATTCCCTGTCTTTCCAACTTTTCAAAAAGCTAGACAGTGTGCTGAGTGGAGCACACAGATTCACTCCCTGGGTAGACAAAGGGTGGTGTTAACGCAATGCCCATCTGACTGTCAAGCCCAACTCTGGACGCTCAAAAATAATATTGTTTGGCCCAAACCCTGTAATATTTGTGACAAAAACAACTTGCTGTTACCAAGTGAGAGCCTGGAGTGTTGTTCACACATTTGTATAGAAAGATCTGGAAAGTATATTAATTATGTTCCTCTTCTTGCCCCATATTTAATTGTCTTAACTTACAGTGAGAAAGGCCTCTCAGGAGCAGGCTCCTTGGTGAAGCATCCTCAGAAGCAGCGCTGTCTCCAAGGTGCACATGGGACCTCAACTTTACCTTTCATGTTTGGAAAGTAGTCTTCTCTCACCACCAGCAGAAATTAAGGCCATAATGAGTAGCTATTGTCATAGCTACAGGGTCCAACCCTTCAAGAAACTGAGTAAAAAGCTGATCGCTTAGGCTCACAAGGAGTTTCTCTCCCACCTAATGGAGACCCACTTTCCTTGGGGCAGGGAGAGGAGGTCAGAGAAAGGGTCTCTCATGAGAATCCAGCCAGGACACCAGGAATTGTTAGCCCTTTTTCAGCCTACATGTTCCCACCAGTGAGTTTCTGTAGTTTGTTTTAAGCAGGGCTCCTTACTTCTTAAGACAAAACTAAAGAAACTTAACCAAAGATCTACTGGATACTTCAGTCTTTTACAAAGCAACTATTTTATGGTTACGTGTAAATTAAATAATGGAACATATGGGTTGAGTTTTCCTTAAAACACACAGAGATTTTTACAATTAAGTGGAAAATTCTCCTATAAAGTGCACTTTGAATTTGAGCTTTTGCCATGATCCAAATACTTGAAACACAGCAAAGATCTTGAAAATGTAGCTTAAAATTCTCAAGAAACTCAAAACAGCACTCGAGTCTGGCCTTCTGCTTCTAGACATTCAACCCGTGGAAGGAGAGCCACATTCAGAAGTGCCTTGCAGTAATTTGACATGCAATCTAATGTTTTTGTGCACTCATTTCACAAGCCTTTCTCATCACTACCATGAGCAGGTGCTGTTCTAAACTTTTTTTCCCTTATGGATCAGTGAGGTAGCATTACCTTCTAACACGTTACTTTGGTATTGGAATGAGTCAGCCAATAGACGTGTCGAAGCTTGTTTTCTCATACTAACTATGTTACCCAAAAACTTGTTTGCAGTGTCCCACAGTAGGACTAAAGGAAGCCTGTCCCCAGTTGTTTTTTGACTTGTCAATAAAGTTACTGGCAGTCAACAGGACTGTTAATGATTCCCAGGAAGGGACTGAGGAAGGAGGAAGAGGAATTCCACCATGACAAAGGTTTAGCAGAGGGACTACACTGGAAAGGGAAGAGGGAGAGACAGTTGACATGTAGGTGCAGGGGGAAAGCTTCCCTAACATGGCTCAGGGCAGCAAAAATGAAATATAGATTTAGTAATTATTAACGCGGGAATATCAGAGAGGAGTTTGTGGAAGCCATGTGAGGTGAGGGAATGGCCTAGCTAACATACGGTTGTTCACACGCGCACACACACGCGAACATTTTGGTGGGTAGCGAGGAGCTCATGCACACCCACCTGGGAGTTTAGAGAGGATTATCATATTACTGCTTCAGATAGCACCCAATGTGGGCCCCAAACCCACAACCCTAGGATTAAGAGCCCCATTAGTAGAGTCCAAAAGATATGTGTCAAATATTGGATTAAAATCCAAAATGATATAAACTGTGCTGTTCCCAGAAGCTTTAGCAAATTTAGTAATAATCAACTATTTCCACAAAGAGCATATCAGGTTGAAGGTAATGACCAACAAGCATTTTGAGTGTGTGTGTGTGTGTGTGTGTGTGTGTGTGTGTGTGTGAGCATTTGCATGTTTGTAAATATGTGTGCATGCATACATAGGCAGGTATGTATATATGTGCATATGGAAGCCAAAGCACAACGTTGCATGTGTGCCTTAGGACCCATCCACCTTGTTTTTTGAAACAGAGTCTCTCACTGACTGGAAGCATACCACATAGGCTAAACTGCCTGGCCAGTGATCTGCTTGTTCTTTCCTCTGTACATTTTACATTACAAACACAACACCTAGCCTAGGTTTTTTTCTTTTCGATTATAGACTATAGTTGCCCATGTGAGTTCTACATGTGAGTACCATGAAGGTATACTTCTCAGAACCCCATTTCAGAAATGCTCAGTACTCAGCCTCAAGGACTGTGATGAGCTTTGAGAATAGCCTCAGAGTTGGATCAAAGTGACTCCTTATGCTGGGCTCTGCTGACCATTGACCAAGCAAGGCTGTGACACAAGACTGACACCAGGGCTGACGTGTCTCTTCTCCAGAGTGCCTGTGAAGTTGGGTGATATGTTATTAGTCCTGCAGCAAAATATGGTGTACTTCTCACTGTTCATTCTGAGATCCGGGTGCCTATAGACCCCAATCAAAGGCTCTGCTGATAAATGCAGCTAAACTGGCTATAAAACGCCATTGAAGTTACCTTGTAAAGCATACTTTCAGGTTTCTACGGCATAGCCATTCGAGGACAGGGATTCCAAAAACTCAACACTAAAGGAAACTGACCATGATCACAGAAGCTTTGTAATAGAGGAGGAGAACCCCACCCCACCCCCACCCCCACACAGTCTACCTGTAAAGCAGTGTCTATAAAACAGAGAGGGAATAAAGGAGGTAAAGGGAATGAATGAGAGGGAAGGAGGGAAGAAGGAAGGGAGAGGGAAGGAGGGAAGAAAGAAGGGTGAGGAGAATGCCCTAGCTGGCATTGTGAGTGCCCAGTGTAAGCCTTTGACGAATGGTACCTTTTATTCTTTATTTTTGCCAATACCATGATTCTTTCTTTCCCAGGCAGGATGAACCTTGGCTCTGTAGCTGTCCATTCTCATCCTGAGTAGTCAGTGTCTCTGGAGCTGACTCCTAACCACCCATTCATTTCCCCAGCACAGCCTAATACTATTGTTCTCTCCTATTGTTCTGTCCAAATCCTAATTTCTGAGAGACTTAAAAAACATTCTTCACTAGAGAATTTACTGGCACAAGTTGGTCATAAATTCAGCAGACACAGGAAGCAATGAAATGCATCTTTCTTAGGGATAAATAAGCTAATTCAAGTTCCATTTCATTCACTCTCATGAACACACTTTTTTTTGATAATGCAAATAGACGAATTTTACTGTAAGATTGAAATTTTATTTCCTTATTAGAGTTGTTTTTTTTTAAAGAGATGTTCCAAAGGACATATTCCAAGAAGCAGGAGTGTAATTATAGATTTAGCATCTCCTGGATGACCTGCCAGAAGCCTACCATCACTTAGGGAGCCACTGCAGTGTATACTTAACGTCAGCCTGACTGCGAAAAACACTTTCCTAGGTTCTCTTTGATTGACACATTTGAAATGACATCAGTTGCCAGCTTTAAAACCTACTGTTATTAGGTCTCTGTTGCTATTTATGTTAGAAATATGTGCACGTGTGTCAAAACAATGTATCAACTTTGCTGATTGGCTGCATCTAGATTCTGTTGCCAATGGTAACAGAACAATTGCTTTTAATCTTTCCTAAATTGCTTCTCTCTCTCTCTCTTTCTCTATTTTTTTTTAATACTTGGTGTTTACAGGATTTTTTTTTCACCTTGGAGCAAAAATGAAGGAATGTTATCTAGAGCGAAAACAAATACATATTGTCTATGTGTGTTAAAAAGAAAAATTAAACACAACAGCTGTAGTTGGTATATGTTTCACCAGAATAGCAATCTACCACAGTGCTAAGATGTCCGTCCTCCTCAGGCTGTGTAGTAAGGAAAAGACCATCTTCGTCCCACATGATACAGCACACAAACATTGGTCCTTCAGGCCCAAGGCTTTCTTTCCTTTGTTCAAAGACCAGTTTCATTCATTCCTCCCTGAGAGGTTGGAATGTCTATGGGGAAAAGAACATCTTCAAACATCATTTGTCATCTTTCCTACCTCCCTGAAATTATAGAGAGTTAGTGATTGCAAACCTCAGTGCTCACCCTCGCACTCTGAAAAGTCTGACAAAATTGATCCCACATGGACATACGGACATGGTAATGTGCCTGTAAAGTAAATGTGGAAGTAAATCAGACTTCCTCCATAATCTGCCTACCCTGTCTTGTCAACAGCTTTCAGATTTCACTGGTGTATACTATCAAAGTCCTTGGTATCACCCAGAGAAACATGAATTTATTGGGCCTGCTGGTGGACAGGGAATTTTTACCTTAACCCATGGTTCTAAGACAGGTGGTCCAAGTCCACCCATTAAAAAAAATCATTATCCAACTTCATCTTGGTTTCTTAGCTATAAGACAAGAAGTCTTATACCGGGTGAGAGATGTTTTCCTGGGAGCCGTTGATCAGGAATGTGTGGACAAGAGAGATCATTGCCACTTCACTTGGGTAGCCACCAGAACTTGAAGACACTTGCTGAAGACTCCACACGCATGGGTCAAAGGACTTGGAACTGGCAAACTCACACTGACATGGGAGCTTCATTCGTAGTGTAAGAAGGTACTGTGCAGGCTGCTAGGGGAGAAAAGTTATCAATAGTCCTACCCAGCCGTAAATCCTGTCACCATAGTAACAACCCACCTAGAAAGGTAATCCATCCCACAGGTGCAGTACCGACATGGGCTGTGAGAAAACTCCAAAAGAGAAAAACAAAAAAATAAACAACAGTGCTGACATAAACAAACAAACAAAAAGACAAATCAAGAGTCCTGCAACCTCAGTTTCTTCAAAAACAAACACAGAATTACTGTTGAAATTTGCTTTCCTGCTCCACTCAGATGTAGCAGTTAGGAGCGAGTTTATTTCAGATTATTCATTATGACTGGCTACTGTTATTTGTTTATCTGCATCTGAGGGAAAATGTTTTGCCACAGCTTGCCCTTGTGATTGGACACTTTACTTCTGTGACTCTTAACCCTCAGAGTATAAACTGTCTGATGCTCTAAATAAAGTTGGCTATTGCATGAGACTGCTTCGTGTTTAGGCTCCCCTCTCCTAGGTTCACACCGCCAACTAGAGCAGTAAACAATTAACATTGCATTGCATTATTTATTAGTAAATCAATTAACATTACAAGATTCTGTGTTTCCTCATTGGAGTTAAGGGTATACCTCATAAGACAGAGCTCATGCTTGGTTCTGTAAACATCAGGAACCTGCCCTTGGAGGTCATTGGTCCCAAGAGAATCTAGTACCGTTATTTTGCTAAATGGACAAAAATACCTCCTAAATCCCAGCCTGTGGACCCACAGATCAGTGTAGCTCTCTGCCTTCAACAGAGAGGCTTCTTCCCCGAGTGGAGAGCAATTAATCCAGATACCCACAGCTATCCAGAGTGCAGAGAAGTAACCAGTGTGGATGCTCCGGCATAAATGGGACATCTTTTTTCACACATTATCCCTGCAAGAGTCAGAGAACACTGCAGAAGGAGTAGAGAGAATGTAAGAGCCATGGCTTGTGGGGAATGGTTCAGAGCCTTTGTGCTCATGAACTCACAGCAGCCGGGGATGTGCGCACGGGACCAGTCAGTACTCCAGCCAAGATAGTTCAGGGAGCTTCACAGAGCAGCCAACACTTCCTGCCTGAGGACCCTTGATAGCTAAAGACTACTGAGGTAGGAAGAACCTATCTTCTTCAGGGAAATGTCCATGCTCCTGTAGATGACTCTGCACCCATCCACGCATGGCCAGCACTAACTGGATTTGGTGGAGTGTAGAAAGAGGGGGTAGTATCAGGCAGAGAGAGTTGGAGGGGAATTGTTAGATTGATGTGATCAAATACACACGCGTGCACTCGCGCGCGCGCACACACACACACACACACACACACACACACACACACACACACACGGGGGATTTCAAAAAAGAATAAATTTTTTCAAAACTTGTTGTCCAAACTGTCACGCTGTTCCACAGAACCATGAGAAGCATGTCATCTCTTAGATAAAACAGGCACAGCTTCTCATGGGTGATGCCATGTCTGTCAGCTCTGACATCCTCTCTCTTCCTTCCAAAATTAAAGATTAAGCACTTAATTAAAAAAAATTAAAAATATATACTCAGCTCAGAGGCTTTATGTATCAATTTACCCAAACTTACCCAAACTTAATATTTAATGTGGTGAAAGTAGTCTTCGGTGCACAAAACATCAAGCTGCAATCTGTCATCGTTCCTTGAAGGTGTTGTGTGGAGGTCCTGCTGTTGGGAGAGGTGGTAGAGTCAGAAAAGTGGATATCTAAAGAATTGGGTTGAATTGTCTTCTCTCAAAATTCATACTGAAGCTCTAACCCCCAGGTCCCAAAATTGCCATCTTATTGGGAAACAGGATGCCTGCAAGTGTAATTGGGTAAGAGGAAAACCTTTAGCATGGACCCTAATCCAATTAATTGGTGCCTTTGTAAAAAGGAGGCATTTGGACAGACAGGCCAAGGGTAAACACAGGGAGTGTATCACCTATAGCCCAGGAAGGAGGCCTCGGGGAGCATATCCTTCCCTCAGGCCCAAGAAGATTCCACACTGTGGGGGTGACTCTGGGCTTGTTAAAGCTGGGAGAGAATCAAGTTTTGCTCAACCACTCAGTTATTGCCACTTAGCACACAAATACCCCCAAAATGGAAACAGGCCAGAGTTAAGCTTTTCCCCTGTGTGTAAGTTCCAAGTCCTCTGTGTAGTTTAACTGCTTACTGAGTCAGTACTCCCGGTCAAATGGATTCCCACAACCCCAGACACTGGGTCCTTCAAACCCAAAACCAAACTCCGATCAGCTAGGCTGTTCCTGGAAAATGCTGAAGCCCTCACTTCATCTCCACGGCAGCATCCGGACATGTTAGTAGACAGGATTGAATATGAAATGAAATAACCTGTTTAAAGCTGGTAGGGGTATGTACTTTGTAAAAGAGAAACAATGACAGACCCTGGGGCTGCAAGCAGTGTCATGGTGGCTATTCTGCTGGGGCAGTAGTGAAAAGACTCATTTGGAGCTTCCCAGGGCAGCACCACAGGAATCATATTGGTCGGAAATTGTTGTTTGTGCTGCTAGATATGTCTTTTATGTTGTCTCAAAGCCCCTTCTACCCCCTTCCCAGAGGTGTCTTTCGCAGCACAACATTGGTCCAGGGCTGACAATCTTAATGCCAAACTCAAATGCAGACAGTTTTAAAGAAGTCTTCTGATGGGAGACAGGGGTCAAGAAAGTGGGGAATTGAGTTATAAAGTTAAAAACAAAAGAGGGCTATCACACTGCGGTAGTCCATGTGGGGTGCTGGAAAGAAGAAAGAGGAGAGACCTAAGGCCTCGGCCAAATGAAGCAACAGAATCAGAGGATCAAGCATAATAACCACACACTAAAATTACAGTGTGAGGGGTTGAACGACGTAAAGAACACGCACACACTCAAGCGAAGTGGAAAGAGAAATGCCAAGCTTGGACAGAAAAGAATTGTTCAGGGGGTACAGACCTTATACATCTCCAGATATGGCTTTGGGGTGTAGGGCTCCATTGTGTTTCCAGGTGTTACAGTGTCCCCATGCCAGCAAGACAGTGGCAAACTTGCACAATCGATGTTGATGTTTACTACTGAAATGTAAGCAAATAAAAGGGATTGACTTGACACTCCTCATCCCCCCCCAAAAACCCTGATCCTAGACAGATCCTAGACTCTATGCACCGGTGCCCCATTTACAGATGACAAATAACCAAAGCCCAATCCAGGACACCTTTTTTCAACCTGTTTTATTTTCTTACTTGTTATAGTTCATTGTAGAGAGAGAAAGATCTCAGTTCTACTTAAAGAAGAAGTGGAGAAGGAAGAGGAGAAGGAGGAGGCCAGCTCCATTTGTTTCCAATTTCTTGACTTCATTTCCTTTCCTGATTGTCAGTCATATTCAGTTTCCCTCTCCATGCCCCTCCAGCTCTCCTCTCCCCAGCAACCCTCACCATTCATTTTCAGATGCGCAACCCTACCCAGGATAGTTTAACCAGCCTCTGTTTTATGACTGAGGATCACCATACATACAGTGACATGGTCCGGGGTTCCTATGAGGACTGAAATCAGTGCAAACCAAAGCCTGTAGCAGAATTCCAGCATCACAAGCAGGGACCATTCCAGTATGGGAGGTGTCAGTATTATTTCAGTTTTACTGCTCACAGTGAGATCTTTCCTCTCTTCTTAAGCTCATTTTTTTTCCAGATACATGGTTTTCTGGGGCCAACTGTGCTGAGCAATGACTTCTTGAAATTCTTAGGCAAATGGATAGAACTAGAAAATATCATCCTGAGTTAGGTAACCCAATCACAAAAGAACACATGTAGTATGCAATCACGAGTAAGTGGATATTAGCCCCAAAGCTCAGAATACCCAAGATACAATCCACAGATCACATGAAGCTCAAGAAGAACAAAGACCAAAGTGTGGATGCTTCAGTTTTTCTTAGAAGGGGGAAAATACTCACAGGAAGAAATATGGAAACAAAGTGTGGAACAGAGACTGAAGGAAAGGCCATCCATATCCATGCCATATGCAGCCACCAAACCCAGACACTATTGCGGATGCCAAGAAGTGCTTGCTGACAGCAGCCTAATTTAGCTGTCTCCTGAGAGGCTCTGCCACAGCCTGACAAATACAGACGCAGATACTTGCAGTCAACCACTGAACTGAGAATGGGGTCCCCAATGGAGGAGTTAAAGGACTGAAGGAGCTGCAGGGGTTTGCAACCCCATAAGAAGGAGTTATTATTTTAAGGGCTAAAAAGATGCAATCATTCCTAATGTGGCTGCAGAAACATTGCTCGCAGAAAGCATAACTCCTCTTTCCTTCTGTTGACAAAAGTTTAATCTTTTATCTCTCCACTGTGGAGATTGCATACTAGAAAATGGAAGGACAGAAGGAATGTTCAAACCTACACATTTCATCACGGAGCCTGCGAAGGGTCAAATGATAAACCAAAGAAAACACATTACAGTGCTGAAGATTATATAATTCTGTGTGTATGAATAAACTTGCTTGGGCAAGGCAGACACAGACCAGAATCAAAAGAGTCACTGGAACAGGGAAGTAAACCCACCCAGCAGGTGAGTTAGCAGTGAGCCTAGACACTTGAATGCATTAGTTACTGTTGAGATGCTGTGACCGAAAATACCTGTCTAATACCTTAAGGGTGGGACATATGTGGCTTGGAGTTCAGATTTCCTTCTATTAGAACAGGAAAGGGATCTCATTGGGAGCTTGGGCGGGAACCCCTCACATCACAGTGAATGGGTGGGTAACAAACACTGCAGAACCAACACCAGGTTACAACCTTCAAAGGCTAACCCCAGAGACCAACTTCCAGCAGTGGCCCCCACTCCTACATCTTCCATGGCCTCCAGAAATAGCATTACCAGCTGGGACCAAGAGTTCAATCCACAGCCTGCAGGGAACAGTTCTCATTCAACCACAAGACTAAATGTCTGCTTTTCACAAAGTAGGACGAAATGTAGAATAACAAAACGGCAAATTCTCTAGAAAAAAATCGCCGAAGAGCAAAATCCAGGTGGTCCCGGGTAAAGCAAGGAAACTTGAAGAGCCACAGAGAACGTGGTGAGGGAAACCAAACCTGGGGATTCTGGTAGTGTTAAAGACTTACACGGAAGTAAGGAATAGCGGTGACCAGAGACGGGGAAAAGGTATTTCCAAAGAAGACAACTCAGTAGAAATAGGCAGAAGATCTGGACAGTGAAGATATGTAGACGGTAAATAAAAGCATGGAGAGGAACACCTGCAATCTGTGCTTTGGGGCTGTGAATTGAAGAGGCAGCACCACATGCCCAGGACAACAGGCAGCTCCCAGACAGTGGCGGCGTCAATGCAGGCTGAGATGGAGAAGCTTGTTTTCAGCCACAGGAAGTCTCATCCCTTCTGGTTAACTCCAGACACTTTGAAAGACAGCTCGGCAAAGGTAGCCTCTGACATTAACTGTTTGGTGGCTTTTGTATAACTTTGATGATCCTAGACAGGAGATATGGTTCACACGTAGTTAACATGAAATGCATTCAGGAAGTCGCCAAAGAGACAGCCAGGCCATCCACCACTGCCCATGTTAAATCAGCATGACAAGGTCCTGCCGGAAGTGGATGCCAAGGACTGGTATAGAACCAACCACACCGGGTGGCTTGGAAGTGGTGGTAGCAACCCTGGCTGAGTCAGAGAGAAAACAGGAGGGGAAGAGCTGAGCTGTCTGGGATTCCCAAGGAGGCCACTGGAGGATATCTTGCTGGCAAACAGCCTGAGATGGGCAGAAACGAGTCTCAACAGAGCAGGTATGGTCACTTGAGGGTCTGCTGCTGAAACACCTCTGCAGGTCCTCGGTATCCCTATGGGTGTGGGCCAGTCTGCAGTGATGCAGCACAAGGGGAGGGGAGGCAACAATGCACAGTGTTTCTCTGAGGCCAAAATCCTTGCTGCTGCCATGGCGACCACTTCTCTCAATGCCCATCCCCCTCAAGGCTCCATCGTAAGCCCTCTGGTTTCTTCAACACAACTCCCCACCTAACAGCATAGGCCCGTTTGTAACTTAGCACACATTACTTTTAAGGTTACTTTTTAAAACGACTTTGTGGCAAACACTATGATAGGCCTTGGAAATACCGAGAGAAATAATACTAGATTCAGGACCTCACAGTGTAGTACTAAGGGCTCCCTTAGTTCAGGCTCCCCTGCCTCGCTCTTTGTCTTGTCTCACATTTGAAAGTCTTTTTAAGCCCCCCTCTCCTACCTATCTGGAGGCCTTTTTATTTTTTTTCTTTAAGGATGCTAATTAGATTACTTTCCAGTTTTCTCAAACTATTATGCCATTAACAAAATCACTGTGATGCTTCAAGAGCAAGGATGCTGGAGGAGGGAGGAAGGCCAATACAGTGACATCAGACAGGGAGGGTTACCAGGATGGCAACGCAGCCCCAAATCAAAAGACGCTATGGAGTTACCAAGTCCAGGAGAAAGGGTGCTGCTGTCCTTTCTCACTTCAGACTGAGTCCACAACGAGGGACTGGTTAGTGAGCTTTTAGTCACAGGCCGCCATGCTAGACCCCCTCTCCCCTCCATGGGAGGTGCTGAAGAGAAGGAGAATTGGGTATTGACAGGCTTTCTGTTTTCCATGTTGCAGGAAACAGGCCTTAGAGACAATCTATTACAAAAGGCTTCACAGGAAGTCTCTCCTGCCTGAAGATTGCCATTCGCATTCCAGTGCTGCTGTGGGAAGGGGCTGGCTCACAGCCCTTCTGCCTCCACCACTCTTTCCTTACTGTCTACAGTCCCTGAACCCTCTGCCTTCCTCAGCTGCCTTAATCCCTTCCCAGTCTTTGCTCAGGCTGACTCCGATCTACACAGATCTTTCCTCAACCTTCATCTCCACACACCAATCCTCTCCTCACGTCTTCCTTCTCATCTCCCCCTACAAGCCACTCAAAGGCAAGACATGTTGGCTCCTCATCCCTCCTATTCAGTGCAATATCTAGAAGTATCCAGCTATCACTTTCCTGTTATATCGCTGTGAGTAACAGGGCACTGGGCTAGGCAAACAGCCCTGCAGCCTAGCTGCATAGGTTTGAATCCTAACTTATCTGTCAGTCATCTTCCTCTCTATCGTCTATCACCTGCCAAGCACCCATCTATGTTCATTAGTC
The DNA here is from genome assembly GCF_021556685.1 of Rattus norvegicus. Lineage (NCBI taxonomy): Eukaryota > Metazoa > Chordata > Mammalia > Rodentia > Muridae > Rattus > Rattus norvegicus. Next base: position 119,422,522 of record NC_141535.1, read on the forward strand.
ATCACTTACTCTGCACTTAGGGACTGGACTTAGAGTTATGGTTTCGGAGTCTTCTCAGGTATGATGTGAGATGCAAACACCAAAATGGTTTGCTGTGTGATTTGAATAAGGATGTATGAGAAAGACAGACACAGAGAGAGGGAGACTAGGTAATATATGAGAGACAGTTGGGAAAATAGAGACATGGGTAATAGATAATAGATAGATGATTAATTATAGACAGATGATATATACATAGATGATAGACAACAGATAGATAAATGATAGATAGATGATAGATGACAGGAAGATGATTTAACTGGCATTAAATTTTGGGTGAGTGCTAACTACCAAATCATCACCACCACCATCATCAACTATCTTGCTATCCCCAAAGTAGCTTCTTAGTTCCCTAGGACACTGTCTTCAAGGTCGCCATAACACATGCTTCTGTCACCGCCTTTCACATTGTTCATTCAGAGTACACACCTGACTCTGACCCTTCCATTTCCAAACTGGGGTTCAAGTACTAATCAGAGGGTTGAAGTGACTTTGTCGGGTAGAACAACTTGTCAAGAGGAACCGAAAACCCCCAAACTCTTCTTTCAGCTAGTACTCATTGTTAAAGAAGAGCTAGGTGCCCGGGATAAACCAATTAGGCAAAAACAGACAGAAAAGGAGGAAGGAAAAAGAAGCTGAGATATTAGCAATGACCTCAGGGAGAGAAGAGATGCTTCTTAAGAAGAGAATTTCGGATGCTTCATCTCAGGATATTGTGTTCATTTACTTAATTTCTTTAGAAAGACAAAGTTATTGAGAAGAAAAAATACTAAGATGAGGAAAAAGAAAACTTTTCTAAAAGCCAGAGAATTGCAAGAAACAAGCCGATATGTGGCTCGCATCTGCCAGCAATACCCTCATCAAAGAAGGAAATAAGATACAAAATTGAAATTGCTATTCAAAGAAACTTGATAAACAAAATAATCCATTCAATATAACAGATGTCTGTACAATAGTGTGAGCCCATGACTAAAATATCTGACCCCTCACCTACCGCTGGCAGTGCTAGCAATCACAGAAATCTTAACTAGAAAACCTGAACTATGTGGAATAAAAAACGCTGTAGTACAATGTCAGCAAAATACATTCAGACTGACAAGAATGGGAATATTCCAAAGGCCTCATCAAAAAAAGTATACTTTCAAATGCTGCATTCTCTCAAGGACACATTGTGTCCCTATCATGCGTTTACCTTTAACTCCTGCAATTGGTTCTGTAGTTCTAAACCACTGAATGGACAGCCAGGTGATCGGCACGACGGAAGATCATGTCCCAAGCCTTTGGACTCCCATCTTTACACGAGGGACAATCAGATTGCCTAGTTTAAGGTCACCACATTGCACAGCTCCAAAAAAAGAGAAAAACTTGTTCTAAGGTGAGAGATGTTATCACTTCGCAACCCCAATTCAGGAAAGTTACTAGTTATTTTTACTGTTCTCATGTTCAAACCCGAATGGGTGAATAATGGCTTTTTACGTTCTCCATGTCTTTCATGGACACTGTGAAAGTTGCCAGAAACAATGCCATATGTCGGGGGGGGGGGGGGGGAGGAAGGGAGGGAGGAGACAAAAGCTAATACACAAATAAAGACTGTCAAAAATATTAATCCTCACATTTCTTTGTTGCCTCGTTTCCTGGATCATTTCTGATGGCCTTCCAGTGAATTGAAATGCTCAAACAGACAGGCCTTAAAGGGAGGTGACTTTTCATTTCTAAGTCTGTCCCTAAGCAGAGCAACTGGTGTCCCTGGGGACTCATTCAACATTCATTCAAATCATGGAGAAAGAGACCCAGTTTGGAAGATATTTTTCTGGAGTACAGAGGGGGCCTTTGATCCTAGCTCAGATAACAGCTGCCCAGCCTCAGAGAGTTTTCTGCTAGCTGGGTCCCTCAGGCCAGGTAAGCCTCAAGGGAGGTGTCTAGTTGACCTCGAAGCTCAGCCAAGCAACTGACACCTGAGGAAGGGTCTTTGAGTGGGCAAGAGAGGCTGGCATCGGGTGTTATCACTCTGTCAGTCTCTCCTGGCTGGAGACAGCCTACAGGAAACAGACCCCAGAAGGGAGTCATGTCTCCCCTGGATTCTCCCCTATTGTAAATGCAGAGGAAGGCAGGGAGCCAGGAGCTGCCTTAGGCTTCAGTCTCTCTGCTGTGCTTTCGCACTAGTTTGCATTTTCAACAAAGTGTCACATTGGAAGTCTTTGACCCCAAGTTCTTAAACACAGAAGCAAAGGAGAATATGCCTGACAGTCCCAAGAGGAAACAAACATGTTGCACAGTTGAGAAAAGAGACCTGGAAGGAAACCATTTTTCTTTCAGAATTAGGTAGATTTGTAAAGGAACTGGAATAGATCCCGGGAGATCTTAAGTGATTCAGTTGCATAGTAACTTCGAGGGGCTATACTGCAGCTTACCACTGCTGTGTCTCTGATGTGGACCACAAGGGAATCACCCAAGTTAGAAAGACATAAAGATTACTTTAATATAATTGGGAATATCAAACAGATCACCAGTGACCACAAGATTATCTGCCATTCCTAGTCTGATAAACCTTTATTCCTCTTTCTTTTACCTATTCATCTAAGAATCAATTGTAAATAGTTATAGCTATTGTGGGAAGGTGTTACCTCATCTCTCATAATACTGAGGTGAGGCTCAGCCCCAGGGCCTCACCTTGATAGACACACACTTTGTCACTCACCTACACTTTCAGACCCATGGCATTATGTTCGATTTTATAGGAAATAAGGAAATACAGATACCTTTATAGATGACCATTAATATATGCAGTCCATGTATCTAATAATGGGCTGGAATTATGAGGGTATTGTCCAGAAGTAATAAATATTAGAGAGGTGTCATCAACCAGACTACTCAAATCTTGTGGTGACTCTCAATCTTATCACAGGCTTCAGTTTCAAATATTGACTTAATTGCAATAGAATTTGGAGGACTTAGCCATCCAAACACATCTCTTCCCATATCACAAGAGGAAAATGGCTATCACCCACAGTGGAAGATCACAATCACTGGAAAATTTATGAAAGGAATTGATGTTGCTCCCCCGCTCACTTCTAAACCCCATTCTTAGCCATGAAACATGACATTGCTGCAGTAACAGAACCTAGACAAGCAAAACCGAACGAATGTACAAGTAACCCTCCAATCTTCCGCTACTCTGCATTCTTGGATAACGCTTGCCGTCTCTCTTAGGAAGATGGTTTGTCATTAGAGGGGAAGAGTGCAGTACCCAGGGGAGCTCTGCTTCCCTCAGCACTGAGCCAGAGCATTGACAAGGCAGGAAGAAGAGACATCTTTATTGCTGTGAAGAGACACCATGATGAAGGCAACTCTTATAAAAGAAAGCATTTAATTGGGGCTGGCTTACCGTTTCAGAGGTTTAGTCCAGTATTACCATGGCGGGAGGCATGGCAGTGTGCAGACACACATGGTGCTAGAGGAGGAGCTGAGAGTTATACATCCGGGTTCACAGACAGCAAGAAGAGAGGAAAGCACTGGGCCTACCTTGAACCATTGAAACCCCAAAGCCCACCCCCACAGTGACATGCTTCCTCCAGCAAGGCCACACCTACTCTAAGAAGGCCACACCTACTCTACGAAGGCCACAACTTCTAATAGTGCCTATGATCCAAGCATGCAAACACATGAGTCTATGGGGGTAATTGCTATTTAACCCAGTACATTCTACTCCCTGGCCCCCACAGGCTTGTAACCATACCATAATGTAAAAATGCATCAGTCCAACTTCAAAAGTTCCATAGTCTATAAATAGTTTCAACATATTTTAAAAGTCCAAAGTTCAAAGTCTCTTTTGAGATTCATATAATCTCCTAACTGTTATCCTCTGTAAAATCAAAATGAAAAAAATAGATCACATACTTCCAACATACAATGGGACAGGCTCTGGCATCTCCAGCATCTTCAGGTTTCCAAGACAATTCATGCTTCACCTTCACAACTTCACACAATGGCCTCTCTGGGCCTCCATGCAGGGACAACCCTGCCACATGCCTAGCCTCAGAGGCTTTCCTTGGTGGTGAACAGAGATTTCATAACCTCTTCCTTCTGTCCTTGACTTTATAGCCAGAGACACATGCTGTAAAGTTCTACACAATCACATCTTCACCAGCTCTCTGTGTTTCATGGTTTCCTTAACTGTCTAACCTTGGCTGTCCTGGAACCCACTCTGTAGACAAGGCTGGCCTTGAGTAGAGATTTGCCTGCCTCTGCCTCTGCCTCTGCCTCTGCCTCTGCCTCTGCCTCTGCCTCTGCCTCTGCCTCTGCCTCTGCCTCTGCCTCTGCCTCTGCCTCTGCCTCTGCCTCTGCCTCTGCCTCTGCCTCTGCCTCTGCCTCTCTACCTTTGCAGTGCTGAGATTAAAGGTGTGCACCACCAACTTACCTAAACTTTTCTTTCCTTTTTTCAAGTGAGATCTTGCCCTGAAGTCACCACTTCTTTTATTCTACTCAATATCAGGCTTTTAAAAAAATTTATCTCCTTGAACACAAGACTTATCTTCATTTCACTTCCTTCTTCCCCCTTTCTCCTTAAATTGTACATTTTGTACCTTTTCCTTGCTCAGCTTGCTCCTTTTCATTATAGAGCACCACAAAGGGAACACTAGTAATCACCAAACAGAGTCTATATTAGGCTATTTTGAGATTTCCTCTGCCAAGGCAATTAATCTAAAACTCTTTGATTTAACCTCAGACAAGTTTTTTTTTGGACAAGGTGCAGAAAGCAGCCACATTCTTCACCAAAATATCACAAGAGCAGTCTCTAGACCATATACTAACATACTGGTCCTCCGAAACCTCTTGACCAAGGCCCCTACAATTCAAACCACCCTCAGCACCTGTGTTTTCCATGCTCCTATTTGTATGGTTGATTAAGCCCCACTTAAAAGAGTTCAATTGATTTGCTAATCCAGCATCCCAAAGCCCAGATTCCTACAAACAAAATCATGATCAGGCCTATTACAGCAATAACCCCAGTTCCTGGTACCAACTTCTATTTTAGTTAGGGTTTTGTTGCTGTGAAGAGACACCATGACTATGGCAACTCTTATAAAGGAAAATATTTAATTGGGGCTGGCTCACAGTTTCAGAGGTTCAGTCCATTATCAGCAGGGTAGAAAGTATGGCAGCATGCAGGCAGGCATGGTGCTGAAAGAAATGAAATTTCTCCATCTTGATCCACAGGCATCAAGAACTGCACTAGTTTGAACTTCTGAGACCTCAAAGTCCATCCCCTAGTAACACATTTCCTCCAACACGGCTACACCTACTCCAAAGAGGCCACACCTTCTAACAGTACTACTCCCTATACCAAGCATTCAAACACATGAGTCTATGGGGGCCATACCATTCAAACCACCACAAGATATATTTCCTTTGTATCAGAGAAAGATCTTCCTTAAAGTCCTCTGATGATATAAATGTTGTCCTTAGAAGAAGGTAGTATGGCAGGAATGTGTGCACAACACATTCAGACATGTAGAGACAAACCTATGTGACAACCACCTGCTTGTCTTGCATGACACAGAAAATGCCTTGATGCTTACCCCTTTCCTATCTCCTTCCACCCGCCATTGAAGAACCCTCTTGGCTGCAGAATGAGGCTTTCTCTGTATTCTCCATGGCTTTATTTTGCTATATAGCCAACAGAGAAGATCCTTTTATTTTGCTACTCTGTCTCATTAGCTTTTTCTCTTCTTCATTATTACCACTGTCAAATTCAGTGGGCAAGAAACTCTTCTCATGTTCTACCTGAAGAATCCAACAATTTTCCAGCTAAGCCCAGGTCATAAATCAGTGTGCAAGTGTCTTGATTGCCTTTCCTCTCTATAAAATAGCACACCTGTCTATAAAACTGAAGACATACACTGGACCCAAAGAGCAGACATAGGAACTACTCAGGATTCACTGAGATGACACTGTGCTATGTAGATCTGTCTGAAATTCAGGGGCATCTACTTTAGTGAAATTTCTAAGATCTAGTGGAATATGACTCATTGAAATGGACCTTTGAAAATCCCCTCCTACAACCAAGAAACAGCTTTTAATTTTTGGAGGCAACATATACTTCATTTGAGTGTGTCACTCCAGCCCATTTATCAAGTGTTCCAAAAAACTGCTGCTTTTTCATGAATGGCAGAAGAGTGTATGTAGGTATGCAGTACCTGGATGGCTATGTGTGTATTTATGTGTGCATAGGTGTAGGTGTGTATTATTATATGTATATATTTATGTATTTATGTATATGTGCGTATATATGCTACACATGTACATGTATACATGTTTATGTGTATATGTGTATGTGTATATGTGTATATACACATGCATGTATATGCATGTGTGCATGCACACATGTAGTATTTATGCATGTATATATGAATATATATGCAGGTTATTTTTACATTATGTGTATGTGAGTATGTGTGTAGGTGTGTGTACATGAGTAGAGGTGGCATTTATACAGCATGTGACATTATAGTTGCAGCGTCAGTTTCAGTCTGTGCTCTATGTCAACCCCTCTTGTCACACAGCCAACATGAGCACACTCAATCTTTTTAGTATGTAACATTTATACCTTTCTCTTTTCTCCTCTTTATTACTAACACAGTCAAGTTCAACACTACTCAGAGCTCAGCATCTCAAGAAGCACTTTAAGGGACAAAGATTAGTTTTGCTCATGGTTGAAGGAGCTACAGTCTTTCCCAGTGGAAAAGGCCTAGCAGCAGGATCTTGAAATGATATGTTGCAGCTTTCCATGTGAAGAAGCAAGAACTTCCGGGAGGAAGATTTCCCAGGCCCACTACCAGTGATGTAGTGCCTCCTCCAACAAGGTTCCATCCCTTAAAGTTTCCACTCCTACAAATGACACTGTCTGCTGGGGACTAGGTGAACAAGGAACCTATGAAGGACACGATACCTGTAAACCATCATAGTGACCATGGTGCAGGTCTCTTTGTGTTGTGATTTCTTTTTAAAACTCCTGAAACATCTCTTTCTCTTCTCTTTGTTTCTAGGTTGCCTGAGCAGTTGGCTTTGACCAATTCAATGCAATGGAGGTGCCACTGAAGGCTTCCCAGCCTCTCTGAAGCCCTGGGAATCCTCTTCTCTTTTATTTGGAGCCATGTGGCTGAGAAGAGTCTGAGTCAATGATCACAGGGCAGGAGAAGCCAATTGCAAGTCACAGGAATCATTGCATGTAACACTGGAGATATGTGAGTGGGAGGCCTCCTAGACCATCTCTGCCAGTGGAGCTCCCAACACAACCAAGCACAAGACGAAGAGCATGGAGACAGACCTGTCAGCCAGAGAATAGGAAAAATGAATTTCTGTTGTATTAAAGTATTTAGTACTTGTTCCTTAACAGCCGAAGTAGCTGTAACACCCTGCAAGGCACCTGTTGCCCAACTGTCTCACACTGGGTGCTCAAAACGCAAGTTAAAAATGCATGTGCCAAACAGAACAAGACAGCATATTTAACCATACCTTTTGATTGATTCATTTAATATATACACTGAATTGCACGTCCATCAGAAATAATGAAATTCTATATTCTACGAAATAGGTTTATGTAATTAGTAATGTAAGAAATACTATGTGATACAAGCACAAAAATATACAATCATGTAACACATAATCATAATATGCATCTTACATCTATAAAATAGCCCAATTTTCAACATTACGGTACACAATAAAAAATATTGTCCTTATCCAAAATATTATGAATATGAATAATTAATAAGTACAGGTATATGAAAATTTTGGTAGAGAACTACAGGATCACAAAGAAAGGAGCGGTTTGTCCTGACTAAGGGGTTGGGAGTGACAGAAAAGACCTGAAAGCCATGATCCTGGATGCTGTAACTAATGCAGACTGTGATACAGCAGGAGCTAAAGCAAGTTCGTAGCCCACTGCTGGTCCCTACACCGGCCTCTGCCATCAGGAATGGAGCTGAACCACTCTAAGAATACATTCCCTTGAACTTCCCAAATGACAGAGCTTGAACTTCTCTTTCCTTGTCTACTTCAAATCTTATTCCGAGAAGCTTCTTAACTCTGTATGGTTTGCTTCTAACTCTAACAGATGAGTCTCAGTATTGGTTAGCTGTGCATTTGAACACTAAGTTTCCATAATATTATATTATATTACATTATATTAGATTATATATATTCACTTATCTGTTCATCGTACTGGCTACATACTACATAAGTCAGTAAATTGAGCCAAGGGTTCCTTATAGTCAACATGTCCCAGACTCAATTTACTGTTCCCTAAACAGTGACCAACACAGACAGTTAACCAGTCACTTGGTTGTCAACCTGGAGTTGCTTCTTAGACTCCTACACCCAAGGTTTCTCATAGATTCTGTCCTCAACTTGCCTCTGACACCTAACCCTTCATCCAGCCTTATTGGTCCCTAACCCAGCCACATAACCCACTTTCTGAGCTCAGTGTTTACAACTGAGTTGTCATGCATCACTGACATTACCCCATTGTGTCACTGTGCTTCCACTCGTCCCTCACACTCACTATGCCACCACAGATGTGCCTTTAGGAAATGCAGGTGTGGATCCTACTGAATTCTCTGCACACAGCCTCTCCATGACTTCTCAGCTCTATTCCAGAGCCCTAAACACAGAACCAAAATTATATCGTGACCAGTCTACCTTATGGTCCCATTTGCGTATTCTCCCAGCCCAGCATGCATGCTGCCCCCTGGCCATAAGACTGCTGCATTCTCTTTGCTTCCTGAGCAGTTATCCAAAGCCTCATTTTAGCTGCTGCATGATGTCATTTGTAGCATGATCTAGAACATTAGTTCACAGCTTGGGGTACAGTCTGTCTCTCTATCTTTGCCCCCCTTTCCTTGGGCTCAGGGTACAGATGGACCACCATGCTTCCGTGACCCCAACTATATTCTGCATCATAGCTCTTGTATCATAGCTTTCCTGTACTGTAGTTTATATGTTTGTTGTTGTCTGTTCATTCCCACCAACAGGCTGACTTCTACAGATGCGAAGGACTTTTTGTCCATGTGATATTTATGACACCACACTCCCTTAAGTAGGGATTACAAAATGAAGATGAATCTCTTCTCCGTAATTTGAACACAGTTATTTCAGACAAAACTAAAAAGGTTATCAGCTGTAGCCCACGGTTGCTTTCTTGGCTTGTGGTTCTGTCTTACTCAGTAGTTCAGTTGAAAATGGTAAGATTTTCAGGGGGTAAGGAGGTCTTGCGCTCCTTCCCTGGTTGGCACGGTGAAGCACTGAAGCATAAGAAACACTTGACTGTGTCTGTGCAGAATCTGATCTGCAGGCCAAGACAGTTAGCGTTTCAGCCTACAGAAACCAGTGATCTTGCACAGTTTGAGCCACTGGCTAATGAAAACAAAATGCTTTCGCAATCTTGCACTAAAGTACACTTCTAGGAAACTCTTCTGTTAGAACTGCATTAGACTGCAAGCAGAAACGGGTACAGATGGAGAAACTGCTGCCGGCAAGCGTACAAACGTGAAATGGCAGCCACTAGCTGAAATGGCAGCTGCTAGCCCAGAAGGACAGAAAACCAAGGAGAGCAGAGCTAAGGTTCCGAAAGAGCAACTATTCAGGAACAGCAAGGAGCTCACACTGACTCCGGGTGAGCCTTGCTGGGTTTCCTACACAGTAGCTCCTTGTATGTACTGTGTACACCGGCTCTCCCTGACATTAGTGACCACACTTAGAATTATGTTCCATACTCTCTGTGCAAAAGAAAGAAAAAAATCACATAAAAACATTTTAGAATTTACTTAAAATTTATTATCTAAAACTTTAAATTTTGTTCATCAGAGCTGCCGAGTGTTTTAGGATTTATTACTTTTATTTGTGTGTGTCCGTGCATCTGTGTAAGTGAATGCCACATGTGTATGGGTGTCTCCAGAGGCCAGGAGAGGGTGTAAGATGCCTCCAGAGTTATAGGCAGTTGTGAGCTCTCACACAGGAGTGCTGGGAGCTGACTCTGAGTCTCCTGAAGAGAGCAATCCCCCCCCCCCCTCTCTCTGTGTGTGTGTGTGTGTCTTCCTCTCTCTCTCTTCCTCTCTCTCTCTCTCTTCCTCTCTCTCTTCCTCTCTCTCTCTCTCTCTCTCTCTCTCTCTCCATAGGTAGGATGATTTATTGACTTTGAGGTCAACTTGGTTTACAGAGCAAATTTTAGGACAGTCAGGATTTCACAGAAAAAGCCTGGCCCCAAAACTGCATGGCTGGTGGCCTTTTCTCCCTCCGAGGCAAGGTGACTCTCCTCTACTCTTCTTGTACCTCTTAACCTGCCTATGGGAACCTAGAGGCACCATCTCTTCTGCTCAGCCATTGGTTGTTAGCATCTTGATTGATCAAACACCAATTGGGAAACAGGAACTTAGGTCCATTATCATCAAGGCGGGACCATGGCAGAATCCAGGCAGGCATGGTGCAGGAGGAGCTTTCTACATCTCCACTGGAAGGAAGCCAGTAACAGACTTGAGAAATATGTCTCTTAACCACTGAGCTGTCCCTCCAGAGTTTCCAACTCATCAACATTGGATATGAACACCAAGTAACAATATTGAACCCAGTGCTGCACTCCAGCCACACCGGAGGCCCCAGGAGAATTACCATCCCCACTTCACAGAACAGGCTCTGCTCTCACTCTGCCCAAGATGTGGACGCCAGTGTTCACGAAAAGGAAACAAGATCACCCAGGGTCTCATGGGTGGTCAGCCGCTGAACAGGGTTCTTGTGAGGCATTTGTCACTACTGAAAATTAAATGGCTAAGAGTTCATAGGATTATCAATAACTTGTTCCATATGGCTCAAGAGATGGGTAAAGTGCTTGCCATTTAAACATGAGGAACTGAGTTCAGATCCATAGCGACCACATAAAAGGGAAGGAGGACACGAGTGTTCACAGTCCCATCTCTGGAGGGGGCACAACAGGGGTCCCTGGGGATTGCTGGATGCCAGTCTAGCTGAGTCAATGAGTTCTAGGTGCAGTGACAGATCCCACCTCCGTGGGGTAGATACTTGAAGGGGACTTATGAACTCCTCACATACATACTTACAAACATCCAAATAAGTAAATAAATCTGCGTAAGCTCAAATGTTAAGCTTCAGTTCATTCCGGACCGCAATAGCATCGCATCTCCTCCATAGTTAAAAGGAATTAATTAAAAATTAATTAAATCAAAAAGTAATTAATAAAATTAAAAATTAATTGATTAAAAATTAGTTAAAAGAAATTAATTCCTTCAGCAAGATGACCTCTGTGGAGAGACAGATCTTCTCCGCCCCTAGCCACTGCCATTCCCCTTAGCTAATGATAGAAGCAGTGTTTATTGGAATAAACTGTCACCAGAGAGCCCATGGGTGTATTGTTATTTTTCATAGCTATCTACAGCAGTGGTTCCCAACTGGAGTAGTATGTCAGATACCTTGTATATCAGGTATTTATATTATAATTCACAACAGTAGACAATTACAGTTAAGTAATAACAAAGTCATTTTATTATATATTACATATAAAACCACAATATGAGGAACTGTATAAAGGGTCACATTAAGAAGGTTGAGAACCACTGATCTAGAGGGTTAGAACACCCAAAGATCTAAGTTGGTTCTCCTAAGAGGGGAGACAGAAAGTTCATTAACAAGAAAGTCAAAAGTCAAAACGGTTTCCAAAACTCAAAACCTTAATGAAAAAAACTGGGGAATGACACTTTATTTCTTAAAGAAATAGATTGATATTGATGTTTCAAACTGTTAGCATAATGTTAAATACTAGAAATGTCCCCAAGGATTATTTATTTAAGGGCTTTGTTCTGGTGAGCCATTACATTATTTCAATAAAGATGAAAGGGTTTATTTTCTTTAAATTATTTAGGTGAAAGGGTTAGCCTTCAGGCAGGTGTTCTGTTTATGCAGATGGAAAAATAAATTATTTAGAAACAGAGACAGGTAAAACAGATGGAAAAGCAGTGTAAACCAAGAAAGCCACAGGCAGCTGCCTGCCAGGCTTCAGTAAAACAGTCAGCTGTGTATCCGCCGTGTGTTACCTCCTTAGCAGAACTTCTAGACTTAAACATGCCCATCCACTTCTCTCAGCAATGCTTGTGGGGACCTGGCCCTGGCTTCAGTGATACGGTATTCAGAGACCATTATCTGAAATTCTTTATGGAAACTTAATTTTAAATGACGTCACAGAGCCTTGTGAAACCTTCCTACGGGCATTTTTCCTAACAGATCCAAGAGTGAACAGTACACTCAAATCACCTGAAGCCTTTAAAAATAAAACTATGCTGTATAACATCTGGTTTCCCCCATCACCTCCCACAAACTGATGAATTTGCATGTGAGGACTTTCCACAACACCTCAGTCTCTCCTTCTTCACTGGTTCATGAATTCCGTGGAGGGATCCTGGCAGGCCCTCACCATTGGTCTGTTCTCGGTGCTGACCTGCCATGCGGTAAACACCTGCTTCAGAACCTTCCATTTGGGGAAACAGTCACAGCTCTGAACAGTCTCCCTCTGGTCGTCTCGTGTAAACATGCAAACAAATTACACTGTCTCCTGAAGGAAGGGACAGTTCACCCTGGAACTTCGGGGACAGAAGAAAGAGCGGTAAAGGGAAGACAGGAGACCTCTGAAAGGCCTTGAGGCTGAGTCCCTGGAAGTCGCCTAGACTCTAAGGCCTCACCAGCCAGGCATTAGAACCACCCTGTTAACCGAGCTCCCACTCCACTGCTCACTGTCACTGACTGACAGGATTGGACCCCACCAAGGCCCTTGAACTTCATGGGTCCCTAAAAATAAGAAAAAGAGCATTTATCCACAACGTGTTTTAATGTGTCTTGCATTTCCTTTTTCTAAATTGTAGAAAATAGTGATTTTGTTTTTGGATCTAATTTGCAGTGTTTAGTGTAATTATTTCAGGAGACAACATCTTTATTTGAAAACACCCAAGTTTGCAGCATCTACTTTTGTATCCAATAGTAATACAGATCATATGAGGAAACTTTTGATTTATTACACTTTTGAAGGCTACACGGTTTCATAAGTCAGGCAACTGCACAATTTCTATCATTTGGATAAACAAATTTGATTGTTCAAATTAAGGGGCTGGTTTTTTATGCTTTGCATTGAAACCTTATGACATTTATGACAACATAGCTTTAAACCCCATTTTTGAACCAGGGTTTTTGGAGTTCATGTCTGTGTGCTCACTGACAATCTTCAGAGGCTGGGCATTGAAGAAGCTGTCCTATTGACTTGGCAGTTTTGTCTAAATAACATCCAAGCAATTAGCGTTTACCCAGGCCCCTCTCTGAGATATGGCCACAATGAACTTGACTTCAGTCACCCTGGAAATAATTTACTTTGACCAAATGCTAACATCATAGAGGAATCGAGGACAGATGAATAAATGCAGAAGAGAACTCTATGGGATGGGCATGCTGCCTTCCCACTGCTGCCCTTTGCTTGATATTCCTCCTCTAAAAGAGCTTGCTACTCTGTCCTACAGTGTTTAATTTGTAGACACATTTCATATAACACATTGCTATGTATCGAAAAATCAGTAACTTCCCCAATCATCAATAGCAATTGGTGAAAGTATATAGTCACTGAAGAAAATACATTTTTAAAAAAGCAAATTACTCTCTCAATTTCATTTGCATGGGCTTTTCTTAAGGCGACATTTCTCAACCTTCCTGCCACTGCAACCCTTTAACACAGGTTGTGGTGACTCCCAGCCGTAAAATCATTTTTATTTCTAATTCATAACTGTGATTTTGCCACTGTTATGAACTGTAATATAAATATCTGTGTTTTCTGATGGTCTTAGGTGAACCCTATGAAAAGGTCATCCAACCCCCAAAGAGGTTGTTTGTGACTCATAGGTTGAGAACTGCTGCCTTAAAGGATTTCTTCTTTCTTTCATTTAAGCAGAGTTACTGCCTCAATTCACGAGGCACTATTCCTTGATGGTGACAATAGTCTTCTTAGGGACTTTTCTACTTTAGAAGTTTGGTTACTGATTTGGTTAGCTTAAAGGACAGGGTGACTAAGACATCAGAGGTGAAATGAGCACTACGTATCCAAACAAGATAAGGACCTAAGAGATGCAGTGATAGTTGTCATGGAGATCATCGTTTTGTGCCTGTTAGGGGTAAAGTCTTTGGGAGCAGGGGACTGTGCAGCCATGGGGATGATGGAGAGAAGGGTCAAGATGAATAACTTGTAGTCTGGTCTCAGATTCCTGATTTACCTGGACCACTAGAGATCATTTTCTCTAGAGACCCTGTAGTGTCGGTCTCACTGTTTACCCTATGGGGGGTGAACATACCAAAGTAATCACACCAACATTGATGACTTAGAGAGTTTAACCGACCAATTTTCTCAGGACATGATGGGGACCTCATCTCTCTGAAAATTGAATTTGTTAAAATTCTTTGAACACATTGGCCTCTGCTGGCTGCAGATTCACGGGTAAGATCGCTTGACCATAAGAAATCAAATCCCAAGAGTGGAAAATAATGTGGTCCTTAATTTAACCATTCTCTTTTAATTTACAAATCATCCGATCAGATAGCATCCTTAAATGACATGCTAATCCTTTAGGCATAGCCCCCTCCTGTTGCTTCAGTCAACAACAGATACTGCTGGTGACAGCAAAAGATTAAAAACACTATCATTGCTGGAGAGGGGCTGGGCAGCACAATGAGTGCACCCATGAGCACACTGATCTTGGGCAGCAGAATGAGGTCATGTTACAGTCACTCTTTGATACATAAACCACTAGGTTATTCTTGGGTCTAGTTTATTTAGTCATCCTTGTGTATGCATATGTGTGTGAGCATGCGTGTGCTGCTGTATGTGTGCATGTGTACACATGCATTGAAAGGGACCAGAGGACAACCGGTTGGCTTGGGTGTTGTTCCTCGGATTAGGATGTTGTTCCTTGGGCACTAACAACCTTTTCTTTGAGACAATGTCTCTCAGTGGTCCAACATTGCCAAGTTGGCTAAGTTGGTTAGCCAGCAAGCCCAAAGGATCCAGCTGTCTCTACCTCCCAGCATTGGGATTAAAAGAGAATGTCACCAACCTAGTGTGGGTTCTGAGGCTTACAAGGTAAACATGGCGAGCCAGATGGTAGTAGTATTATCCCCTTTCTCTGGTGAGATTCCTAGGAGGTGTTTTACTGTTCTGTTGGTGTCTCCAAAGGCATAAAGCACACTAGCTTCTTCACAGAATCAAATTGATTAGTTTATCTCAGTAACCCACTGATGTTGATATAATTCCCCTTCTGACCTGAGCAGTGAGATGAATACCATAGTAACTCGGCTAATCTCTAAGGTACAGATAATAACTTCAAATAGTCCAGATAAATTAGGGATCTGAGACCAGATTGTGTGCTGCCATCCAAGCCAAGAATAGGGTTAGCACCTAACACCTCCCCCCCCCCACCATCTCTAGCCCTACGTAGTCATTTTTTTCAGCATGGAAAACAAAACAATGATCACTTCAATAGATGTGCATGTGAACTGGATACAGCTATGTATACCTCTAAGGCAATTAGTGTGATTATTATCAAATCATCAATTAATCTTCTGTGCCAAGTATATAGAAGGTTGGAGTGGAAAATCGAGACCACAAATGCTAAGGTTGCTTAATGTTTAAGAAACTGACATTTTTACGTGCTTCCTATGAAATGATGAGGTCCAGAGGGAATAATTAAAGGTGGTGTCAGGAACTAACAGAACTGGTGTCTAATGTATTCCACACGAGCAAGAGCTGTTTTCCTAACACCTCGCACACATGCGCCCAGCTCTTAGCAATAACGTCCAAACATTTATCTTTTCTCTGGCACAACCAGAACTTGTCTGTACAGCCAGGCTGCCACCTCCCACACGTGGCTTCAATAGTGTTGCTTGGAAAACATCTTGAAATGCTAAAGACATTGAGGGAGGAACCCAGGGCATCTTTAAGTAGGATATGCAGTTCTGACTTCTTAAATCCACCTATTAATTTCTACAAGGAGTTCTTAAATTTTCAACATAACAGAAATCTATACTTCACTATCAATAAAAGAATGAATTTCAATTAAATCTTTGGCCAGGAAAATGATTCTGCGAAAAAGCCGGTGAGTGTATGCATATCCATATATTAATGGAACATTGAAGTACTTCCTAGGAATCTCACTAGAGAAAAGGGCCAATAAAGACAAAGCAGAAATTATTTTCCTCACACAGAATTGCCCAAGAGAAAAAGCTAAATCCAGACATAACCAGGCTTACTTGATGACAAAATTCACAATCTCTTCTGCTAGGTTTCCAGTGCCCAGGACTGAGGATTCAGGATTACAAAATCAGTCACTGGGATACCTGTACAAATAAGAGAAGCAAAACAATAAATTCAACTGGATATTTTAATTCTTGAAAAATGCATTAAATATGTACTATACTCTGCTTGATATATCTATGTCATGTAAAGCCTGGAATGGATATATAATATGCACAACTAAACCAAACTGAATACTACAGTCCTCAATTTAGATCACAATGAAGGTGAACTATGCCTGTTTCTTCTGTGTGATAAAATTATGGCTATAATAGGAGCAGAACTTAGGACTCAGCATGCCAAGTAAATAAACATCATCACTGTATCCAATAACTTTATAATATAATGGAAATGCAGATGTGAAAAAGAAGTAGCAGAGTATGGTGTGGGGTGCAGAAGATCCGCAGCTGGCCTGGGGTTGTGTTGGGGGTGCCTAAGTTCATTTACGGTGTAAAATGAGGCACCAAAAAACCTCTCCTGTGTTTACTAGTTCATTTGCTCAGTGATTTCATTGTTCATTGAACAAGTATCTATTGAAGATCAAGTACGTGAATATAGCTGTTTCTGGCCCAGCAAAGCTTCATTCTAGCAAAAGAAAAGAGATAATAACTAAAACAAAACAAATTAAAAGAACAAAATTATTAAGTGGCGCTTATCCTCCCTGCCCCCAATCTGGTGTAGAGTAAAAGACAATAGAAGAACATGACAGAGTGCACAAGAGTGTCAGGAAGACCTCAAAATGTAAGCATCAGGGAGAAGGCATTGTAGTGGGGTCATCGAAGACAGAACAGTCAACACAACCAGCGCAAAGGCCCAGAGTCAGACCAGCAGGGTCTGGTTGGCTGCAGCCAGGGGGCAGAAAGCAGAGTGCTAGAATATGGGATTAGGAAACATTAGGTGTGACGACTCTCCCTTCTAATTCCAGCACCTGGGAGGTCGAGGCATGAACCTGGAGTCAAGGTGAGATCTTTTCTCAAGAAAGAAAAATTAATGAGAAGGGGAGAAAAAAGGCAAAAGAAACACATAGAGATGACCTCTCAGAAAGTCTCTCATTGAATCTTAGACCACCATTGTGTTACTCTACCACATGTATATAAATCAGTAGGCAAATAAAAACCAGAGATGAGTATGCTGACAATGTTGGAATTTTGGTTTCTTTATTTAAAAAAAACCCACAGAAACAGTATAGGAATATGTTTTTGTTTTAAACCCAAGTGTGGGGATATGGGGCTGCTTTGAAGGAGCTGACTATGATTTGTCTCATGCTCTAGCAGAGGCGTGGTTTTGCCAGCCACAGATAGTTTCTGTGATTGTATGAAATGTGGTGGGTTTTGGTGTGGTTGTTGGTCTTTTGTGGTATTGTTGGTTATTGTTTCTTAAGTAGTTGTCCCCGAAAAAAAACAAGGAGCAGAATTTAGGTATCCTGACAGGGAAGATCAAACTTGCCCAAGGAACCAGATGTTCCTAATCAGTAAGAAGAAGTCTAATGATATTGTTGCCCCCTTTCTGACCTAACTTACACAAGAATCTCTTCCCTTTCCTCTCTATCCTTCTTTCTCCCTTATCTAGTGTTAAGAAGTGAAAAGGGTGGAAAAGAGGTGGAGAAGGGTAGAAGAAAGAAGACCCCACAAAGTAGCAAAGACGGCTACAGATGAGATTCAAAGTTGCGAGAGGAAAAATGAGCTAAACATTTTATATCTGACAAACCACTCAAAATATAGAAGAGTTGACTAGTAACAATCACAATGGAGGCGTGTAAATAAAACATGGTGCCAACTTTTAGGAGACTCACCACCCAGAGGATTGTTTCAGCCTTCAGAGATAAAGTAGCATGACCCTGTATTGGCCTGTGGGAACAGATGTCAGCAACACCCTCCGAGAAAAATGCCACAGCCTCACCCTCCATCTTTCATCTCCACGGTTAACACGTTTTTTATTCCACAAATTCAGCCTACCCACCTTCATGGCACTCTCTACCTTTGTAAACACTGATCCAGGGAGCTCCACGTTGAAAGTCATGTAACATAGAGCTATTCACTAAGAGGAGTTCACTGTTTTACCAGAAGAACGACAACTAGAGAGAGAGTAGTCCCTGCCTGTGAGATCACAGTTGCTTTCAGTTTGATATTGTGATTTAAAAGTATCCAAAATACATTTGAAAGCACTTATAGCATGTTACAGAGAGTTCCATTGGGATTTGTGGTATAATAAGGTAGGAAGCTAGAAACACCTCGAGCAAAGACATTCTCTTTGTTAGAACAATTCATACAAAGGTATTCCATTTTTAAAAGTTAAATAAAAATCAGCAGTTCATTTTTCAATTAGCTTCAAAACAGATGAAAAAATTATATGTAAAAGCAATATTCAATAATCTTCCTTTGCTGCCTGGTGCTGTCCCACAGCGGATGTGGTGAGAAGCCTGCAGAGGAAGACAGATGCACTGAGGTTGGTAATGGAGATGGTCCATTAGGTTGATCTCATATACTCAGCATCAATTTAGGACTAAAACACACTCTAAAGTTAAAATCCACCTGTCCCCATGTATGCATCTTCTTCTTGCCCTGTGACTCTTCTTGCCTTGGTAACTCACAGAGAGATAATGAATTAAATTTCTTGGAATTAAAAGAACCCCATATGTGCAACTATTGACAGCTGTTTTGTGACTAACTCCTTCTCAGAAGGGCTGAAATCTCCCCCATGTTAAAACACTCCCCTTCTTTATCAGACTTTGTAATCCAATGAAGAAGATCCCAGCTTCAAGTCCCAGCCTGGGGCCATCTCAGGCTGAGCAAAAGGCAGCCTTCCTGAAAAAATTAACACAGACAAATCCCCCTAATTGGCCCTGACTGTTGAACTCAGGGAATGGTGCCAATTATACAACCGCCCTAGCTTTCAGGGCTTAGAGATACATGAGAAAGACAGGTTGTTTTCTGATTAAAGATGTATACCTTTAAGCAATGAAGCTTCTTAGATTATTTTTATTAAAGGATCATTGTCACATTTGCAGTTTGGAGTTGAGAACAAAAACAAACAAACAAAGAACAGGCTAAGCAGGAAGAAATTCTGGCTGAAACAGAAAATTCTCACATTTTTGTTCACTCACTGTGGGTTAGTGACAGGCTTATATTTTTGATCTTTTCCAGGTTTGAGACCTCAAAACACATTGCAGCCCTGGATGTATACCTTACCCAGCACCCAGGAGTGCCTTTCACCCATAGTCTTGACACTGAACCACATTCAATTGTTGGACTCAATCTCTGTTCCAACGAGTCTAAGAAACATTCCAGTTAAATGGTATGATAGCTGTTCTTAGTGTCAACTTACTACATCTAGAACTAAATAAACACCAAAAATCTGGGTCCACCTGTGAGGGATTTTTCTTGGTTGAGTCATCTGAAGTGAGGAGATGTTAAATCTGGATCACACCTTCCGGTAGCAGTCTACATAAAGGAAATGGAAGGAGGAAATACTTGCTCTTTGCCTACTCACTGGCAAGTTCATTTTTTCACTAATATTAGAGTTGACTTCCTCAGGATTCCAATGTATACCAAAGACTATCTGTGACTGCCTTATGGACCCAACAACTATTGGAAGTTCAGACTATCCACTGGGAGACAACCATTATAATAGTCAATCACAGTCTCTATGCCACCCGATAAACCCTGTTTGTAATGGTCAAATCGTAGTCTCTATACCCAATAAACCCTGTTTAGATAGATGGATGGATAGATAGATAGATAGATAGATAGATAGATAGATAGATAGATAGATAGGGTAGATTGATAGATGATGATAGATAAATTGATAGATCAATAGATAGACGCACAGATACATAGATACATAGATGATAGTATGATAGATGATAGATAGATGATTGATAGATACATGGGTAGATAGATAGATTGATAGATAGATACACAGATACATAGATAGATACATAGATGAACAGATTCATTATACTCTGTTTCTCTAGAGAACCCTAACTAATACAGGTAGCACCGCTATCTGTCAGGGCAGACACAGGGAATTTTGGTCATCTACATAGAGCCTTCTCTTTCATTCAAGTTAACTTGTAAGATGGGCATGTACTTTGACTTTTTTGGTGCTTAATCCCTCCAAATACAAAATAAATATATTGGTACATCTGTAGCTTTATTTATTTGCTTTGTTTTGCTTTAAAAAGGGTCTCATGTAGCCCAGGCTGGCCTCAAACTCCATGTGTAATGGAGGATGACTTTGAACTCCTAATTCTTCTTCTTCTACTTCCCAGGTACTGAGATTACAAAGCATACACCATTCCACCCAGGTTCTCCATCCCATGTCTTTAAAGCATCTTATTATATCACCTATTTAATGTTGACACATTTGGCTTCAATTGCTTCAGATGTGAGAGAATTCCCAGTACTCTGTGCTCTGACGATTCCCACATGCCACCCAACACTAGCTGTATTGGAAGGAAAGCATACGGCCAGAGGAAGGAGGAAGGAAGCCAGAGGATTGACTGGGTTTCTGACCAATCCCAATAAAATGTTATGTCTTTCCTATTTATTTTCTTTCAATTAATTTTGAGGAATAATGTGTATTTCCTAAGTGGGCAAATGAATAAAAGGTACTATTTTTTTCATTTTACTGTTTTGTGATCTGAGAATATAGTCTTTACAGTTTCTGCAATTAACTGGGTATTCTTTATGTATTAAAAATGCATAGTTAATGTTTTGTGCTGTGTATTGCATAAGTGTATTTTCTGTTTTTTAACCAAGTCAATATTAAATGTGCTAATAATTAAATGTAAAAGTCTAGGTTCTTTCTTTTGGGGGAAGTGTGGTTGAATTCTTGAGTGTGTATGTCGTTGTTGACAGGATTACAGCCATATCAGGTGTAGTTGGATTCCTGAGTGTGTGTGTGTGTGTGTGTGTGTGTGTTGTTGTTGTTGTTGTTGTTGTTGTTGTTGTTGTTGTTGACAGGATTATAGCAATGTCAAGTAGCCAAAGGCATCATTCATATGGAAATGGGAGAACCCTCCCTTAGTCTGTGTGTGGATATCAACAGTGTGTGTAGAAAATATCAACTATAGCTTCCTCTTCTTGTTTGATTACAGCTTAAGACTGTTCCATAGAAACCAAAATTGGCTAAATCTGCCTCCTCGCTCAGTTGTGTACGGTGAACTCATCTCTTCAATTCAGATGCATAAATAAAAGTTCAGTGTTTCAGGTCCTGTTGGTGTGCCTTCATTAGAGAACACAGCCACCTATCCCAGCTTTCTGTGCATGTGCTCATCCTTTCTTCTTTCCCTTGTCACCCCAGTGGGGTCAGTCACAAAGCCTTGGAGGTTGAGAAATGTTTTCTTTGATGTTTTGCTAATTTCCAAGGAGCTGTCTTCCACCTTGCTTGAATATTCATTCTTTTTCTTTTATACTTAGATTTTTAAAATGATATATAGCATAACACACATATACATATGTAATTTATAGTGAGTCTGTGTGTCTATGCATGTATCTATCTTCCACCATGGTGATCAGGTTTGGCAGAAAGTCATTATACCCAATGAGCCTCATAACTGGCCGGCCCTTCCTTCCCTCCTTCCTTCCTTCTTTCTTTCTTTGTTCTTTCCTTCCTTTCTTTCTTCCTTCTTTCTTGCCTTTCTTTCTTTCATTTCTAAGTCGTTTTGTTCTTACTGATAAGCTATGCTGTTAAAAACAAAATATTCATGGCTGCTTCATGTTTTTATGGGTCCCTCCCCTCGCCGTCCCTTTTTGGAATGTAATTATGATGTTCCTTCTCTGCCCCTTTCAATACTCTATCTTGGACTCTATTTGTCTGAGAGGCCAAGAAGTTCCTGAGATCTCAGGGGTAACAGAGTCAAAAAATAATTTTTGTGTTTCTTCAAAGTAAAATTATTTTTACAAAATAATAAACATGTGATTTACTCTTTCTGTTTTCTCTTCCCTTTTTAAAAATTTGTTTATTTCTTTTAACATGGAGTCTCACGTAGCCCCTGATGGAATCCTTCCAACTGTCTATACATCGTGAAGACTAACCTTAAACTCCTGAGCCTCAGCTCCCAAGTGGGGGGATTCCAACTGAGCCTGTGCCACCACAGCAGGTTATACGATTGGCCCTTGACTCTCCTTCTCTCCTGGCTTCAGGCTGGAGTTTCCCACAGCCTACGCAATCAGTGACTCCAGAACAGGTCAGATGCAGAGCAGGTGCGAGCACACAGCTGTCTCCTGTGAAACTCAACACTGAAGGGCTTTGCAAACATGGAGACCAATTCAACTTCTCTCACTTAGCAGCTCTGGTTGGAAAAACAAACTTACTGTTAATTGATATATTAACACTCAATAGAGTTTTGTTATCTAGATAAATTAATGCACAAATTTTTATGCTCTTGGTTCTGTTTCTAATATACTAAATGCAGATACATAAAATCCACATAAGTAAATCTATTTAGATTCTTTCGTAGCTTTAAGAAAGTAAAAAAGATCTGAACCCCAAAGGTTTCAGAATATGTGACTTAAACCATGCATTTAATCTCTTGGGTATTTCCTCTTCATTAGAATAATGGAAATTTAAACATTAATAAAGGAAAAGACTAACTGTCCTACAATCAAACCACTCCGTGAAGGCCATCACTTGTCTGCTGGCCTACAGACCTCTGTTATTTAGTCTGTGATACATAAAGAATTAAAGCTGGATGCAATGGCACATGTTATTTGGGAAATAATTTTTCTTTTACTTAAAATATATCTTAAGAGCCATGGATGTGATTGGCTGATCCTACAGTGTCCATTATCATGGCTGCACTGTTATGCCTTTAAGTAAACTCCTGTAGGAGCTTGACTCCTACTCTTACATTTCTATATTTAGAACACAATATACTTGACATCATTGTCACATATATTAGTAAATTATGCTATACCCATGGAATTAAAACAAAGCTATATTCACATAACATAACTCGATTTTTAAAGATGCCAAAACTCTCACTACAACCAAGTAATGGGGAGACAAAGCCCCAATTAGACACCTTTCACCATCAAGTGAAACTTCCACTGCCTGGAATGGGTTACATCTAGTTGAGTTGTTGGTCAATGTGTCCCCCATGGAAATTCCCAAGCCATTTAGTCTATTGCCAAAGTTATTAGTTGCTTTCCACAAATGGGTGTTAAGGCCCTATTGTGGAAAACAACACCTCCTTAACGCTTGAGTAACCCATTGAATGTGGAAGAAAGAAGCTGATGCTTACCTAGAGACTTCACCCCTACTGACTGGTGCCCATAGTACTGAAGTGTACTCTGCAAGCTACCAGAGGAGAAAATTAATCATTAACCCAGCTACAAAACCTGCAATCTGCAATGGTGGCCTGCCTGCAAGACACACTAGGAAAACAGTGGCACAAACGTTGTGAGAGTAACCAATCACTCTTTGGATTTAAGGCCTATTACAGGAGACGGAATCCATGACTGACCATGCTTGGGTGGCTAAGCTCTGAAGACCAGAAAGGCCATAGGCACAGGGGAAAACCAAATACTATGGTTCTCCTGAAGGAACATACCAATAGAGTGACCCCAAATGACATTCTGCTATACCCATCGATGAGTTTCTTGCTTAACCATTATCAGAGAAATTTTCCTCTTGCAGTAGATGGGAATTAATACAGAGAACCCACAAATGAACAATATTCGGAGAGTGAGAGTTTAGAATACGTAGTCCTAAATGGATGTCTTCATCAACCCCCTCCCCTCAGGATTCAGGGAGCTATGCAGAAGAGGAGGCAGAAAGGTTGTATGAGCCAGAGGGGATGGATGACACCAAGGAAACAGTGTCCTCCGACACGACAGGTCAGAGATTGTGGCAGCGGGCTTCAGGGTCTGCACAGGTCCAAACCAGGTGGGCTCCCAGCCCAGAGAGGATAAAATGAACTCCCACACCTGACGAAGAAGTTATGGCCAGTTAACAACCACTTATCAGCGGAAAAACTAGTTTTCTCCAATGGAGTATCGCTGGATATACAAACTATACTTGAGGGAAGGCACCATGCAATAGATGGCGAGCGCAAGATGAACTCACTGGGTATTTATGTAAGTTTTTTCTCTCTTACTGGTCTTTTGCCTGTGATTTTATAAGTTTTGGTGTGTGTGTGTGTGTGTGTGTGTGTGTGTGTGTGTGTGTGTGTGTTTCTTGTTTTGTTTCTTAAATTCTTGTTTGTTTTCTAAAGAGAGAAAATTGGATGAGTGTGGTTATGGAGAGGACCTGGGAGAAGATGGGGAAGGGAAAACCATGATCAGAACATGTTGTGTGATAAAAATATTTATTCTCAACAAAGATCATTTTAGCCGTTAATTTTTTTATTGGATTTTTTTAAATTTACGTTTCAAATGTTATCCCCTTTTCTGGTTTCCTATTCATAAACCTCCTATCCCATCCTCCTCCCCCTTCTTCTATGAAGGTATTCCCCCACCCACCCACCTGCCCCTTCCCACCTCCCCACCCTGACATTCCCCTACACTGGGGGTGGTCAAATCTTGGCAGGATCTTCCCTCCCATTGGTGCCCAACAAGGCCATCCATCCTCTGCTACATATTCAGCTGGAATCATGGGTCAGTCCATGTGAACTCTTTGGATGGTGATTTAGCCCCTAGGAACTCTGGTTGGTTGGTATTGTTGTTCTTTTTATGGGGTTGCAAACCCCTTCAGCCCCTTCAATCCTTTCTCTAACTCCTCCAATGGGGACCCCTTCTCAGTTCAATGGTTGTTAGCCATTAATTTTTTTAAAGTAAGTGTTATTTAAGTAGTTTGTATCATAACTAATGCTCTACATCTATCATAAAATCCAAGTTAGGAAAAAGTCTTAGTAATGTAGACTAAGGAAAGGAACATATGGATCACATAGAACAGAGAGCTACGGGGGTAAGAACAGCTTTCTGCAGGACAGTACTGCCTGTGACCTGGCAATGGGATCCAGAGTGCGGAGAGGTCTTGGATGAGCAGCAGCAGCAGGAAGTTCATCACCCTAGGGTCAGCTGGCTCTGGCCTCCATCTCTTCAACATCTCACCCATACTTAGAGACAAAATAAACCAGAAAGGGCCATGAAGAGAGAGGCTAGGAGCAACCCACCACAGAGGCAGGCCTTGAATGGCAGGCAGGCTGAGAGTCCAATAGGAGGGGGAACTCAAACTGCCTATATAGCTCAAGGCGCCCAAGCAGTAAGCAAAGACTTCTGTGCAGCTAGACCCGCGTCCCACAGCATATCGACAAGCTCAGAGTTCCTCCCTGTCCTTGTAAGATCTGAACAAGCAGGCTAGGCCAAGGCTGTAGCTGAAGGTTACTTGGGAAGAAGCCAGCCAAGGAATGCTTCAGTCTCAGACTCCAGCACCCTAAAACCCCAAGCAGAGTCCCGCACTCACTAGAGACTAGAGATCTTTGCCGACGAACCGGCAGTGAATGGGTGAAAAGATGACATTTCGGAATCCATGAAATAAGGAAAATCCCAAGCAGGTTTAAACAAACAACAAACAAACAAAAGAACAAAGGTGGAAATTAGCATTTTACCGTGTGCATGCCAATGCTCTCCGAGTCTACTTCGAGTATCCCAGTGAGCATCCTAATAAAGACTTAAGCCATTGAACCCATCTTGCCAGTTGGTGCTTAGTGGAAATTAAGCTGCATGGATTACAAGGACGGCTTCTCATAAGGCTTTGAAGTCTACTGTTTTAGTCTGTGTGATCACAGGACCGTCTCACCCACTTCCCTTCCTCCTTCCTTTTTTAAATCTTTTGTGTGGTGAGCGGGGGCTGGGTGGGAGCTGCAAACCAACCTGTGTTGCGGTAATGGCTTTCTTAGTGAATGCTTTAGTTAACACGTAGACTTTTGTTATGATTTATCCCACCTTGTCGTCAAGTGTTTTGTTTTTCGTTCTTTCCACAGTCTTTCAGCCAAAAAGCCTTCCAGGCTTTGTTGTCTTGTTCGAATACACTTTAAATTTATACCTCTTGTCTTCAGAAGCAACTGAACCCATGAAATTTAAAGTTTGAGAAGGGTTTGTTGGCCAGGGTGTCTTAGTTAGGGTTACCATTGCTGTAATGAAAAACCATGACCAAAAGCAAGTTGGGGAGGAGAGGGTTTATTTGGCTTACACTTCTGCACCATAGTTCATCATCCAAGGAAGTCATGATAGGAACTCAAGCAGTGCAGAACCTGGAGGCAGCACTGATGCTGAGACCACGGAAGGGTGCTGCTTACTGGCTTGCTCCTCAGGGCTTGCTCGGCCTGCTTTCTTTATAGAACCCGTGACTACCAGCCCAGGGATGGTTCCACCCACAATGGGCTGGGCCTTCTCCATCACTCACTAATGAAGAAAATGCTCTATAGGCTTGCCTGCAGCCCAACCTATGAAAGCATTCTCTCAACTGACGTTCCTTCCTCTCAAATGATGTTAGATTACATTAAGTGACATAAAACTATCCTGCACACAGGAAGTTATCAAAAAATCAAAATAATATTGGAGAACAATCAGGAGATGTCTAAGGTCCAAACGGTATAGGCCTATTAACTGAACCTATTCCGATGGTGTGAAAATTTTAAAATGTCTGGGGACCAGCCTACTGAGAGGCAGATGTTCATTATTAGACTCTCCCTCTCTAATGATCAAAAAGCATTAAGGATGCAATTTTCATAGGGTTGAAAGTAGCTTTTGTGTACAGATAAACAATATTGGTGGCTTAATCCATCATAGTAAAAAGAAAAGAAAGTCAAAGCTAGCTGGGTGTGTTGGTGCCCGCCTTTAATCCCAGCACTGAGAAGGCAGAGGCAGATGGAGCTCTATGAGTTCTACTCCAATCTGACCAAAAGCAAGTTCCAGAAGATCCAAGGCTACATAGAGAAATCCTGTCTGTAAAGACATAAAAGAGCTTCAGTGAGGTTTGCTGTCTCATATCTCTAATTTTGAGCAGTCAGAAGGTTGAGTCAAGAAGGCAGCTAATTTGAGGCCAGCATGAGATGGCCTTTGATGCATGCAACACCTTGCCTCAATAAAAAATTACCATAATTTCTTTAAGCTTTTAAATTAGTAACATACACTATATAAGCTTAGCACATTTTAACAATCAGTTCTAAAAAGCTATAGATTAATATTTGGTCAATTTTATAGATGTGATTAAGTAAATACCTTCATTCATGGTAGTATATATATTCACTATATTTAACTCTCACAAGTAGAGTAGTTACCCAAACCTTCCAATTTACTAAATTGAAATTTAAAGCTTAAAATATTATTTTAAACCTGTTGCTTGATTCCACATTTGAAGTCTGAATCATGTCTGACATTTACTTGAAAAAGCCAAATTCTCCTAAGCAAGTTACAAATGCTTAAAGCATGAATGGTTTTGCGTTTTAACACTGTGGATTTGAATTTTATAAACACTATGTTTCTTGTTCTATTGGAGAGCTAATATAAATTGTTTTCCTGCCAAGAGTAAGTGTGTAATCATAAACTCATAAACTACTCAAGGGCTAGGTCTCACCCTAGAGTCCCCTGACAGTTTCCACTGGACTACCGATTCTTCTAAGCCTTGTTTCTCCATTTCTCTCTCCTGAGTTTGAGGGCTTGCCTGTCGTTATCCAGGGTACCCATAATTCTTCTTAACTTCTTAATGCAAATACTACCCTGTAGCCAAAAAAAAAAAAAAAATTAGGCAAATGGTGGCTGAAGAAAGTTACATTCTCTATACATGCACGTCTTCCTGTGCACACAGACACACAGACAGATACAGTTTCTCTCTCTCTCTCTCTCTCTCTCTCTCTCTCTCTCTCTCTCTCTCTCTCTCTCTCTCTCTCTCTCGGCCCAAACAGCTGTAACCTTAATTCCCCTTGCCACATGAGTTCACTCGTTCAGAGGTTCTAAGGATTAAGATATAGGCATGCTGGGGAATGCGACAGAGAACGTCATTCTGCCGACCAGATTTTTTTTTTTATGGTCTCTTAAACCATTTATCTTTCCTGATCAGAAGGTGGACATCTTTACGGGTGAATAAACACAGAACACTGCGTGTAGCAAGGCTCGAAGAACAGCGGTGCAGGTTAGTGAGGCCAGGACTCAAGAGAAGGTGGAACGGTTCCAGCCCACCTTGCTTGCGTTCATTTCCTAATAGCTGATGTAGACCGGGTCCGTTCTGGTGGGCAGGCAATCGGACAGCAGACCACACCGCAGCTTGCTGTAGTTGCGGTTCTGGTCGCTACCGATCTTGCCAATGTTGTACAGGCTGCGGAGGGCGCAGGATCGTTCCTGCCGCTAAAAGTCCTGAGCTGGTCCAGGACCACATGCACTGCGATGTACTGTGCGGGCTTGGTGGTGGCCTGCGCCAGCTGCTGGGTGAGCTCGGAGAGAAACCCCTCTGGCACAGAGGCGCAAAGCACAAGCGTGGTGGCGGAGAGACTGCGAGTGAGGACTGGAGGACAGTGCACAGGTGAACAGAAGAGACTATGCGAGAGTCCATAGGGACTATGCGAAAATACAGGAGGGAAAGGTCGATTTTAACTTCACCAGGAATACATGGCTAGCCAGGATACCTGGTTGGCGAAGCCTGGCTCTGAGGGAGGCCACATCTACTTGGTGGCAGAAAGCTCTTTCTTACTCTTAACCCGCAGGACAGAGACTTTACCATCATCACAGCTCATCTGAGTCCTACACAAGCACCGATGTTTGCTGTTAGCACTGCAAATGATTTGCACATTGTATTTTCAGCTTGATTTTTTTTTTTTAATATCCTACTGCAGCTGGGGGCTGTGTTCGCGGTTTGTGGTGTTGCCAGAAACCACGTGGAAGCCCAAGATCCGTTCTGATGAGTTCAATAAGTAAGGAAGCTACTTTCGCAGTGATATCGAGGACAGTAGATGCACCGTTAAGAGGGACATGGAGGTTTCTGTGGCAATCGCTACCCTACCCCAGAAAAAAGCAACAGCTTAGACAGAAAGCTATCGAAGAGAACTCTCAAAATGCGTGATAAGGCTGCTGAAGTGTAGCTCTCCGTACCTGATGGCTTTTGGCAGGGGTGCAGAGGGAAAAGACTTAGTTCTATTTAAGGAGCAAGCCACTGAGAGTTTGATCATACTCCTATGAGTATATAGGTAACAGAAATCGAACTTCTAAAAAAAATTTTGTTGTGTGGGGGGCGTGGTCGGGGTAGACAATCAATAAAAATATTATGATGAAACACAATAACAGGAACAACAAAACAAGCAGCCAAAGAAACACAATTAGTATATTTATTGAATTAGTGTGTGTGTGCCTGTGTGTGTGTGTGTGTGTGTGTGT
Source organism: Rattus norvegicus (assembly GCF_021556685.1). Classification (NCBI taxonomy): domain Eukaryota; kingdom Metazoa; phylum Chordata; class Mammalia; order Rodentia; family Muridae; genus Rattus; species Rattus norvegicus. The sequence continues at coordinate 119,452,258 of NC_141535.1, forward strand.
GCCTGCGTGCGCAAGCACGCACATGCATGGAGAGTGTGCACCTGAGTATGCTCACATGTGCATGCTACAATGCACATGTGGAAGTCAAAGAACAATTTACAGGAATCAGTTCTCCCTTCTGTCTCATGTGTGTTCTGTGTGGCGCTCAGGCATCAGACTGAGCTTTCTCACCAGCCCTTGGCTTAACTTTTTTTTAAAAATGAAACTCAAGAATCCAACTCAAACAGCACTTTTTTAAAAAATCAAACATTCTAACACAAATTAAGGATGTCCTAACTTGATATCTATATGCTGAGGAGCAGATGTCAGGAAAATATAAAATGTCTTATAGGACAGGCATGGGGGCACACACCTTTGATTCCAGCACACAGGAGGCCGAGGCAGATCTCTGTGACTTTGAGATCAGCCTGGTCATCAAAGAAGTTCCAGACCAGCCAGGGCTTCTCAGTGGGTATCTGTCTTACAAAAAGAACATGTCTTAAACTGTTATGTTTATGTAAAGGCAAAAAACTTTCTGTGTCCCGTAGGTCACTGCCATTCACAACACACACACTAACCTCACCCCTGAGCCTCAGATCTCAGACAGCATTTGTTGGCTTTTCATGGTTTCGTGGTTTGAACGCTGGAAATTGCTCATAGCTGTGTGCTCACAACCAAGGTTGCAGCACTAGCAGAAACTCCTGGGGTTCAACGTGTATTTGATATTTAGTAATTTCAGTTGCTACATTCAGAAATCTGTTACTGTGGCCAGCATTTTCACACAAAGCCCCATATTTACTTATGCAAGCTCCTATGGGGTTGCAACCCACCATTTAAGAAGGTTTGACAGAAGACAAAAGACAATTAGAACTGTAGTTACCCCAGAAGCTTTACTCTGATATTAGCCTTCCACCAAGACACTTGGCTCTGCCAATATCTTGCTTGAATGACAAACCACAAAAGAACTTTCCCATACTGTGTTCAAGGCTGTGTAACCGGGGATAGAACATGTTTCACCACATGCATAGTGCTGTAGAAACATCAGCCTGAATCTTCTTGTGGTGAATCACACAGATATTACCTGGGATTATCAGTTGAAAAGAGACCCATGGAAAGCCAATCACACGACTTAATGCAATTCCATAGTGATTTACCACTAATCAGGACTAAACATGCCCAGTGCACAAACCCATCAATGTCAGAACTGAGAAAAAAATTCTCTAAGCATTGCTTTGTATACGATAGGAACAGCAGGCCACCATATATAAGCCTTACATTTTGTTTGCTGTGAATTAATAGGCCCGATTCTGGCTGTCAGGTATCCCCATAGTATACACTATAGATACAACAACCCTAAAGCCAGCCACACTGCAGCTGTCCTTCCTCCGTGGAGGGTATACAAGACCTCTCTAAGAAGCTCCGAGGACTTTAATTGGCCTCACTGGTGAAGGCCAAAGAGACATCCCAAAGGCTAACCCTGAGCCTGATTGAGTTGGAGATACTGGGGTCAACATTGGTCCATATCTACAGGAAAGGGTTGAGAGACCAGGGCAGATAGACCGGCTTCAGCTACCAGTGATCGTGTTTGGAGAAATCCCCACCTCAGGGTGTGTTCATTTGTTACTCTATGCCTCTGGGTTGGAATAATCAAAATACCCATGACTTGTGAAGATTAGCTGATGTATACTGAAACCCTCAGAACAGCAGACTGTAGAACATCTTCCTTACTCCTACACGCCTTGATTCCTCCCTACACATCTCTCTGGATGAAGGGCTCTCCTCTGTCTCCTGGGTGACAGCATCCAAAGGCTTTCATGAAAGAAACTCTCTATCATTTAAAGTTCGTCCTCCTCAACCTTGACATCTGGTTCCGCATCCCTGTGTGTAGCTTAAGAAGGGGTTCCAAACAGGGCAGCAAGAACGGCTAACTGTCCCTGTCTATGTTTCTCGTGGAGCCCTACAGCCATTGTGAGCAGGCCTGGGGAGGCTTTTCCTGCTAATGGTGAAGTAAATGATACATTAAATTGGGTACAGGCCACCTTCAGGTAAAGATGAAAAGAGGCTGAGACCGGTCTGATCCAGGGGAAGCAGTTTCTCTCAGGGTGTGTTTTCAACTGCATTTTTCTTTTCGCTTTAAATAGCGCAGGTGAAAAGGACTTTCTGAGTGTAACCCCATGAACCAGCCAAGCTGCAGCGTCACTTTCCTGCCACAGGAAAAGAAGGGAGGTAGGGCTGTGCAAGAGTGTGCCTCAGCTCTCAACATTCCTCTCTCAAGCACTCCCTCCCCCTTTGCAAAGACAGGAAATCAAGTACAAGGAAGGCACTGCTATTTCACCCAAACTTCAAAGGACAAGTCCAGGTCTCGAGATTAGTTTCTAGAACATTCCAGTAATGTCTAGTTACAATTTTAATTAGGATAGGTTTTGCAAAAGTGAGCTCTGCTATGGTCATGGCCTAGAGACAGTTACTTATTGTATACAGCTGAGGAGGACCAAGGAGAGGCTTTAAGAAGATGTGCGGTTCAGTTTTTCCAAAGGGTCAAAGGGAAAATGATGTCACAATAAAGGGCAGAGAGGTTTGGCCCTCAAGGTTGTGGGAGAGAACCTATCTGATCAGATGCAAATTGCTCCAAAGTTTGGCTGTCAATCACAGCAGAATAAGGAGACTATTATATTTAACTGTCTGTTGCATACATAGACAACCAGAGCATTTTACATAATGTTGATCACTTTCTTACTACTCTGTGATATTAGAAAAAAGTGGTTACGGTATATTTCTATCCTCTAGATACAAAGAGCATGGATAGATGACATTTATTTTTTCCTTCTTTTAAAAATTCGAGATAGGTTCTTGCTGTATGCCTCAGGCTGGCCTTGAACTTTAAATAATCCTGCATCAACATCTTGAGTTTGTAGTCACACGCTACCATGTCCTGCTAGGAAATTTCTTTAAAATAATTGTTTAAAAAGCCTTTCTTTAGATATGCTAGTGATAGAGATCAGGGGTTTTAGAACTATATATTATATACTATGGGACTAAACCATAAAATATGAATATTGACTATTATAAGTTTACATCCTTCGTATAAAATGGCAAAGCAGGTTTAGGGGTCTCTTTAAGTTGTTTTGTGTACCGGGGTGCATTTGTGTGGAGGCCATGAGGCAGCCTTGAGTGCTGCTTCTCAGTTGCCCCCTACCTTCTTTTGAAGTAGGTCTTTCATTGGCCTGGAATTTGACAGCGAGGCAAGCCTCGCTGGCCACCAAGCCCCACAGGCCTACCTCTCTCCAGCCCTCCAGCCCTGGAATGTCAAAGGGTATCTATCCTACTATATCCAGCGTTTGGGGTCGGTTGTTAAACTGGGGTCTTCATGCTACAAGGGAAACACTTTTATGACTGAATCACCTCCTTAGCGCCAGAGCACAGTTTAAATTCAGAAGGGTCACCAAACCCCTCTTGTGTACAATCCCTATCCACAGTAGTTAAGGGCAGCAGCAAGCCGCAGAGCCATTGCACGGCATTGCCTCAGACTTCAGCCAACAGCACACACTCGTGGCATGTCCCTGCCTGTCCCTGTGCCCACCTCACCCCACACTGCACAAGACATTAAGCCAGCCCGGCTGGCCAAGTGACAGGAGCCCAGCAGTTGCTTCACCAGCAGCCAATAGGAATGCCACAAGGGACAAAGGAAGAGCTCTTTGGGGAAGGAAGGAAGGCGTGGTTTTAAGGTATGCTGCTAGGCAGCAGGGTGAGGAGAGGCGGGGACTCCCAGAGGTCTACTGGAGGAACAAGGGAAGGCGGTAGTAAGTTGGTGGCATGTCAGTGATGCTTACCTTTTAATAACAGCCCGACTTGTGTCCTTTCTCCTGCAGAACATCACGCGTGAAAAGATGCCTCTAAGCCCCTCGCTCCTTGCTTGTCTTGCAGACTATGGCATTTTCCTATTTGTTTGGGTTTTTTTATTCCCTTCAAAAATGCTATATTATTTTACCCTACACAAATTGCTTTCCATAAATCCATGGTGGTGGGGGGAGAGTCTTGAAGCCATATCATAAACATGACACATCTGTTTCTAATAATCAAAGAAGTATAATAAAACCTTTACATTGGAGGAATGGCCAAAGTTTCATCCTAAAGGCAAATTATATCCATCTGGTCCCAAGAGAGCTGGCTTTTGCATTAAGGAATATTTGTTGCTTGGGTGATTGGAGAGTGGGAGTAGGGGAGAGGGGAAGTTGTTAGTCCCAACACTTAGCGCTAAGTGGAGTTCATTTCTAAAATTGAAGCTTCCAGAAACTGGTGACTAATCTTCCTTCGTGGTGTGATATTATGTCACCAGATCTGCTGAGCCGAAAGCACAATAAAAGTAATCCTCACTTCTGCAAATGTTGGTGATGTGGCCCTCACAGATGTGCTGAAGGGGAACTGCTCCTGCCGGGTAGAGTTCAGGAGCCAGGGCTGAGGCAGCTGGTGAATTTCCGGTCCACATATCACTCCAAGTCTCCATGATGTGCGGAGTCCTAGAATGGCCTTCCAACTCGGACTTCCCTTGCTCCAATGTGAGCACTTCTGCACAGTATCTCAATATTTCTAGCCAGGCTGGCAACTTACTGACTATGCAGGCAACGACAGAGGACAGGGAGGAAGGCAGCGGAAGGATTGGGTAAGAAAAAGGGCTGGCGTTGGGAGGCATGTGTCCTGAGATTTCAGTCTTGCAGTAGCTACCCACCTGCTGGTATAAAAAGGAACCACTTGTGTCAAACGGAGAGGCCTGATCACAGGCTGTATCTGGGCTCCAATCTAAAGAACTCACCAGCTTTTTCAGTATGGCACACTGATGCAATTGTCCAGAGTCTATGCTGAAATTATTCCTAATGTTCCCTAATGGTTTCCAAAAAGAAGGTGACAGGCGAAGGAAATTTAGAGTCAATATAAATTAATGACTTAAGTCTCTCACTGGCAGACTAAAGACTTAGTCTTCACACATCTAGTCCACTGTGGCTGGTCGTGGCCTTAATGGGCTATGAAAGCTATCTTCTGTTCAATCTGATCGCATGCCTATGGAATCCACAGCCAGCCCCTCGAAACTCCAGAAAGGAGATTCTGATTGATCAAGCTTCAGCACCAAGCATCCTAACTAGGGAAGAAGGCGTGATGCCTTGGCCAGTATACAATAGAGTTACTGTCACAAAAAAACTCAAAGATATTCACTGGGACGGTACTCTCAAAAACCTGTTGCCATGTTTATTTGGAAGTGTCTAGGATTCGTCCCTCCAGCAGGTGAGCCCCTCCCACTAGGATAGCAGGGAGCACAGCCATAGCTGCCCATATAGCTGTTGTGTGAATGGACCAGGCAGGCCCCACGCGTTACCGGGGAGCTCTGTTATGGGAAGCTAAGTCAGCAGAGCCTGCGGCTCATTAAATCTCATACTGCAGAGACGCCACCAAAGTTCACTCTTACGTCAGTGGAATCTCAGAATTGAACAGGAGCCCTGGGAGGCCCAGCAGCAGCAGAAAGGTAAGGAAGGCCAATCAGCCCACACTGTGGGGTTTCACTGAAAACCATCAAACAGCCTTCGGTTTTAAATAGCTCAGTTAGCTTCATACACAATCATTTACCAAAGTCTTCAGCTTGTGTCTGAATGCCATGAAAGAACATCTCTTTTTCCTTGACACGGTGTGTGTGTGTGTGTGTGTGTGTGTGTGTGTGTGTGTGTGTGTGTAGTACCAAGGGTTGAGCCCAGATTCTCTTGTATGTTGGGTCATTCTTCAACACTGAGGTGTAGTCTTAGCCAAGGTCACACATGTTCAGATGAAAGGCAGGAATCTGGGATTTCCCATCTCACATTTACCTGCCCTCTACTGTTTATGGATGCCCATTTCTGTGTTTCCTTGCTATTGGGCATTTCTCTAAATCCTCATGGGGTGAGGGAGCATGGCCACCTCATTTCCTGTTACTGTTTTGTCGCTATCTTGCAATGCCTCCCCACAGAAAATAGCAAACACATCCTTCTTTAAAACCATTGCTTTCTCTTTGACTCCATTGTAAATAAATGTGACTGACAGCCAAATGCTAACTCCATGCCAGGCTCTTTTCAATGTATCTGGGTTTTGCCCCTTTTCTTTTCTTGTCTTGGTTGTTTTGTCTTGTTTTTCCTTGAGTACTCATCACCAATAAGATGTACAGAGAAAGGGCAGTAGTGAGGAAAGACAGGCTATCTAGTGGAATCACTTAACTAGTTTAGTCAGCCCATCCATACCATTTGGTAAGAAGCCTCCTGCATCAGGACCACATGACAACTTTTGGAGACCCAGGCACTGTTGCAGCATTTCTCCTCTAGAACTGTTTAAAGCTTCCGTTTTACAACTGCGCTGGTATGAAGATGAATGTAAACTGGGCCAAACTCAATATCCCATATTCACTGCAAATGGATTCAGTGGCATGACTTTAAGAGGAATTAAAACTAAAACGTTTAAATTTGCGTGGGTTTCTCAGATATGGTGCCTGCAGAGCCTCATGGAGAAGCTGGCCTTGCTTTGGGGGTCACTAGTATAGCTGGCCTTGCTTTGGGGTCCCCATTCAGACAAGGCCTCCCTCTGTCTTCTTCCAGAGCAAAGAGCTGGCTGACCCTATGCTTTCTGGTTCAACACCTCCCCCAGGAGAGACCTCTCTTCCCCAGGTCTGATAAAAACTAACACACTAAGACCCAAAGGGGAGAAATTCCCACCTACATTCATAGCCCCACTCCCAGCCTGGACTCACCAGTACCTGTTCTGTGGCTAAGCTTTAAGGCAATTATTCCCAACCCATTATAACTCTCCTCTTGTTTATGTAAAGACCCCAATTAGGCCAGAAATAGAATTTAGCACTGCAAACATTGTTTTAAAAAAAATGTTAAGACATTTAGACCAGTGTTCCCATTCATTATTCTCTTTGGAAACCTAATATTAGTAACAGCATGTGCCGAAGACCTGGACCATGAATTAATAATGAAACAGTTGTACTGCAAAACATGTGAGCACCTCGTTACTCTATTTGGCAGGCACCTGTCGGGATGGGAGTTCACCCTGGCTTACACGGCACTTCCTATGATCACTGTATTTCCATGGGATTTCCTGCAGGGAGAGAGACAACCGAGCATGTGTCTCCCACTCATGCTCAGCTGCCGTAGATCAGATGCAGGTCCCCGGGGAGTGCTCCAGCCCCAACCTTTTCTTCTCCAAAGGTTTGACTCTTCACAAGCTTAGACAGTTTAGTATGCGTGGCGTCACCCGTTTCTCCATAGGATTCACTCTAGCACAGGCCTTTAACGGTCTATAAAGACCACGGGAAAAACTTGTATCCTTGAACCATCTCTAGCTAGCAGTGGAGAACCGTTGAGAACAGTTTGTAGGTTCTGTCAGACATGGGGCGGGATTCTCTCACCACGGCCCTGGAATAAAAGGTGCTTGGTCTTGAGCGCTGCATATCTCTTTTTTTGAACCTCAGTTTGATCACCTGTAATGGAGCACTGGGTAGTCATCTCTCTGGCCCACAAGGATGAGCACTGATAGGGTGGGGCAACTCCCACAGTGCTGGGGCAACTCTCCCAGTGCTGGATGAATGGAGTCACCATAGTTACACATTCCGCCCCCCCCACACACACACCCTCATCATCTTCTTTGTGCTTCTGCCTCGTAATATAATCATTAGCTCATACTAAGGTTTGTCGTGTAAACCACGGGATGTTTGTTACCTGTAGTCCTTTCATCTACAAAGCCGGCCACTTTGTTTTCCTTGGCCTGGTTTTTTACAGGAGCAGTTTGCGCCCGACTTTCCTCCCTCCACGGAACTTGAGGCCCACTCAGTTTTCAAACGGGCTTCGCCCTTCGGATGGGTTCTCCTCTCCAGAGAACTCCGGACAAATTCTTAGTACTAATGCTCGCAACACTTATGGTAGCAATCAAGACAAACGTCAACCCGTTTGTGAAACAAATGCATGTACACAGGTTTCCTGAGGGGTTCTATGTGTGGAACTGCACTTTTGATAATGAAATGGTTTATTTCTTGCAACCCAACTCACTCACCTGTCCCTTGAAGACTGGGTTTTCTGTGGCTTCCTGCACATTTTTAAGGCCTTTCTACATCTGCACAAAACAAGCAGTTGTTGTCATCACCATTCTTGTCCTGTGAAACTTTAGCCAGGTGATAGAGTTACAAATTCCGTTTCTCTAAGCAAAGCCCAGACTCTCAGCCCTACACTGGGAAAAGTGCGTCCAGGGGTCCACAAACCTTTGGAGTTTCATAAATTTAGACATTTATGAAATGTATCATATGTATCTTTTAGACTAAAAAAAGAAAAAAACCAAAAAACAAAAAAATCAACCCCTACCAAGTTATTCACAACCAATCAAGCAAAATAAAGAGTACACGTTAGAATCCCCCCTCTGCCCTTGAAAACCAGTCGATCGCAACGGACCAGTTTTTGTTTTGGTTTGTTTTCTTAGTTATTGCGTAACGCGGTGCAGTATGTAGTACAGGAAATAATTTAGCCCACGCACCTGCACAGAAAACCCACATCAACGAGTTTCCTTCGGCAGTCAGGCTGGGGAACCAAACGCTAAGCCTGAAAGCAAACGTGAAATCAAATACGAAAATTGCCCAGCAGCCCTTCAGGAGTCAGCTAACCAGAGGCCCCGCTGAAACCCCATCCGGCAGGTAGAGTTTCAGACGCATTTTGATGTTTTGGTCACCTGACCCAAGCTCTTCAGCCCAATTGGCCCCCAAATTCCCAGGGCAGGTAATGAGGTAACCAGAGTGTGTGGGAACGAGAGGATGAGGCAGATACAACTTTCCCCGTCATTCATTAGACTGTCTACTAATTCTGCTTGTTTCTTGGTTTGACGTCTGCTTATCAGGAAATTTGAACTTCTTAAAGAAACGGAATGACTTTATCTACACCTGGGACAGAATTTAGTAACATTTGTGTAAAATTAAACCACTGTAACAGAAAATAGTAATTTGGGAGATTAAATTATTTATGTGTTAATTTAACAACCAATATATTTTAATGCATTTACGTTTTGTTTTTCTCACTTATTAAATATCATTTGTAATGTCACGCTATCATCTTTGGGTTGCTTAAAATGTCATCGAAATTAATGTGCTGACTTCTCCATGATTTTTCTAATCCTTCTTAATCTCACAGGGATTTTGTCCAAACAAAATAAATGTTTATACACATGGCATTTGTGACTATGGGAACTTTTGGCCTTTAAAACACTGACTCTGGAGGCAGAGACAACCAAGAGGAGAAATTCGCCTTGTTTAACAAGAATAAACAAAACCAGCTTGGCTGGCAACCCTTGGTATAACCTAGCCTAGTGGGGGAGGCACAGAGAGCGTGCGCGTACATTCAGCCAGACTCCTGTAAGAAAACAAGCAGATTTGGGTTTCCTGGCAAAACCGGGAGCTCAAACGTCACAGCAGGGATTTTTTCCTTAATTTCATGTAACTAATTCCAAACATGAACAACACTATCTAACGTGTTAGCATACATGTATAACAACTTTTGCAACTAATAATGCTACTCTTTTATGTTCCCGACTTGAGCCTGACAAGCCTTACTGACAGCTTGACAACTGACAGGAAATAGAACTGGTCTGCAAACTTCAGAACAAACTCTGATTTCTCTCTCTCTCTCTCTCTCTCTCTCTCTCTTTCTCTCTCTCTCTCTCTCTCTCTCTCTCTCTCTCTCTCTCTCTCTCTTAAGTCAATCGATGCAGTGCTGCGGCACTCCCTGAGCTGCTGAAAGTACTTCCCTCTCTCGAAATACACCACATAATTATCAAACACAACTTTGTAAAGCAGGGGGTGGGGGGAGGATGGGGGTGGGGAGAACTGAGGGAGTAGGGGGGAATGGGAGGGGAACGGGGAGGGGGGTCGGGGTGTGTAACAACTTTGTCATTTCCAAAGTGTATGGAGTGCCAAACAACATGCAAAAGACACGGTGCTAGAGATCTCTTAAACCAGTTGGGGACCGTATCAAGCATGAATGGGTGTGGGACTGGTGTACGCTATCTGTGGGAAGCACACAGCCACGTTCACACATGTTATTCCGGAAGCAGGCATGAGAGAGGTGAGGCAGCCCTGGAGGTTGTGTTCTGTAGTGACTGATGAGAAATAAATCCACCTTGGATACATTATTTCATGACCCCAGCACACACACACACACACACACACACACACACACACACACACATCTGAGGGCTGCCCTTAAGCCCCCCTCAAGACACAGGTCCAGTTCAAGATAAGCAATTTCAATATGAAAAGCTTCTAAAACACAGATAAAAATGATTTAGGTCTTCCAGGTGTGCCATAATTCTTGGCAGGGGAAAGAAAAAGTTCGCTCTGGGTGTGTAATCTCTTAAAGAAATTTGTTGTCAGGGCTGGATAAAACCATCACGTTAGAAAAATAGAAGCTCGGCAGCAAACAAAGTGTGAGGTGTGCGACTGTGGAAACTCTCTGCTTCGTGCCGAAGTTAGGGCATAAAAGTAAAACTCCCTTTTACTTATGTAAACACTGCTGGATTTGGGCATTATTTCAAAAGAGGTACAGCTAAGCATGCGGGAGCCTATAGGAAGACGACAGACTCTTGGTGGGAGGTTTGGGGTGAGGTTCTAGTGCCAAGTCAGACTCTAATGCCCAGACAAAGGAAGAAAGGAGATGCATTTTATAGCTTACAGATTTTTTTCTTTCTGCCCCCCCCCCCACCTCTTAAGGCAGCAGACCGACCAAATAACTCAATCAACAACAACAAAATTGAGATGGGCCATGCAGTGGAAAATGTTATAACAACTTGAATAACGAAGAGCCCCCCCCCCGAAAGGAGTGGGAGTGTAGGCAAAGGGGGAGGGGCCCATGTTATGGAATATTTAAACGCTGTAATTCGATGCACATTTATTAATTGGCTGCTTCTTAAGACAGCCTTATTTATGGCAGGTTTAGGAACAATATAACATGTACAGAACTCTCAGGGACTGTTTTGCTTTCCATATGTCCGGATGAAATGAACATCGCATCTAATAGTGGTCCTCCCTGCTCTTGAAGTGTCTGCCAGTACCACATCCCTTGGGAGCTGTTACCACCAAATTAATATCCTGTGGGTCACTTAATTCAAAACGCCACATTATAGAGGCATTATGTGATTAGATGTACTGCTTTTACAAGGCGGTTGACGGGGGGGGGGGGGGTGTGCTTTGCCTCTGTTCCAGAAAGGATGGTGGGGCTCATGTGCATAGACCTCCAAGCCAGAGGAGTCTCTGAGAGGCCAATGACAGCACAGACACATGTCTAAAAAATGTGACCCCTATTCTCTGTCAGAAGCTGCCTTTACAAGATCAACCAGGGTGACTGGCTTGGTAAGAAGCAGACCTGAGCAGCTGGTAGGGAGTAGCCGCTCTGAAGGGAGGTGTTCTGTATCCCCATCAGTCCGGCTTGTCACCAAATGATCACAGTAACACAGGGCTGTGGAATGCTCCAGTGTCTTGGTGAGTCAGCGCGGGCAGCTTGTGCAGAGCCATGCTGTGACAGTACTGCCCTACGAAAACTAGGATCTACCAGCCAGAAAAGACCGGGGCCGTGAATTAGAAATGTGTTCTTTAGTCTCCTCCCAGACAGTGGGAAGTAGGTTTTGTTGGTGTCTGAGGTTCTGAAGGCATCTGGAAACAGAACACCAAGTATTTCTTGCAGGAGACTCAGATGGTGTCAAGCGCAGCGATCACAGGCAGTATGGAAGCATTGCTCCTCCTTGCGCTCTACTCTTGAGTCTCGGTGTTGGGGGGTGGGGGATAATTCACTTACACGTCTGTCAGGTGACATCCAAAGAGGTGGCAGGCTGCCCTCAAGAGAGCAAATCTTGAGAGCATCTCGGAGGGACACTAAGGGCTGGCCATCCTTGAGTAAGACTATGGGGGTATCTCTGATTACATTCCCAATCAAGTAAAAAAGACGTCTCCCATTATTACAGAAACCCTGTGATAGTTATTTTTGTTTCTTGCTGTTTTATCCCTGTGTAAATATTACAACGCTGAGCTTTCTTAAGAGAAAAGTATTTCTGTTCAGCCATCCTGACTGCCGTTGGACACTGTCCCTACAAAGCAGATCGGCCATGAGCTACAGTCTACACATAGAAGCAAAAGAACTTGTGGGGGTGGAGTGGGCAAAGAAGTGGGAGCAGAATTGCTGTGTCATTCTAGACCGTTCCTCAGGAGGCATCAATCCATTAAATTCTTGAACACCTCCTTAAAACGTCATCAAATTTTTACTCTTCGGGAGAGAGTGGAGTTTTACAGAAGAGAGGCATTCTGAGGAGTTGCTTTGGGAAGCGCTGCTTACAGGTTTAAGTAGACAGGGTCTCCGGTCTGCCTCTCCAGGGTTGTTCATGACTTCATTCCTCGGCCTAAGAAAGCCTGTAGTAAGGAGCCTAGGACTGTGTTCTTCCAATCCTGCATTGCCAGTTTCTGAAGTGCCAGGATTCTCAATCTCAGCTCTGTGTGTGTGTGTGTGTGTGTGTGTGTGTGTGTGTGTGTGTGTGTGTGTGTGTGTGTGTGTAAAGTGCAATTTAATGGGATTCTAATATTTCCCCAAAGATTAATAATTAGTGAAACAAATTTAAGTTTCTTGCATTTGTGCCCTGAAACTGGTGACCAGTGGAGACAACTTCTGACTAGGATTAACAAGATGCTGGGATGTCAAGAGCTACTCAGAAGATCTCAGGGCTTCTCCTGCCGCCCTGTCTGAAAGATCATGATGCTATGTCACCTGAGATCCCCAAGGCTGAGGAGAAGAACTGCGTTCAGGAATCCGAACATGAAGCACCATGACTGACTGAGGAGATGCAGGGGATGCAAAACTGACAACAAGGCAGAGGGCGAAGGTGGAAACTCTGTACTGTGAACTTCTGAGCTGGGCTGACGGCCAAAGTCTGACTGTGAAGTTGATCCTAAAATAAAACTATTTGAACGGATAATATCCATTAAAAAAAACCTTCACAATAATCATACTCCTCTATTTACGGGCATTCCCAAAAAGCCACAGAGCACTGATGGCTGTGTACACTTTGGGTGTCACTTTGCACTGATTTCTGAGGCCAATTATGTCCCCCAGATGACACTTACTGAGGTCTGATCGCCAACACGCGCAGCCCTCAGTTGGCCTGAGATGTCATTTGTCTCTCACCCTATCCAAGCATCTACTTACTTCCAAAGACTGAAGCAAACAGTATCTTCAATATCGGTGCCCCTGAAATTTTACTTGTGGTTCTCTGGGTCTGCTGTAAGTGGTTGCTAAGAGATAGAAGGAGAGTCAAGAAGAAAGTCGGTGTGCATAAGCCTCCAGTGAACACTAAAGTAAGCTGTCGACCAGACTCTACTTTACCAGGGATGCAGGCTGTGTATTGCAACATCAGTGCCACTCTCCCGCATAACAACTCCCCACTGCCCCCAAACTGTGACTGTGGCCCTCTGTCCACAGTCCCTTCTACCACTCAAAAAAAAAAAAAAAAAGGGAAAAGAAAAACGAAGCTCAAATATGCATTCTCTCTGTGCAACCTTCCATATTTCCATTAAGCTGGCTGACTTTAAAGCCGTTGTGCATACTGGAAACTGTTTCCTACTAAGAGAGCGGAAGTGGCCATCTGACATCCGAGCTTTAATTGGAAAGCCGTTGGAGGACAAAGCACTAGGCCAGAATCAGGTGCAGGGTATCTATTTGAGACTGTTCCAAGCTTGGCAGTCTTGTGCACCTTGCTTCAATACTCACATGCCCCAAACGGGGCAAGAACGAGAAGAGCAAAGCTCCCAGGGTGCCCACCCAAGGGCAAGGACTGTTTGTAGCCTGTGGGAAGACAGAATTTGTCAAACAAGCCAGCAGAGACAAGAATACAGTCACTCTGCAAGGCAGAAAGTGTAGATTACTTTTCGCCCACCTTCAACACCATAAACTAGGATTTCAAGTCAAATTCTCCTGTTTCCTTCCTTTTGCCTGTTCTGTTTCCTGTTTCTTCTCAAGGGTCCTCAAGTGCCAGCTCTGTGGCTGGGTCCTAGAGAGGCTGGACTCTACCAAGGTTTGCTAGTCTCCCCGACTCCCCCTGCTGGTGAGTTTAACTGCAACCCAAACTCAAAACAGCAGCTGTCCAAGATATTTTTCAAGTCAACTCCCATGATAATAGAGTAAATCAGAAGGGGATGAGAAAAGAGAACACCGAAAGAGCTCAACTCACACCTGAGCCAGCCACGCACTGTGACAGACTTGAGCTAGAGGCTTAATATCATTTTGGAAACTGGCCTTGGGATCAGGTTTGTAAAATATAAAATAGATACGTTGCTTTTAAAAGTCCCCCTTATTCTTTTTGTTCCCACACTCTTCTTCATGTTTGCGGCTTGCAATATTTCCCTCGGTCGCGGAGCTCTAGACATCTACTTAATAAGTACCAATAAAGACCGAGTGTTAGCCTCAAACAGTGGTAGCGGTTCCCGCCTGCTAATTGCTTCTTTTGCACTTACTGTTTCCGCCCTCTCATCAACAGGAGCTTTGGTATAAAGGGCGATGAAGTAGAACTCGCCGAGGCCAGCCGAAGCCAGCCTGCTGAATGCTGCCGTAATTACACAGTAGCCTGGAGTAGCTCTTCTCAAATCAAATTATGAGCCTGGATTACCTAAAACTCTCAGGGCACGGTCCAGGTTTTCATTTGTCTGGAGGTTGCTGTCGGCAAGCAGGGTTTTTTTCCTTCTCATTATTCTTTGCAAGGATTATCAAGGCCCCACTTCCGATGCAGTATCCCAGAGCTAGGAGCCGCTGGGAAGAGCGCTGTTTTCTCACAAGGCTTGCCTTCCCGTGTGCTTATCGCTTATTTTTTTTAAGTATAAAAGAAACAAAAGAAAAGAAACTCTTTTTTTCATGTTTCATATTTTCTATCATTTGCATATCAAAGTTTATGTCCAGCTGAGTTTACTCGTGATTCCTTGGCAAATATCTATGCTTTGTCAATGTCCCAACCACCTATACACCAATTAGAACAAGAGTCAACAGGCTCGACCACATTTGGATCCTTGTTTGAACACCTGACTGTCCCCTGGGAAGTGTGTCCTACGCTAGAAATAAGAGGAATAAGAGGATCATCTAGAGGTCAGCTCTCCCGGAGGAGAGGCTCCCTAGGCTGTGTGGCCTCGGAACACTCCTTTAAACTCTCATTTTCCCACACATACAGTCGAGGATATTGAACTCGACCATCCCAAAGGTGTCCTTTCTTCTGGTTTCACCTAAGGACAGTACTCAGTACCTGAGTGTGTTTATAAGCAATTCCTGTACCTTATCAGAAGGAATAGGATTTTAAATTTCACAGCCAATAGGTATACAAAGGGAAGTAGCCATCCATTTCTTAAGTGGTTTAAACTTTATTAAACCAAGACTCAGTGTGCTTGATGCACCTAAGAGATAAACCAACAGCTTAGACCATCCATCGCTAACTCTTAAAAAGAGTCCTGGGGTACAGGTCCCAACTCTGGCAAGATCTGGGGGCCGTAAGATTACAATCTGGAGAGTTTGAAATTTCTAAAGTTGCTCCCAACATAGATATGACAACCCAAGAAGGGAGGGGACACAAAAGTAATTGCTGGGCCAGACAGATCTCTGAGTTTTTGAGGCCAGCCTGGTCTACAGAGGGAGTTCCGGGTCAGCCAGAGCTATACAGAGAAACACTATCTCAAAAGGTTTAAAGCACAGACACACACAAGTAACCACACTCCAAGTGTAGCAGTCCCTCAAGACAAATGGATATTGGTCTAAATATTGAAAAATGTCCTCTGGTCTGGGTCAGCCCATGGTGTTCAGGAACTTTCCATCATGGTGCAGAGTTTTAAGGGGGGTCCAGGGGTGGGAAATGCAAGATCATAGCTATTAGGGATCAAAGGGGGAATTTTCAGATATGGCCATTACAATAATACAAGGCAATTTAGTAAGTTAATGCTTCAACAGATCCAAAAATAATAATAATAATATGATTTTAATGTTATGGCTAATAACTTAATCTGGAAAGAATTTTAAACTACACTTAAAATATTAGCTGTATTCGCATTTTAAAAAATCATGAGATCATACTTAATCTTTTAAAAACCACTTGTTAGACCTTAGAAAATGAACTGAACCTTAGAATTAGCACCACTTGAGAGCTAAAGGAATTATTAATAATGCAAATTTAATTCTGTTTTTGATGCTATTTTTCTTTACTTAAAAAAAATTATAACATGAGACTCCTCATCTTCAAAGCTCTTGTGTGTTCACTAAAACTCAGGTCCCACACACATGCAACTAAGCCACTCTCAGGAAGATACCAAGAAAGCAGTGCTCAGGGCGTGACAGGGTAATGTCGCCAGTGAGGATGTGGTTTCTACTGTGGGCCGTCATCATCCTTGTGGAGTTAATGGAGATGGACTGGTAACGAAATGCCATTCGGGTAGACACTGAGTAAGCATATCATGGAGGATTTTTATTTCCACATGCACATTGTATAAACAGGTAAAGTAACAGGAATCTGACTTCTGGTCTTGAAGTCAAACGTGAAGTCCTGGCTCCAGAATCTCCTCATAACATCTGTAGAGCTTTATAACCCACTTTACAGACCGGAAAAACTCTAAAAACACCCCATCTCTCCTACTTGGCTTTGCTCATAACCAATGTGTTTCTCCTTGAGTTGTGGTCAGAGCAGGAAGTGTCACCAACAGAATTATACAGTTCCTGTCCTTGTCCCAGTACAGGAGCCTCTCTCTCCCTTCTCGCTGGCTTGGAGTGAGTCAGACTGTTGCTGTCACAAATGGATGCATATGGATGGAAACTGCATCTGTGGTCACTATTTTACAGACATCAGTGTCAACACACAGAGACAGGGCACGGAGGAAAGTGTCGCTTGGTTGTTCAGCCTTTTTCTGCATTTAAAGACCAACTTTCCATACCTCCATTTCCAATCAGTAACCCACTCTCAAAACTTCCGCCGATGTGATCTACCTTCCTCATCAACACAGATCCTGTAGTTCTTAACCTTGCTCATCCCATTTCCCCACCCACCAGAGATACTATGCCATCCACTCCAGTGGGGCTTCACTTTTAACAGGATGAGCGCAGTGCCTACCACATTTGTAGTCACGGTCCATCAGATGCTATTATTATTACTGATTTGCTGAGTATTCACACCTGTGTCTGCCATTAAGCTTTCTTTTGCTAAGGACCTTCTAAGACAATGAATTCTTGGAAATGTGAAATGGTCTCTCTTCTTCTTCTTCTTCTTCTTCTTCTTCTTCTTCTTCTTCTTCTTCTCCTCCTCCTCTTCCTCCTCCTCCTCCTCCTCTTCCTCCTCCTCTTCCTCTTCCTCCTCCTCTTCCTCTTCCTCTTCCTCCTCCTCTTCCTCCTCCTCTTCCTCTTCTCCTTCTCCTTCTCTCTGCATACCCACATTCTTTCTTTCTTTTCCCCTTCCCCTCTCTCCCTTCCCATGGTGACTCTCCTGGCCTCCTTCCTTGGGGCCAGTGAACTTGCCTGCCTGAGAGCAGCTTCCCAAAAAACCTGTATTTAATATAACCTAGTATGGCTAGAACTGGGTCATTTCACTGGCAGAGAAATAACTTAGCATGTCTCATTATGCCTGGATTTTTTTCTATGGGTTCTGGGGATCAAATTCATGTATCAAAAACAATCACTATATCAACTGAGCTATACCCCTAGTCCAAATGTCAAGTCTTATATATCTTCCTTTTGCAGTGAAGTAGATTCACTTTATTGCTATTATTTCTGTATTGTTGGGCTCTCTTCAATGGAACCTTCTTGGATAACGAAAACCTTTTCTATCTACACTGTCCAGTGGATTAATCACCATCTGTCTGTAGGAGCACTCAAAATACTACATTTTAGCTAAGAAATTGAATACTTAACTTTATTTAATCTTAAGTAACAGAGTTGTTACTAAAGGTTATGATATTACCATTGTGGAAGATCTTGCAATTGCACGCACACTTGAATCTTGAAAATGAAGCATCTGTCAAAAAGCTCAAAGGGAAGAAAATTCTTGGAATGTTCATTAGGGGCCATGCATGGTCCCCAGCCAGCCACTGTCATTGGAGTTTTTTGTGTTCTCCTCAGTTGGGTCCATCATGGTCCAGGCAGCTTCCTGTTACCTCAAGGCAACCATCAAGAGCCAGTGTTCCTATCACCTCGAGAGGCTTTGCCTTAATGTCTTCAAAGTACTCATCTGAGACCTCTCAGGGGTCTCTTTGTATCAAAAAGCCTTCAGCATTATATTTCAAAAGAGCAGTGGAAGAAATTTGTGACAAGTTGTGAATATAAAAGGGTACTGTCCTCTTGGAATCTCAGTTACATTTCCTGGGAATCTGGGAGATACAACCTTGGAACACCTCTGAGGAGATCGCATGCCCACACAACAGGCTTACTATGGTAGACATGTGAGAAAGTCTTGGGACTTCTAAATAGGATCTGAAATAGAAGTTTCTGGTTGTGTCATGTGATGTAGACTCATGTGGTCTTTTGCTGAGACAGACTCATGTGGCATTGTGCTGAAACAAGATGCATGGGAGGACAAGTAATGTTTTGAGAGAGTATCAGTGGGACTCAACAAACAATGATAGGGTACTTGCATGGCTAGATCTCATTGATCTCGTGTCTTCATTGATCTTCACTTAGTTGAGAAAGGTGTAGCAGAGAACTCCCAGAATCCTGCTGCTCCTGGTCACTCCAACTGACTCCAGCCAATTTGGTGGAGGCCTGGTGGTTTCTTCTTTATCTTGCCACAGTTGGATTCATGTTTGGTGACACTTTTGAACTAGACTGTTGGTATCCTGACACTGCTGAATTGGATTGCTGGTATCCTGACAAACAGAGATTGGAATTGCCCCAAAGAACTATGTCTAACCAGGTCCAAACCACCCAGTGCCCTATTCACCTTTCTTTTTCACTACCTCTGGTGGGTGGTGGGCTAGGAGGAAAGTTGAAGTGTTTCAGAACCCTTAAAAAGTAGGTTTTGAAGAATCTAAGTCTATAAGGACCTGGTCTAAGACTGTCAGCAGCCCAGTCCTTCCTGGGCTTTTCTTAGATGTGAAGATCTACTTAATATAAAACCTTCTCTTCGATCTTTCGGAGAGTTTAGTCAAGTGCCTCAGTACCAGGTCCTACCTTTCTAGATGAGCAATACCTGTATTGGAACAGTGTAGCATGATTATATTGCAAGACCACGGATGACTGAGCATCTAACTAACTGCTACACTCATATGTGCAGAACCTAGGAAGATAGGAAGCACACGAGTGCCGAAAATCAACCTCACACCACTCAGGGTTCATATATCCCCAAAAGGAAAAGAGTATCAAAAGTGAGCTTCCTAAATTGTGTCAGGAACTGCAATAACATGACACACTGGCCTGGAGTCATGGGACCCATGCTGCAGCGCTGGGCGACATGAAACCTGGGCCAATTTATTTGACTTTTTGAACCTCTGTGTTCATAATTCACAAACAACACTACTTTATTTTGAAATTATAAGGATTAATTATGGTGTGTAGAATCCTTGACATAATAACCACCACAGAGTTGATAGTCACTTAATTTACTTAGCTCAGACTTTCAAAACCCATTGCTTTACTCCTATTTCAAAACCACAAGCATAATTTTCCAAAAATCAATATACTAGGCCAAGATATTAATGCCAAAAAACTTTGAATAAAACAGACTGTAAGTCAGATGAAGTGGCACGGGCCTATTACTCCAGCTAATCAGGAGGCTGAACTAGGAAGTTTAAGAGTCCAAGACTAGCAAACAGTGTGCCTTGACAGGGCCGGGGATGTGGCTCAGTGGTAGACCACTTAGCATGTGCAAAGGCCCAGGTTCAATCTCTTCACTGCCAAAAAAAGAAAAAGGCTGATGTGTAGCTCGACAAAAGGAATTGCTTAGCATAGGGAAAGCCCTTGGATCGGACAAAAGAAAAGTGGATATAATATTTTTAGATATCAAATAAAGTTTGGGCAACAAAAATTGTATGCCTTGCATCCCGAAGGCATGCATTAAAGGACCAGACAGCTCATCAGCGAGACATAGATGCCTTTGCCTAGTCTGTATCGTTTCTTACTCACTGAACCCTGGCCTTTGCATTGGCCCTCTACAGTCTTCTCCTGATCTACAGATAAGAATCACGATCCGTGTGGCTAGCTTTGGAGACTTCCCCTAGGTCACCAGAACACGTGACGGTGGGGCGCCATTTCCTGTGTTTTCCCCTACTGTGTCTGCTGACTTTGACATCACTGACTATTGGCTAATTCTCCAAACGCTGATGTTGTTGTCAGCCTCGGTGCTGCACATGGAGTAAACCACAGACCATGAGGGCCTGGAGAGGTGCCGCTTCTAACCAGTTAGACCCTGATGCTGGGGTTTCACAGCTGCAATGTCTTTAGCAAGGACCCAGTGGGCATTTGTTCCTTTCTTGGGTCCCATGCACTTGCCTCCACAAACCAAATCCAGAATAAAAATATAAAGCAATGCTCATTTCTCGATTTAAAGCTGTAATGTACTAAAATAAATAAATAAAGATTATATTTATATCTTTAGTCTCTTTACTTGTAAAGCACCCCAGCCCAGGATGAACAGGCAAGGATCCATACCCATGAACCGATAACCACATCGATGTTTGCCATCCCGTTCCCTGTGAGTGCTCGCTCAGTGGTTTACTGGTCGCCTGCTTTACTTGCGTTCTTGCTTTCTCTTAAACTCCTATATGTGAAGTGTGGAAACCACGCTATTTCACTCGATGGACGATGCACTTGTAGAGAAATGCTTAAGTGGCCTTTTTAATCAGGTGATTTATAGAACGACGGGTGGAGAGGTGAAGGGAAGAGCTAAGGCTGCACAGCCTTCTTGATTGGCCCTTATAACAAGCTGAATTTACCCCAGTGGTCTCGCTTGAAGGAAGAAAGAACAGAGGTAGGTAAGGCAAAAGGCAAGGAGCAGCCGCCCTGCACGCTCAATGGAAGGGGTATCTTTAAAGGGCCTGGCTTCTTCCTTGCCTAATTGCTGCAAAACGTCTTCTGATGGGAGGTTGTTATTTTCTGTTAATTATCGTTCACCTTTTAGAAGAAATTTGTACTTTCTAAGCTTAAAAAAATGAAAGTAAGATTCTCACAACTACACTTTTCCTTAAACTCTACACTTCTTAACTTTGACCAACAGTAAATGTGATTAATTCCCCAGCCACCGAAAGCCTGTTTATCCAGTTCTTAAGCCACTGTGTATTTATATCTCCAAGTGAACGTCAAGCCATACAAAGAAAGGAGTAAAAATGTGAGTAAAATATTTGAAAATATTTTAGATGGACAGACAGGTTTCAGTTAGAATGAAAGCCCCAAGTGAGAATCTTAAGAGTCAACATGCTCAGGGAGGTGGGGTGGGGTTGGGATTCCTTCTTAGACTTATTAGTTTGGAAAAACAGAGGGGAAAGCCAAGAGTCAGATCGTAAGGTTTCCACAAGTCCTGACTGAATATACTAAGGCAGGTCTCTGTCCCCACATGTCATATGCCAGGCATGGTTCTAGGGACTGTCTGTACTCAGGTGGGAAGATAACAAACACTGCCTGACCTGTGTGAAGCTTAGCTTGTATATTACCACCTTCTTCGCTAAGAGTGAGTTCATTGGACACTGTGCCTTTTAGTGAATTATTTTCTTTGGCTCCTTCTGACTGTTCAGTGCTCTATGAAGAGGAGGCAGAGCAGGGTGAGTTACTAAGGGAGGGAAATCACCCAATCCTCTACAAAACCACTGTGTGGGAAGGGCTAGCCAAGATGGCGGCGCCTGTGCATTTCCTTCAGGGTTAGGAACTCCCATCACAAATGGTTCCCTGCAGACATTTCCATCAACCCATTCCTGGATAATGCAGGAGTCATTACTTCAACAGTGACTGTCATAATATGCTATTGAAGAACCTTTCACTCATTGAGCTACATCATTCATTGTCAAACGCAGTTTCTGAAACATTATGAAAAGTACCCGCTTATAAAGATGACTAGCAGCATGGCAACATGGTGGTTTGGTGAGTTCTTGATTGTGTGTGTGTGTGCGCGCGTGTGTGTGTGTGTGTGTGTGTGTGTGTGTGTGTGTGTGTGTGTGTGTGTTGGGGAGATGCTTTTCAGTGCCTTCTAAGATGATACATACAGAGTTCCTTAAGTATGGGGAGAAATTTATTTGACTCCCCCCAAATTATGCCAAGTATTTATACTATTATTCCAGTGACAGGTGGAATAGAAAAACTACTATTGTAGCTTATGGGGTAATATTCTTTGGCCTTACCAAAGTTTCATTTGGACCTCTTAGGTACCACCAACCAAGTAAGTCTCTCTCTCTCTCTCTCTCTCTCTCTCTCTCTCTCTCTCTCTCTTTCTCTCTCTCTCTCTCACACACACACACACATACATATATATATATATATCATGTACATATCATACACATATATCACACACATACACACATTATATATCATGTGCATATCACACACATATATATCACATACATATCATATACACATACATACACATGTATATCATGTACATATCACACGCACATATATATCATGTACATATCATACACACATATATATCACATACATATCATACACACACACACACACACACACACACACACAAACACACTGAGTGTCAAAAACAATGGAGCCCAGGGTCTTGAGCATGCCAGGCAAGTACTTTAGCAATGAACTACTTTCCCAAGGTTTCTGTTTGTTTCCCATATCTTACTGTGTGTAGCTCAGGTTAGCCTCCAAATTGCAGTCTTTGTCTCCATCTTCTCAGAGGAGCACTATGGGCGTGCCCAGCACTCCCAAAGCCATATCACAATCATTTTGACAGTCTTGCTTCTGGATTGTGGTATATGGGTTGTATTTCATCATCTATGAATATTTTGTGATTTTTATTAAAGTGCTCTATCCCAGCAAATTATTTTTTTTTCTTTTCTTTTTTTTCAGAGCTAGGCAAGCGCTCTACCACTGAGCTAAATCCCCAACCCCTATATATTCTTTAAAAAAAAAATAATTGTAAGAAGCAGATCACAATAGTGTCTAATGTAAGTTCCTTTAACACGCATTTAAAGGATTTGTAAATCAACCAAGATGCTCTCCTCACCTAAGAGATACAGATATAGAACTAGACAGATATGAAAGAAAGCATGTTTTTAAAAAGAAAAGAAAAGTGACTTGATATGTTTTCTTTCATTTCAGTGAATTTCTTCCAATATGAACAACACACACACACACACACACACACACACACACACACACACACACCTTGGAGAAAGTACAGGTTATTTTGCAGTGAGAGAAAATGAATAATTGTGGAACTCATAGACAGAATCAGTCTGTCACCAATTGGCAACACAGTCAATGGTTAATTATCTGCAAAGACTTGTCACTTCTCAACCTTCTAGTCAGCGTTAAAAAAGGAGCCTACTCTAATTAGTAAAAATAATTTTGGGGTCTTTGTATAAAGCTCTTGGTTTTGTTCAGTTGATTTGTTTCAAAGGTAAAATAATTCTCTGACTCCAAAATCAAAGCTAATAGCATTTGCGGTTCTAACTAGGAAAAGATTTTCAAGATGGCCTCACTTTTCAGAGCGGGATTCCAGCTGGGTGAGCTGTGGCCATTCAGTCACCTGTGCTGAATAGCAAAGAGGGTCTGCTCCCATGAGTTATTCGGTAATAATAAAGGCCCAGACTGAAAAGATACGGAGGAGCTAATATCTGATCAGCGCACAGATGTACACGCCACTGTGAATAGTAACTACTGCTTCCATTTAGGGGAGAAAAAGAAGTCTCCTGACAAATGAGAGTTTGAGTGTATCGCCTCACTTCATTACCTTTGTGCATTTTGGGGGGCCAGAAATGTTAATTTTAATTCATGGAAGACCCACTAGACGGAAGGTCGGGGGCCTGGGTCCAGGCCTGGGGTCCCTGCTTGGGCCTCTCCTGGGAACACTGAGCTGTTTCCTTACTGCCAGCTGAGGGGAAGGGTCACGGAAAGGATTTGCAGGGTCCTCATTGAGCCTGCTCCTTGCTGAGAGGAGCTGCCTGCTCCTGGACACCTGGTCATTAACATTGCTAATTA
The DNA here is from genome assembly GCF_021556685.1 of Rattus norvegicus. Classification (NCBI taxonomy): domain Eukaryota; kingdom Metazoa; phylum Chordata; class Mammalia; order Rodentia; family Muridae; genus Rattus; species Rattus norvegicus. Next base: position 119,476,425 of record NC_141535.1, read on the forward strand.
GCAGCCATTAATCAGGGTGCGCGCTTTTTCTGTTGTTGTTGCGCGGCGCTGGCCCCGAGGAACCGAGTGAATAAGAAGATTGTTTCATTACCTCCACAAGAGGAACGAAAGCAGTTCCCATCAGCTCAAGATGAGATGGATTAAGGGAAAGGTTAGACAACGGTTTGAGATGAACCCGCATTGGAAGGAGGGCGGTGGGGCCAGGAGATCCGGGCTGTCTGCCTCAGGAAAAAAAAAATCAGTCAATTATAACTCAAGAAATCTGCAACGTAACTCTAATAACCCTGTGAGAGAACAACTCACAAAGAGAGGTTTGTAGTTTAAGAACTCTATTTCCCTTCAGAGTTAGTACAGGGGCTTCTCTTTTAAGTTATTTTACCTCCCTTTGGTGTTCAGTGAGCGTTAAGTTGGTTACTTCCTGTATCTCTCCTTCTAAATTCACTTTTTCCTTCCAACTGATCATGAAATCAATTAAGATGTTAAGTCGTTATCACTAAAGCACTTTTAAAATGGTGTCATCTTTTACCCAAAACGACTAAGTGCATATGACCAACAGGCCAGAGGCTATGTAATTATTCCTAATCTTAGAATAAGAATTATAAAAATAATGGCAATAAAGACTCTTGATTTGCATATAATGACACTAAAACCAGCAACATATCTTTTTAAAAAGACTAAAGACAATCTCCGTGTGTAATAAATTGTTACTCAAATGCAATATAATGAACAACCCGCTCTCTGTGGGGAAGTGAAGGGTCAGTTGGGCAGAAAGCACATTATATACGTTATAATTTCCAGGAGACGTTCATGTTGGTAACAGTCTGTGCACCCCAGAGTTGCAATGGTCACTTTTTAACGCAAGAAAAAAAATATAGTAACAATAATTATTTAATCAGCAGCTGGCTATCTGCTCCGAATTAATCTGTTCATTTATTAAATTGCACTCCTCCAAAAGCTACAAAGCAGGTCGGGAGTTGTGTGAGAAGCTCCCGCCCCTGAAGCAACAGAAACGCCCAGTGTGCCTGCCACATCTAGTCAGTCCTCTGTGGTGGGTACAAAATGTGCTCGGCTGTAGCAGTGAGGGGGAAGCAGAGGTTGCCTCATACTTATTAGTGGGGTGGCCTCTTTGGGACATGTGTCATAAATATACATTTGCACTTCGGATGTGTGCCCCTGCACGTTCAAAGAGCTACTGCTCATTTCATGTGCCCTACATTTCACAACAATAAGAGACAAAACCTGCTTTTTCATGTTCTCCTGTGTTCTGTTTGCAAATAACTCTGAAGTTGTTGGGGGAAGGAAGCTGGGATGCAAAGCTAACATGGGGGAGGGGTCATGGGGGAGAGGTGCTTCCATTGGGCTGAAAAGCTGCAATATGATTTCTAGGACTTCATGGGAAAGTTGAATGCTCAAGGGGAAGTCGCAGAAAGAACAGCTGAGAAAAAGTTGCATTCTGGCACAGCAGCCTGTAAATGGGGTGCATTCTTCAGTTTTCTCATGACAGATTGTCCCCACCACTGAGCCAAGGCAGCAGTGTTAATGAGGCAGACACATCAATGGGAAGTGTCATCCCAGGGGCTACCAAAGGGGACGGGGAGTGTGGACCAGGGGAGGTGGAGGAGGAGGAGGAGGAGGAAGGAAGGCGGAGGAGGGGTGAGAAGAAAGGGGAGTAAGGAGGGGGAGGGGACAACTTTATGTTACTTATTAAGGCTAAGCCAGCAAGAAACCAAAGCACCCCAAAGGTAGAGACCCCAAAGGCCGAGATGAACAGAGCAGGCAGAGATTTCAGATCTGAAAAGAGACAGTATAGAATGGTAAAGAAAAACAGAAGGGTGAGAGAACTGGGCAGGCAGGGTCGGGGCGTCATCCTCACCAGAAAGAAAAGGAACATATTTTCAGCCTAAACTGTGTTATGTTGTCCCAGATTTTGTATTTGGAAATTTCCAGACTCTGTATAGACTTGTAAGTTAGGCATCAGAGGTAAGAGCTTGCTAGTCATTCTGAACAGTCTTAGATCCGAAAATATCAATCATCATCGCCACCACCATCATCATTTAAATTTATTGACTCAAAGTTAGTTTAAAGAAAGAAGAATACTTTCTTGACATTAAAAATGGTTCCTGAGGTAATGTTTCTTCCTGAACTACCCAGACCACACATATTACCTACCACCTTTCAGTCAGGCAGCCAGTGTTAGAGGTCTGACATCCCCCCTCTATTCTAAGCTTCTAAGGAACTGTGTTTCTTATAAAATTCACATCCATAGCTACTTCTGACTGCTTACTGTATTTATGGCACTTAAAGTATTTTCATAAATGAGCCTAAAGTACATGGGACACTTGAGTCCTAACCTTTGAAAAGAGCGCGGTTTCTAACAGGATGGCTAACAACTGGTCCATCCCAATCCTGATTGGGACTGACAGGAACTGTGCGCTGTTCTTCCAGATGGGCCTAACAAAACTCACTAAGGGCTGGCTCGAAGAGCGCTACAGTCAACACTGTAACTGCCTCTAGAACTGCCTTTCTCTCACTGGTCTTTTACAAGCATGCTGACAACCAGCACCAAGCCCCCAGCCCCCATGCTCATTGTGGCCTAAGTTTGCTGGGCTAAATAAATAAAGAACCCACATGTAAAAAACAAAACTATGAAATGTTTATATTCTTTAACTCACGAAGAACTATGCTTCCACACATAAGCACAGCCTTTTATTGTTTTATTCAATTTCAGCCAACAGGAGTTGCGAGATTCAGAATTAAAACTAGGGGGGTTGGGGGGGATCCTAACCCATTCTATTGTGTATTACAGTTCATGTGGTAGAGTTGCCAAGACCACCCAGAATTTGCAGAGGGCCTAATGGAAGACTGATCAACTTCTGTACCTAATGACAACGCCACATTTGAGAATGAAGTGTTAACAGTCACCATCCTATGGGGATAAAACAGACTGCTCACGTCATTTCAAAGACCTCCTTGGCATTCATTCGAGTGCCTCACTTCTAATCAAGAACATTACTTATTGGAATTGGCTTAAAGTTTGATGGTTGTAGATAAACACTAAGACTGGTTATATTAAAGCACCCATTAGCAAGTATTTAGATAATTTTAAATTATTTATTAATGGGAAAATCAAACAGTATGCTTCCTGTATCAAACAATGGCGTTTTAAGGAACAATTACAAGCAGCGTTATTAATTTGTTTTACTACCGTCCATCAGAGAGCCTCGAGTGTCTCAAAAAAAAAAGCGAACATTTGGGAACTTAAGGTATATGTCACGGAGGCGCAGGCAGTCAGAGACCTCGGTTTAAACTCTCCTTTCTACAAAGGGAGATTTCTTCAAATTCTCCTGTTTTATTTAATAACTCCTATTCCTCTCTGCATTTTACCATAAAAGAAATTTCAGCCACTAAGTACTGAAATTACATTACCTAGTTGCTTTTAAATCTCAGACGGAAAGTAAGAGCTCAGGAAGATGGACTAAACTCTGTCCGTCCTATCCGTAGGGTATATTCTAATAGCCCTGTGTAGAAGATGCTAGAGGTTCCACATAGTATCAAGCCTGTCATTTATCAGCTCCCACATACGAACCTCCTCTTATTTATTATGTATACAGTGTTCTGCCTGCATGCATGCCTGCACCCCAGAAGAGGGCATCAGATCTCATTACAGATGGCAGTGAGCCACCATGTGGTTGCTGGGACTTGAACTCAGGACCTCTGGAAGAGCAGCCGGTGCTCTTCACCACTGAGCCACCTCTCCAGTCACAGGCCTCCCTCTGTTAAGCTAGGTTCAGAAAGAGGCAACAGTAAGAAGGAAATGGACAGGAGACCCCGAACAATATCCTGTCGTGAAATTGATTTGGCACTCATTGAAAGTTGACTTGGAGAACTTTGCATTTCATATCCCCTTCTTCAGGAGAGCGCAGGTAACTGGAAGCGTGGTTTCCGGGCCCTTCCTTGTCTGCGCTAAGCTTCCTTCTGTGATGGGGGACTCTGTCCTGAAGTCCTGAGGTGACCTACCCTGTAGCTTTGGACAAGACAGTGGTGGGCTGCTTGGGTTCTTGGCTTCTCCATGTGTAAGAGCAGTTTGAACTCCTGTGACTGTTAGACCGGTGTAGGTTGGGATAGGCGCTCTGCTTCCCGATGGATGGAAGTAGCTAAGAAAGAATAAGGCAGACTAACCTGGATTTTTAAAAATAAGAACCTTGGGCAAGCTGCCTCCAAATGTGTAGGGCAATAATAGGATCTGCTTACAGATGTCAAATACACGGGAAAAATTTTGTCCGGCTTGTATTTCCTTTTGGTTTTCCGTGCTTGGTCAAACCAAGTTTAACTTAAAATAGTGTAGTCATAAATCTTAATTAAGCAAACCTTTACCTTGAAATTCTAGTTCTAAAAGAAAGTTGGAGAAAGAAACAAACAAACAAAAAGCCTTTTAAAATAATTTTTTTGTTGCTGTTTCCATTTAAAATGTTTTGTTTTGGTTTGGTTTGGTTTTTTTTTTTTTGTTTTTTTGGGTTTTTTTTTTTTGTTGTTGTTTGTTTGTTTGTTTTTTTACAGTTCATCACCAGACTCCTCCTTAACTTTAACAGTTGGGTTCCCTTCCCTTTCTTCAGTCAACATTGGGTTGAAATTCTGTTTTTAGCATCTGACTATGGACTTGTTTGTTCTTTGTAAGTCTCAGTCAATGCTCTCATCTGCGAAATACAAACTTCATGGATTCAATGAAGAAATTCAGGTCAAGGGCTACACTGTTGATGTTACTTCCCATTAAAGCCTTCCCCACCCCTGACAGTGGAAATGGCTATTTCTGTTAACACAGAAAGCTAGTTGTCAAGGTCACATAAAAGCACGAAGGACAGGACACATTGCTACAGGAACACAATTAAGCCCACTAAGCTTAATGTCCTTCAGTACATTTCAAAACGACCATCTTTGGGGCCAGAGGTGAAGGCTCAGTGGGTAAGAACTCTTGCTGGGCAAGCGTGAGAGCCTCCAGCAGGAGGACATGCCTGTGACCCCAGCATTGGGGGTGGGGACAAGCAGATCTCTAGAGCTCACTACAAGCCAGCTTAGCCCTAAGTATGAGCTTCCACTTTAATTACTGACTTTATCTCCTGGGAATAAGTCAGATAAAGAAAGACCTTTGGTATCTAAGTGTGGTTCCACATGTGCCTGGCCTGCATAGAGGGTACACATACCTGTATACTCATGTATAAGACACACATATGCAATCACATACATTTGCATGCACACACATACACATACACATACACACCACTAATGCACACACACACACACACACACACACACACACACACACACACACACTGTTTTTGAGGAAAAACAAAAAGGTTTGCTTATTTCCTGACCCCCCTCCTCTTCGAGCTTTTTCTCACAAGCCACTGTCATAATGGCCAGGCTAAAGGACTGCACCCCTCTGGGATACTCAGAATAAGGCCCTAGGCTATTATGAGCTTAAGGCCTGTACTGGCTGGCCACACATCTCCCACCTCACATACTCTTAGGCTTAGTCTTCCTCTCACCTCTGGGCTATCCACAACACCATGTTCAGCCTCACATATTCTACCCAATGCCACCTCTCCTCTCTGGCTCATGAAACCCTATTTGAGCTTTCCTGTGCATGCAACAAGTTAAACCCCTTTAAGGTCCTTTTTTACATCCCCAACTCTTCCAGCCTCCATCCACCATGCTACCTCCACCTCCCATGCTATCTCTACCTACCATGTTACCTCCACCTTGCAGGCTACCTCTACCTACCATGCTATCTCCACCCATCATCCTCCAGTCCCTCTGAACAACTTGCATTCTCAAAATTCACTCAGCTCCAGTTCTTATAGAGTCTTTTTGTTTTCCTGGATTACTCTTTCTCTCTGCTAGAACCCCCTTAGCTAATTTCTCCTGGGCCTCAGTTCTCAGCTTTCCCAACCACAAAGCTGTTTAGGGAGCCACATATGAGCTGTGACATTTTGATCCTTACCCTTGTCATGGATTTTATCAAACACCACTACAGCCAGCTTCGCCTGTCCTCCTACCCCTCACACTGAGCTGTTCATATATGAAACCCTCAGTAGATGTTTGCTAAACAATGATCCAAGTACTTAGAGCAAATGGTCGGATCAGCTTCAGTGGGAAGTGTGAAAACACATACTGGTTATCAACAATTATTTGTAACAAACTGTATCAACTTTGGGAACGTCCATTAACCATCTAACTGAGACCTAGGGAAGGAGATCAACAATCCTCCAAAGCCCTGCACTGAAGGCGAAGACGAATGTGGCAGATTTTGAGAGCTAAAATGGTTCAGAGTGGCTTGGGGATGTGGTTGGAGGTAGTGTGGGTGGGAGCAGGGTGGTGGGTGGGAGCAGGGTGGTGGGTGGGAGCAGGGTGGTGGGTGGGAGCAGGGTGGTGGGTGGGAGCAGGGTGGTGGGTGGGAGCAGGGTGGTGGGTGGGAGCAGGGTGGTGGGTGGGAGCAGGGTGGTGGGTGGATGCAGGCTGGAGGGTGGTGGCAGGGTAGAGCCAGGGTGGTGGGTGCAGGCAGGTGGGGGCAGGGTAGTAGGCTGGAGGTGACCTAATCATATGGTCTGGTTCCTGCCAATGAGCTAAGGAGGATTCTTCTTTTCAACTCTACTTTGATCCTAACCACTGCTCTCTACTGCCAGACCCTCATGCATGTCACAGAAATGCATTTCAGCTCTGATGACACGTTGTCATGGATACCCACCTACTGCATTGATGGCACTCATTTCATCTTGGGTTTTCATCATTGCTGTGTAGACCTTGGAACTCATTTTCTCTTACATTTCTTCTCACATTGTAACTTGGACTCTGCTAAAAGACTCCTATTCTCTAGACCAACAGAACAGCTGTTTCTTTCATTTGCTAGAAATATTTCATAGATCCCACTAAACCCTGAAATAGCCATTCTAGAACCATGTACTGACCCATGGTAGACTTGAGACCACTGGCACTTTAAACGGTGCCACAGATCACAGATGATGCAGGAGGTGGAAAGGACCCAGCACCACACCGTAAGCACCGTGGGTATAAGAATTGTCCTTCAGTCTCTCTGCACATAGTAGGCATCATCAACAGCACTGTAGTCCTGAATCTAACAGCAGTGTTTCCACATGTTTCCATTTTGGAATGATGTTCTTTTATGAAAGCAGTCACTTTATCACTCATAGTAGCGATATTCTTGTAGCTTTAGTTTCTAGCAAATAAATTAGCATTCAAAACTAAGTCCATATTAACAAAAATGCTATTTAAACACCAAAGGGTAGGTAGTGTGCAGTTAGTATAAAAATCACGAGAGTAGTCAGGAATAAGTGAACTTTGATTTAAAAAAATTTAAGACTTGCATATCAAAACTTCAAATTAGACATCGATGTCGCTTATTTGGATGTTTTCCGTCCCTCAAAATACAAGGTTTGCTTTAAATCAGCAATAAAAGTATTTCCCCCTAATTATCTAGGCTTTCTTGATGCCATTTCAAAAAACAAGTATCTGCCCATTCTCTTCATCCCTGTCTCATTCTTCCTAAAAACCATGAAGTAATTGTTCTGTGGACTATAGCACTCACGGGTGCGGGTGCGCCAAAAGGAAAAGAAAGACAAAAGAACCCTTCAGTCCTGAGATTGCCAGAGGCGTATGCAAACCTTGAGAAAGCAAGCTGGTGTGCAGGAAAACCGTTTTCATCACTCGCTCTAACCACCCGCCTCTTTCTTAAGAAGAGGATGAGGCCCACAGGACAATAAAAGACTGCGGAACCACACAAAAGTTCCACATGTACCTCCTGAGTGGCCTTCAAGGGGGTAAGGACAGGAGGTGGGCGGAGGACAGGCTGAGAGCTAGGCAGAAAGGCCCGCTTTCTGGAAAGGCCGCTCACCTTACAAAAACATAATTCATCCTCGGGGCCCCTGCTCCGAAGATCTTGTTATCAGAAAGAAACAACAACCCAATAATTGTAACATCAATAATACGCAGAGCTCTTAGCGGTCAGGGTTTCTGCAGTGACCCAGTGGATTGCAGGAGGGGATTCTGTGAAGCGCCCTTATTCCGGGGGTTGGGGGGGGGGGGTAAGTGGCCACAGCTGCTGGTGCACTCTTGGGCCAGGTCCTTCTTTCCCTTCACGGCGGCCCCCACCCCCACCCCCTATCCAAATCCAGCACTAAGGAGCCAGGCAGAAATGGAAGAGAGAAAGGCCAGGGGGAGAAAAGTTCATCCACAGCAAGCAAAAGAGGCTACCCACTTAGGAAGAAACTGTGGGGTTGGAGAGGGGAGCGGAGCGGAGGCTGGGGGATCTGCGGGGAGGGAGGCACTTCATTTTAATGCACCACAGACAGAGTGAGATCTGATACTGGCAAAGTTTCAAGGAAGATGGGGGCGAGGGGGCGGGAGGAGAAGAAAGGACTCTTTGACTGCTCCGTGCTTCTGAGTTTTCCTGAGGAGGAGCATAAGGTCCACTGGACATTCTGGGAATAATAATGAGAAACACACAGCATCAAAACACCAAATGAGGCTGACGATTCAACCTCCTCGTGCATCTGCGCCCACAAAACAGGACTTCAATTAAACAACCTTGCAGATCTGAACAGAAGAAGAGAGAGCAGGGGGATTTTTTAATGAACCAAGTCCCTTTTGGTCAAAATTCGATGTTTGTCCTAAACTTCAATTCCCAAGTGAGCTGTGGACCTGTGCTGACAGAGGGAGAAGACCAATTTCTGTCCAACAGTTTTTGAACCAGTGCCCTTCCCTTAGCCAGGCACCTATACAAATTGTTTCAACCAAGCTGGGGGGGGGGGGGTGAGAACTCTAAATGACGTGCTTTTCCGTTTTATGTTTGGTTTTGTTTTTCTGTTTCAACTGGAACAAATACATCATATACAAAGACCCTGTCTAGCATGGCATCAAGACTCTGTATGTTTACAAAAACAAAACGCAAGCTCACCCAGTAAAAACAAAGAGCCCGTGCCTCGCCTCAGGTCACACACAGCAAGAATTTTTACCCATGGGTGTTTTTACTGCCGCAGTGGACGCATGTCATCTCACCACTTGCATGGCCTTTGGCCTTTGAGCATTGGACCTATGAGCTCTGTCTGTGACTGCACTGAAGAAACACACGCGCCCTTGGGAAGGATGGGCCAGAACAGTTCAGGAGAGTCAGGTCCTCTGTCTTCAGAGGAGTGTTAGGAGAAGCTTGGCCTTCTTTCTGCTTTGAAAAAAGAAAACGAAAAGCAAACAATTCACATTTGAAACTTGTAGCTATTTATAAAGCTCTGCGTTTGAACTCCTAGAAACACACTCTGTCTCTCTCATCCTCTCTCCCCTTCTCCTCCCTGGCCTCCTGTCTCCCTTCTCCCCTAATTTCCCCAAATTCATTCTACCTAGCAATCTCAACAGAAATCTGGAGGGTAGGGACAAGAGAATTTGAATGACCTTGGCTTCTATTCCCCTCTCCGAAACAAAGTTCCAGTACCTTTTAAAATACAAGCATTTTAAAATCTCTGAGAGCGATTTAAGAAAAATGTATTTAGCAAAACAAGAAAGCCAAATTTACAGATTTGTAAGACAGGAAAGTGAACTAACCCGGCCCTGCTTAGGGAGCAGTACTATAAATGAAACTCAGGGAGGGAGGCAGGATTTCAGGAGTGGGCGTGCGTGCGAAGCCGGCACACCTCCCTCCTTGTCTGTTTTCAAGGAGCTTTTTGACAACTACAGAGTGTGCAGTGTGGAAGAAGTTATACTCTCTACAAAGCATATGAACTTGGGTCAAAAATAGGAGTTCCGACGGGAATCCGGACCAGGAACGTGGAAAGACCAACTCAACCAGAGAAATGCAAGCATGGGGGATGCTCGTGGGCTCCCAGTAAAACTATGAAATAAAGATAGAAACTGAGAGCTGGAGTGGAGCTGTTAACGGAGTGGGGACAGGCTGTGTGCGTGGGTGTGGGTGTGGGTGGGTGTATATATGTGTGTGTGTATGTGTATGTGTTATGTGCATGTGCATGTGTGTGTTCATGTATGTGTATATGTGTGTGTGTTCATGTATGTGTGTATGTGTGTATGTGTTGTGTGCATGTGCGTGTGTGTGTGTGTGTGTGTGTGGGTATGTTGTGTACATGTGCACATGTATGTGTTTGTGTGTGTGTTGTGCGTGTGTGTGTGTGTGTGTGTGTGTGTGTGTGTGTGTGTGTGTGTTGGGGAGGAAGGAAGGCCTGGCTTTTTCCACAGCTCCCCTCTGGCAGTTCTACCAAGAAGCCTCTCTTCCCCTACAGAATGAGGCCAGATCCCGTGCACTTTGCACTATGGGAAATAAAGAAGACCTTAAGCTGGAAGGCAGGAGTCCCAACTCCCAGGGTCGACTCCCAGTGTCCACCCGGAAATCACTTGTCCTCTCTGGACCTTAGAGCTCATTAAGCCATGAGACATCCGCAGAGATGCCATCTCATCCACAGAGGTCAGAAATGGGCAAGACTGACCAGACTAGATACTTTGGCCCAGTGTAAAGAGGAAAGGTGTGTGTGGGGTGTCTGACCTTCCCCACACTGCCATCACAACCCCAGGAGTACACACCCAGCAGCTCTCTCTTCCCCTCAGAACCAGGAGAGTGCATTAAGTGTGCTCGACCTGCCATGGCCACACACGGGGTCAGTGCTGGAGTTGTCTCTGGTAGGTGGGGATGGAAAGGCTAGGTCCCTCATTTCTAACTTCCAGTCAGCTCCAGTGTGTCCTCCAAGCTCTCACTGCAAGAGTTTTCAGCTCTGTCTACATTTGTCCATCTCCTTGTCAAACTGATCTTGTGGACAGCTCAGTCAGCACACAGCCGGGACCAGCCAGTTCATATTCTTACTCAGCTTTTAGGGCATGCTGTCTCTGCGCCACCGGACATGGTTTCACCATCGGAAGCAAATATGTCTGGGTTACCCCATGTTGAGTAAATTTGACTTTGAGATATCTCAGAGTATTTAATAAAATGATGTGCACTGTGACATTCTGTAGTATGTAGCCTATGAGGTCTTCCAGAACATACGTTTCAAAAACCATTCTTTATAGACCATTGTTTAATCTGTCAAAGTGGGTTTAAGATGCAAAGATTTGGGGGCTGGAGAGATGGTTCAGTGGTTAAGATCACTGACTGCTCTTCCAGAGGTCCTGAGTTCAACTCCCAGCAACCACATGATGCCTCACAACCATCTGTAATGGGATCCAATGCCTCTTCTGGTGTGTGAAGACAGAGACAGTGTATGTACATAAAACAAATACATCTTTTAAAAAAGATGCAAAAATTCACTAAACCACTTGGTTATTAATGTCACTGTTTACAATGTCTCTGCTTTGGGCTGAGCAACTCATTACAGCATGGAGAGCCCTCCCAGTGAGCTCATTTCCGGCAGTACTCCAATGCAGAAGACATAATAGTAATGCAACCCAAGAGGGGCAGTGCAGGAACAACGTGCAGAGGATGCAGAAATGTCAGCAGCGCTTGGCCCACCTAGTCAGAGAAGAATGGTCAGAGCGTGGGCAGTCATTCCTTCAAGGCAACACCATCAGACAACGGAGAGCTGGGAAGGCAGCCCTTACTCAGAAACCCAGAGGACTGGAGCGCAGTTCTCAGAACCCACAGGGAAAACCAGGCTGTGCTGTATGCGCTTAGAATACCAGTCCCGGGGAGACAGAGACAGTGTATGTTGAGGGGGAGTGCAAGAGAGGTGTGTGGGGAGGAGTGCAAGAGAGGTGTGTGGAGAGGCATGGAAGGGTGCTGCCACATTCTTAAGTAATCATCTAGTTCATAGAGTTTCCTGTTTCTTGTATTTATGGTTTCCTCTTCCTTTTAGGGCATGTGATCGATATATATTTTTTACCTTCCTGAGAGGGTTCATTCCTTCGAGAGCCTTCCCATAGACGTATTGTTTTCCTTATCTGTGAAATGCTTGAGTGCCAGCCTCTGTCTAACCTCGTGTTACCATGAGAAACCAGTTAAGTTCACACTTGTACATTTCTTCTCTTTATATATTCCTCAGAACAAGAAACAGTAAACAATATCCATCACATTCTCAAGAAAAGAGCAGGGTCATGTTTTCTCAAGCTGCTGAGACCTAGACACTGAGAACCCGTGTGCCGTTCAACTTACGCGAAGAGTCTTTGTGTTCACAGAGAATGATGGATTTAGAATTCCCTAGCAGAGTGCTGAAGGCAGGCTTCTGTCTCACGAAGGAGGCAAATGACAAGGCCAAGGCAGCTTCTGTTAAAGGCTTTTTGGGATACTGTCACTGAGGTGAGACTAGGGCTCATCCACAGACCTGTGCTGTTGACCTCCAGCACGAGGGAGCCACTATTCACACCACAGTTTCCACAGTGCTTCACCTCTGTGGGTCTGCTAATAGGCCGGACTGTGTGGGCACACGACCATGACATTTACATCACTGTCAGGTCTCATGATGAGCTAGGAGGTTCTTGCCTCTGAGTTCTCTGTTAAAAATACATTTTTCAGATCACTGCTTTCTGCAAAGTGTGTTGGGTTTGCAGGAGGACCAATTCCACTGTTCTATTAAACAGCTGAGCAAGGATGTGAGGGTGGTACTTAACATCCCTTCTAGAGCCAGGACCAAGATGGATCTTGTAGCTCTTACATCCCAGCCTACCTCATTGCCTGGCAGGAGACATTCTGTAGACTTGTAAATCCAGTACAGGACCCATGGTGGTAATGGGGACAGGGTTCCAGGGTTCACACCGGTGCAGATTGTCCATTTCCTGTGCTGGGAAGAAGGCTGATCTATATGGAAACTATACCAAGGCCAAGCCAGCTCTACAAGTAATGGTGACATCTAAGCTCTACGGCTTCATTTCCTTTGTTTTCCAATCAAATGGCAAAGCCCTCGGGGTCCTCAGGCGGCTGGGAGGTTTAAGTTCAGTGAGAAGCCTCCAGAGCCAGGTGCAGTGCACAAGACCCTAGTGAAGTGCATTCCTTTCGTGCACGAGTGTAGACTAGTCCTCCATGGGATGAGAGCACCTCCACTCAGAAGGGAGGAGGATCTTGTGACATCACCAATGTGGACTCCCTGGGAAACTCAGGCCTGTGACCTCAGCCCTTCAGAAACAAAGTCAGGGAATCAGAAGTTCAAGGTCAGCCTTACCTACAGCAAGTTCCAGGCTAGCAAAGGATACATAAGACCCTGCCTGAGGTTTTCACCATAGGTCCTGTCATTAGGGAAAAGGTCTTGCCTCATAGATCTGGTCATCAATGGAGGAATGACTCAATGAGTGCTCACAAGAATCTCACCAGACAGGAAGCCCCTGTGTCCCATCTGCCATAGCCCGTCTCTCTGACACACCACCTGTTTTGCTATTACCTTGCAACTGTTGGCTTTGCTATTCACCTACATATCGGTGTACCTCTGTCTACTTCACTAGAATATATGAAACTTGATGGCAGAACTGCCCTACTCAGCTTAGAACCAATGGTTTCTAGGACTGTGCCCACCACACAGCAGGTACCTAAAAGCCACTTATAGAATCTGGCACCTGAATGATGTTCTGTGGTAAGCCAGTCCTCTGACAAGTGATAGAGATGCACATATGGAGGCAGCATGCCACAGGGACCAGCAGCAGCCTTGGGGGCTTGAATGAAACCTCTGCTCTAAAGTTTAAGCAAGCACTCAACTCCATTCTTTCTCTGCTCCCACAAAGCCAATAAAAGCAAACAAGATAGCATAGGATATTTTTTTAAGTTCAAATAGTAACATTTGTCTCCTTGATTTTGCAGTCTTTTTTTGTCGAAGAGTCTGGGGCTCCAACCAAAGAGAATAAATATAAGTTGCCAGGGAGGCCAGGGTGTTCACTGAAATGTAGAAAGTTTCTGACAGCCTCGGGTCCAGCTATCAGCACACAACCCTGACCCCTTAAGGTAATTCCCCATAAATCCCTCTTACTAGCCTGCTAGAAACTCCCCATATACACTGTAAACTTGCAGGTCTGTGCACCCGAGGTGGAGGTGGAAGCAATCTGGGTGGACATGATCTTTGGGAAGCTGTTGGAAAGTATCTCTCAGGCTGGATTAAGAGCACTGTTTGCTCTTCCAGAGCTCCTGACTTCAATTCCCAGCAGCCACACAGTGGCTCACAACCATCTGTAATGGGATCCGATGACCTCTTCTGGTGTGTCTGAAGACAGTGACAGTGTACTCACATACATAAAAAAGCATATCTCTCTCTCTCTCTCTCTCTCTCTCTCTCTCTCTCTCTCTCTCTCTCTCCCCTCTCCCTTTCCCTCCCTCCCTCCCTCTCTTCCTCCCTCTCTCTCCTACTCCTACGCTTACTTCTCAGTACTTCATATTATATCATCCAAGGGAATGCACCTTCTATTTTATAGAGCGATTAACACAGAATAATTATTAGATCAGCTATTTGGTCCCACAGAAGACAAACTGACCCAGGAGGATAAAGAAATTGGAAAGGACAGAGATGTTTGAGTCACAGGGTTCTGGGCATGACGGCCCAGATGCAGCCTGGAATTGGGTAGAGTCCAGGGAGTGGTTTCCTCTAAGCTCGGAGTGTCCTGGGCAGCTCTGGAAGAAGCGCTAGGCTGGAAATCAGTGTGGTTACTTTCAAGTAAGGCTTACTGACTTCTAAGCGGTGGATAGCATCACGGGTATGGAACAGAGGCACCCCCGCACCCCCGTTGCCCTTAATAAAAAGTGGCAGTCAGCATTCTTCCAACTTCCAACCTCAGCTGCTGGCTGTGGCAAAGCATACAGATCCGTTTGGCATGTTCCGAATTCTCCGGCCATGACCCTTTAACAGAGCCCAGCTGGAGCTTAGGGATGATTGGCTCCTTTCAGATGGCGCTAAAGGTCCGAAAAGTGAAAGCGCATGGTGGCCAAGCTCCATCACAAACACCCTCCCTCTCTTGCTTCCGTTGGTGTAAAGTTAAAGTGCTCTGTCTGCTATTCGAAACAGGGGATCCCCAGTACTAAATCTGAATGCCTCCTGAGGATGCTTAACCCAGTCCCTGCGCTGAATTCAGGGTTCCAACAAGAAGAAAGGACCCAAACTAACACGTACCATGCCTGTCAGGCACAGAATTGTCCTCCCTACAGCCAACCAGGAAGGAGATTTGCTTTAGAAAACTGAACTCAATGCCAGCACTTGGGAAGTGGAGGAAAATCAGACGTTCAAGGCTAGCCTGTGCTATGTAGCAAGTTTGGGAAGCTCAAGTTGTCACAGGAAGTAACGGTGAGACCCTACTAAATCCTCTTCCCTTGTGACCCTTCCACTGTGCTTGCTGCTCTTTATCGGGGTGTGGATGAGAGTGCCTGTTCAGAAACCCTGTTTGCAAGACCCGATTGGTGAGAACCCCAGTGATGTGACAGGCTTGACAGGTTGAAGGTCCAGATGCTAGCTGAGCTAGCTTTAGACCCTTGAATAGGCACTCCTTGTATCAGAATTAACATCCAGTGACTAATAGATAAAACCCTTTGGGAATTGATTAATTTAGCAGACCACTAGATTCCACCAACCCCAAAGCTAAGAATGCCATCAGATAACATCTAAGGCCTATAGGAAAGTTTCCCCTCTCTTACTGTGACCACCAATCTGACATATCAACCAATGTGTTTTAAACTTGCCTTCATTGCTTATGACTCTCTTTGTTCTGTAAAATTATAAACTTCACAAAACTCTATGTTGGCACCTAGAATTTGGGGAAACCCAAATCTTTATTCCCTGGCCACAGCCATTCAAATTTGGCTCTAGAACAAGCTCTTTTGCTTCTCTTAAGGTGAGAGTTGTATTTTTGTCATGTTTTGTTTTGTTTGTTTGACTTATGCCTTATAATACAATTGTGAGAAAAGGAAAACTAGACACATAGGACAATGTGATAGGAAGTCAGCATGCTGACAGGGTAAATGAAAGCACTGAGTACAAACTGAGCCACTTCTCCAGAGGACCACCCAAATCGTGGCTTCCAAACTGGAATCTGCAAATCTTATTGCTGCCTTTAAATCCTGTCCCTTCAGTGAGCCTAAATATATCACTGTTTCCTGATCCGAGCCTTCATCCACACACCTCGCCCCAATACGCTCAGATCTGCTAGCTGCAGGTGGAAATAAGATCTTCAAAGACTTAAGCAATTTTATTGGACCCAGAGTAATGTTTAACCAAGCATATAATAAAACGTGGAAGGATCCTCAAAATACAGCCACCCAAAAAGAGGGCAGGGAAAGTGGATCTAAAGCACAGAAGAAATTACTTTAGTTCTTTATCTGGGGACCGGACTGCTGACTCACAGTGAAGTTAGTTACCAGGGCAAGCAATGGAATCCTGTCCTCTAAGGGTCTTTAAAATAGTAAAAATTTCTCAGTCTGAATGGCTTAGTCTGAAGTGTTTAGTGAGGTAGGATGGAATCAGGGAGCTACAGAGAGACAGCTCTGACCCTTGGAACCCTTCCCGTTCCTGTCCTAGGCAGCCTCTGGTCCTGATGTCATCATCTTGAGGATGGAGAGGTAGGGGTTGGGGTAGGAGGTGGTCTTTGCCGCTCCTCAACTTTCCTGTCGCCCAGTTCTCACCTACCTTAGTAATGTGCTAATCCACAGTGCCACAGGAATGGTTGAAATATTTAGACATAATGGAGGAATTGTAATGGGGTCCAGTGGGAAACCCAGGTGTTTAGATCAGCTTAATAATAATAACCTCCACCCCTGCCAGGGCCTTTCTATTCAAAATCAACTCTGCTTTTCTTCTGAACCATAAAGGCTACCTCAGACAGGAAATTATTCACCTGATTGGTCTTTACAAGTGCTGTTGGGTTTAAACCGGGGGCTGTAGGGGTCATTAGTGGGCAGCTTGTGATTAACCTTTGCTAGGCAGTCGCTTTTCACACTTTAACAGCTCCCATTACTGCTCCTCTGTGACCTGAGGAAGCTGTTTACTGACAGTCTTAAAAATACATTGCTACAAAGTCTTAAGGGCCCCCGTGTTAAAGAAGAAGAAACAAAACAAAACCAAACCGCTTCCCGACATCTCATGGCCAGCTGATTGGGGAAATGGGAACCCTCTAATTTGCCATAAAGGCTTATCATGAAATCTGGTGTTTAGCTCAACTGTGGTACCCAACACAGCTCTTTTCCTTCCATATTTTACATGTTGTGGTGACACCCTCAGAGCCTTAAAACCTCTAGGCGTATTTAAGGGTTGACTGCTGTTATTTCCTAAATTAAGTTCATGTAAGTTTGAGGGGGAAAGAGAGAAAGGGATTAGTAACACAAGTGGACCTTGAAGGAAATGAAGTCTTTGGGAGTGTGAAGTGGTCTGGAGTTTAAGTAAAGATCACTCTGACGTTAATAAATGATTGTAGTGCTCACACCGCCCTAGACTGGTACAGTACCTTGGCAGACATTTTCTACAATGTGCTGCACAAGAAAGATTATACTGACATTTTTCCTCCACCCGAGTGTGCCTAAAACCCAAAGGATGTCATTCATTCTTCCATGACCCCTCCCACTGCCCCTGTGACCTTCCGGCAAGAATCCAATGGCCTTTCCATGACCCCTCCCCCTGCATAAGACACACCCCCCCACCAGCATTCTCCTTTTACTTTCTAAATACCAGTGGAGAATTTAGCTAACTCTTTAAGTACCGTCTAAAGCACCCCCACCCCTACAACCTCCCTCCTAGTCAGAGGCAGCATTGAGCAAAAGGGGGAGGGGAGGCAGAAGAGGATCCTGGAAGTGCTTTGTCCCTTCCTGTTACAGACACAGAGGCAGGCATAGGTACATATGTGAGTGACAAAGAAAACTGGTAGAGTCCTAAGCAAAACACCTGTGCCCAGAAGATTCAAAGGAAGAGTTGGCGCATCGAAAGAGAGAACTGACAGTCCACGGCGAAGTTGGACGCTCCGCTTTCTGGTGCCCTCTTTTATTCCGATGCTTTTTAGATTGTGCCACTCTCACCAGACAAGCATTGCTTCTCTCAAAGTAGAGTATCAGTCAGTTAGTATCCTCCGTAACAGGAGACGCAGTAAATGTTGCTGCTGCCGCCCCATAGAATAGCCTCTTTGGTATTACAACGACCGCAGTATCTCCTATTGTGCCGCCCACGGGCGAGGTCGATGTCCACCTTAAACACACACGCTGCTTAGAACACTTCCATTTCGTGGTGGAAGGTGGAGGGGAATTACTGCCTGGGTAAGACTTTGTATTTCATGTCAAATTTTATCTGGAAGCACATTTTGAAAGTGGAATTATAACCCGCCCACCCCCCAAAAGCAGGGATTTGATTTGAAAATGCCAAAATAACTTTAATTACAGGTTTGCTGGGGGTGTGACATTCAAATATCAGTCAGTGGAAAACTTCACATTGTTAATGTGACACTCAGAAAATCTGAAATCCGTGTTATACTATTACTATTTATTTGCTACATTCCTGGTCTTCCGTGCACCTGCCTCAGAGATCAGAGCCAAATCTCTGGAATGAGTTTTACACTTGCACATTTCTTTTAAAATCAAAATCAAGTATACATTGTTATATCCTGGAAAATAGAAAACCTCGGTTTTACTTATTGCAGTTTCACAATTACACATAATTTTGAAAAAAGTCTTAATTTGAACTCCATAGAATATGGAGTTTTTTGTTTTTTTGTTTTTCTTTTTTCTATAAAATTCAAAAGACTAAAGTGACATTGGTGGCCACTAACACCACCACGCTACTATCCCTTGCCACAGACTTATTGTAGACAGTAATTGATTTTCTCTGCTCTCTCTCCCAAGCACATTAAAATAAATAAATAATAAAAGAAACCGTGGAAACTGGGCCACCGGAAAGCCATGCCGTCTACCCTCAGCAGAGCTCTTGCTGGTCTCCAGAGAAATTTTTACATGTCCCTTGTTGACCAACTTTATAGGCACCATAGTCTCTCTGTTGAACATCTTTCATCATCAAGGGCCATCCCTCGAATATCTACAGCTTAACCTCATCCACCGAAGATGACTTACAGCCATCTTCACTGGAGAAGGTCGACGGCAGGAAACAGTTGTACTAGTGTTTGACTCACCAGTCCTATGCTTGGGCTGTACAGCCGGGTCTTGAACCGCAGCTGGTTTTCAAGCTCAGCCCCTCCTCGTGTAGCTGTCACTCAGCACCTCCTCTTCCGTCCACGTGGCTATCCACGTGGCTATGTGGTTCCAGCTAGCCTTCACCCACCTACCAGTATCTTCTATCTCGTCTGTGGATACTCCTGGTTTAGTCTGTACTGCTTTGCTCTAGCAGAAACCTGAGCCTAGTAAGATTAAAAAAAAAAAAAAAACAAGAAACCCCAGTTTCTTTCTTGCAGTCTCGGATACTGGGGAACCCAAGATTAATGAAATCCCATCTGGTAAGGGGTTCTAGATTGTATCACCCCATAGTGAAAGGCAGAGGAGAGAGGGGGAGGGTGGAGGGAGAGAAAAGAATACCAAATTTACCTTTCAGAAACCCACTCCTGCAATGCTAGCCACCCTATCCTAATGATAAAAGAGCTAACCCACGTAAGGCAAATGGAAGAATGCCAAGTATATGATGGGCATAATAATATTTCCAATCTTTATCTTATAGATCATGAAGCCTATGGAAGAATCCTAAACAGAAAAATCAAGGCGATACTCTTTAAAGTAATTATTTAGGAACAGATGTTTGTTTTTACATCTTACTGTTTAGCCCAGGTTAGCCCCAGTCTCAGAGCCACCCTCCTCCCAGGTCTCAGGATTACAGGCCTGTGCCATTACACCTAGACTGATAATTGTGTCAGTATAAAGTGAATTCTCAGGTGAAATATGCTATAAGTTTAAAAACCAGCTAGGATTAAAGAATCACAAACAGCTGTGTTCTACCTGCCAAGACATGCTATGATCCCAACACGCAGGAGACTGGGTCAGAACTGACACAAGTTCAAGATCAACCAGGGCTACGTATCAAGATGCAGTCTCAACAAAACAAGCAAGAACGAAGCCGTTAAACTGCTGTGGGAAAATGGGCTCGTGTTCTTGAAAGTCATTCCACAAGCAAAGTCTTAGGGGCAGCATTCACATGAGACTTCTGTTGCAGGAGTTCAGGCACACGGTGGGATGTACTAGTTAACTTCTCTCTGATATGAAAAATATCTGAGGAAAAGCAGCTTAAAGAATGAAAGATTTATTTGGTTCACAGTTCCAGAGGAGCGGATCTACAGCTGGCTAGCTCCGTTCTTTGAGAGCAGTGGCAAGGCAGAGCCATCATGGAGGAAGGGTGGCCAAGGAGAAGCTCTTGGTTCATGAAAGTCAGGAAATAAAAAGGGAAGGAAGGGAAGGGCCAGGCACAAGATACATCCTTCAAAGTCATAACTCTAGTGACTTATTTTTGGCAACCAGCCCAAAGTCATGACTCCCATAATCTACATCCTATAGCCACCTCTAACTCCCCATAATGAACTCTTGGGTGCATTAGAACTACACACTTCTGGACAGTACCACCACCTGGGGGGCAAGCCTTCAACACATGAGCCATGGTGGCACTTCATATTCAAGTCATTATATAGAGTGCTGAGCATGTCCAAAGTACAAGACAAAGGACTGATTGTGGAGGACAATGATGGGTTGAACTTTCATCTACTGTGCCGACATGAAAAATCCACAAGGCAGTTGAGAATTTGAGTCCAGGTCCCAGCAGAAAGCACTTGAAACTGCATGTGCAGACAAGAGAGAAAGGAAACGAGGAACCCAGAGACCACTTGGGAATAGCGACATGAAAAGGAAGAAAATTGTATGAGATGGGGTGATAGTAAGGTCAGAAGGTTGTGGGAACCAAGGCTGTTTAAGAGTGAGAGGAGGGATAATATCAAAGTGCAGATATTTGCCTACTGGAAGAACATTAACATATTCACTAGATTTGCAACTGGGTCATCACTGAACTCAAGTGAAAACCCATTTGGCAAAGTAGAAGCAGAAATTGGACCACACTAGAGTGAAGACATTGGAAGCCAATGTGAGCAGAAGATAGTAACTTCCAATTCTAGAAGTTCAGGGATGGAGAACAGATGGGAAGATGATGGTTGGCCTCCATTGAGGAGGTGTGCAGCAGAGGGAGAGTTTCCCAACAGGCTGTGCAATCTGCTTACTCATCACATCTCTAAGGTTTGCACACTGGAGCTGTGATGACAGAGGGATACCCAGGAAAGAGGAGAGAGGAACACAAAGGAAAGTGTGCCCAGGTACTATCCTTATGTCTACAACCAGTGCCAAATCCTTGGATTTGAAGGATGACTTAGGTATTTCTCTAGGTTATCCCCACCCAAGCTTCTTGAAATCCAGAGGTATATCAGGGAGTATACATAAGTCTTGGAAGAAAAAACGTTCTATGTCCTCTTAAGCCTGACGTGACAAATTATCCCCTCCACGAAAATCCCCATGTATTCATCCATCCATCCATCCATCCATCTATCCATCCATCCATTCATTCATCCATACTGTGAAGATTCTAGATGGACTCTCAATAAAGGTTAAACTTTAGCCCCAAAATGATTGAAGGCCAACAAATATTCCCAATTTAGGAGGAAAACTAGCATTTATGAAGAAGCCCACCTTCTAGTTGCCAGACACCATGTATCACTGAACACATTACAGTCCTTCTGCTCCTCCATCAGTGCCCGTATGACTCACTCTCGGATAGTAGGGACCAGCATGCACAAGGCAGCTTACCTGTTTCTCAGCACTCCAAGGTTCTACTGAGTCTACTCGTAGCTCAATTACATCGTGAGACAAGACTCCTGCAGGATATTTTCAGCACCCGCTCTGCTGTCGGGAAAAAGTCTTCTGGGATATGTTCAACAGCCAACCAACCAAACAACAAGAAAAAAGCACTATGTCAGTTTCAAGGTCACGGGAGAAAGTCGAAACTTAGAGCAGGGAGAGAGTTTGGGTCAGGGGTCACTCTAAATAGTGGAAAACTCAAATAATGTGCCTGTGAACTGCAATTGTAATTCATTCTTCCATCAACATCAACTCCGTGTGTTACCAGTTCAGCAAGACCTTTGGTGATCAGCCAAGTAAAGGCCACTGAGTGAGTTCTTGCTGGGACCAGCTTCAGCTTGCAGAGTCAATGTCTTTTCCAGTCCAAAGAACTACTGTAAGCTTCTCACCATATGTGCCCTTGGGTCTACAGTTTGCTCTTGTGACTTTCCCCCTCATCTTGGTGGCTAAAGAGAGTCCCATTATATGCCCCAGAACCAAGAGTTTCACTCAGTGATGGAAGGGAGTCAAAATCACACAGAGACCGTGGGCTTTTTTTTAATCGTGTGGAAATTGCTGCCTGCATCTAGGGGTACAATTCAAAAGAGATACATTAAAATATATAACTCTGCCACCCACGTATGATAATGAAACAATAAAGGAACAGGAAATTTTGTGACAATATTTTGAATGTGTGATTGTGGGTAAAATTTCTCTAATTGTGCATCACTTGAGCTGAATTAAAAATGGATTCAGAAAATGCAGTATTTGACCAAGGGAGAATAAATGTTGTTTCCCGTCTGGTTCCTTCTCTTTAAATTTAAAGACATGGCTAAGAGCATAACAAAAGGAGAAGACAACAAATGACATATACGTACTTGTGTGAGAAGGAAAAAAATACCACCCACATGCACAGAGTACCACACACAGTCACTTCAGGAGCTGTCACATGCCATATAGGGGAACCATTGAATATTGATGACATGTTTTTAACCCCACACAAATGGTTCCTGCTACGGTGCACACAGCTTATTTGGCTAACATTTCCCTCCCTATGCCGTCGAGAGCTTCAGTCAGGGTACATCTGGAGGATGTTCTTTATAAGAATATTTTCAGTAGCTTAAACAGAGCGGCTCACTTCTCTCCGTCATGCTAGCCTTTGACAATCAGTAAGGCACTGTTGTTAAAAGCAAGGACATCAAGCCTCTTCTAGGAAAAATCAGCCAGTTAGCAGGCAGGAGATGCCAAGAAGACAGGGCCCCAGATTACTATGAATTCTCCACAAGGACACATTAACCTCCTCTACCAAGCAAGGCTGGTAGCCTCTTGGAGGTTCTAGAGGTCTTAGTCTTTCCAGAACAACTCTTATTCAATTGGCTGTAGTTGATACCTTGAGAAGCATCACCCTGATCCTTTGCATTTTGTTAATCCTGCAAGGCAAATCATGCCCGTTTATTCTTATATTTACCTTAAATAACAATGTCAACAACTCAGCCCATTCTCAGCACAGATATAAGACTGCCTTGTAAAGTTCTGAGCTCCAAATTCCATCCTCTCCTTCCAATCCATTCCGAGTCTTGCTGCATCAATTCAACACACACTTACGGAACACCTACCATCTACCAGGCAAGGGTCTAAGTAATGAGGATGCAGCCATAGAAAAAGCAGGCAGAAGTTCTTAGGTACCAGCCTGGAGAGGTGGCTCAGCACTTAAGAGCCCTTACTGCCCTTTCTGAGGACCGAATTCAATTTCCAGCACCCACACGGTGGCTCAGAACCATTTATAACTTAATTTCCAGGAGAATCCAGTACCCTCTTCTAACATCCTCTGACACCAGGCATGTATGTGGTATATATAAAGCAAAATATTCATACACATAAAATAAAGGTAAATAAATCTTAAAATAATTTCCTAGTTACATTCTCTATCTTTCAGACTTTTATACGAATTCTCTCCTTCAATCCTTGCCGGACTATACTTTCACTGCTGACGTCAATTGTCTGAGAAAGCAAGCACTCTTGTTTGTGACAGCAGGCATAAAGTCCCTAACAATTGTCCCCTCAATCAGTCAACAATTATTGATGAGCATCATCTCGGTGCCAGGGTCCAGGCTTCGAGCTGAGGACAGCAAGATGAGAGACGTTCGGCTCTTGGCTTCAGGGATTATATATTTCTGTAATGTCTTTCATGTGTGCAAATTAGCAGTTGATAGTTTCAAGACCAAATTTGCATGTCTGAAACCCACTGATAGCCGAGAGTTAGCTCCTCTTCCTTTTTTCCCAGGCTAACTTTTGTTCCTGATGCACTTAAGCACGACTCTAGGGATAACTGTCATTCCTTAAAAATATGCTACTGCCCAACTTGAAAAGAGTAAGCTAGCTTGGACGTGCATCTGAGTGTTCTCACTCCATTTTCCATAGTCACAACTCTTGCTATGTTTTCAATTAGCCCCAGTAACTGAAATTAATATTCCATTACATGTGTTTTGATCGTGCTTTAATTTAACCAACAATAATGATCGGGGCATAAAATAGCCAAGCCCTTTGTCTAGAGCCTGATGAATAGAGCCATATGCCTGACCTCAACCCTTAGGGGAATGGACCTTCAGAAAGAATTTTCACGGCCCCTCCACTTTTCTGTGATATTTTCCTGTTGCTTTTTTGGGTCTATGTGGCTTTGTTTACTCACTAAATGTGGGAGGCGAGGCTGGAGTGAGGGGTTTGCATTACTCCTAAAATTATGGCACTTGAGAATGTTGCCCCATTTGTCATCTATTATGCCTTCCTTCTGGTAAGTATTTATTCCAGAAGACTTTGGTCAAAGTATACACAGAAATTAACCAATTTTCTTTGCTTTGGGGAGGATAATTGTGGGGTATGTGTGTCTATGTGCCTCTGTGTGTGAATTAGCAGATACATAAATATACATTAAGTGCTAATACCTCACTGTCCCACATAGAGTGGGAGGTTGGCAGTGTATAATCCAGATGCATGGTGGGAGGTTTGCAGGGCACCATCTCTAGAGTACCTCAGTCCTTGCCAGGTGAGCATACTGTGGATTTGATCAAGCCAGACATCCCTGCTTTCCCTTCCTAACAGTGTGATTGGGGTGGTTACTTACTAACTTCTCTGAACCCCTCTGCTCGCCTAGACAACAGCAACAAGAGGATTAAGAGAGAGAACGTGTGTGGGACAGGACAGAGAGTATTGACCACATGTGTTCAGTGATTGGCAGGCATAGTGAAACCATCAGTGTCTTATGGGCTCCCTTCTCTTCCTCTCTCTTTGCATCACACCTACCATTTTGTTTTAGAAATCATCTTCTTGCTTTCGCTCCTACTCTTCCCTCTCTGACTTCAACGGATCATCTCTGAATGTTTCTATATTGGATTTAAACAACTCAAGTTAAATTTACTAAACTATTAATTTTCTGCTCACGAGAGAAATATTTCAGAAGCATCCCTGTCACATTAAGAACTTTTGTCTTTTGTCTTACTGTCCTGGCTTAAGGAGCAATGCCCAGAGAGTCCCAACACTAACACAGACATAAACATGAACAAGAAATACAGGAGAAGGGACACAATGATAATGCAAGGTAAAGCAGGGGACTGGATGAGTCGATAGACTGACATTTTCGGCCAGTCTTGTGGAAACTGTGCCATCTTTTATTTGGTAACCTTATCACAGAGTTATTATGAACCAAGAATTAGGATCTGCATGTAAAGTTCTTTTAAAGGGTCTTCATGGCTATTGGGATTTCTAGAATACAAGGCCAGTCCTGCTGTGCAAGGATTCCTAACCTGGCCCTGAAAAGCTTAGGTTCACAGGCCAGCTCTAACATCTATTAGTTGCCCATCTTGGCAAGGCACTACTCATTTGCACATCTCAAATTTCCTCTTCTGTATAATGGGTATGTTTCCCTTTTTTTAATTGGATATTTTATGTATTTACATTTCAAATGTTATCCCCTTTCCTGGTTTCCCCTTCCAAACCTTCCTCTCCCATCCCTCTCCCCCTGCTTCTATGAAAGTGTTCCTCCTCCCACCTACCCACACCCACCTCACCACCCTGGAATTTTTCTACACTGAGGAAATGAGCCTTCATAGGACCAAGGGTCTCTCCTCCTATTGATGTCAGACAATGCCATCCTCTGCTACATGTGCAGCTGGAGACAAGGGTTCCTCCATGTGTACCCTTTGGTTGGTGGTTTAGTTCCTGGGAACTCTGGAGGATCTGGTTGGTTGATATTATTGTTCTTCCTATGGGGTGCAAATGCCTTCAGCTCCTTCTTTCCTTTAACTCCACCATGCTCAGTCCAATGGTTGGCTGTGAGCCCCCTATTCTGTATTTGTCAGGCTCTGGCAGAACCTCTCAGAAGACAGCTATAACAGGCTCCTGTCAGCAAGTACTTCTTGGCATCCACAATAGTGTCTGGGTTTGGTATTTGTATATGGGATGGATCCCCAGGTGGGATAGTCTCTGGATGGCCTTTCCTTCAGTCACTGTTCCAGACTTTGTCCCTGTATTTCCTCCTGTGAGTATTTTGTTCCCCCTTCTAAGAAGAACTCAAACATCCACATTTTGTCTTCCTTCCTCTTGAGCTTCATATGGTCTGTGAACTGTATCTTCACAGTCCAAGCTTTGGGGTTAATATCCACTTATTAGTGAGTGTAGACATGTGTGTTCTTTTGTGACTGGGTTATTTTATTCAGGTTGATATTTTCTAGTTCCATCCCTTTGCCTAAGTATTTCAGGAAGTCATTGTTTTTAATAGCTGAGTAGTACTCCATAGTGTAGATGTACCATATTTTCTCTATTCATTCCTCTGTTGAGGGACATCTGGGTTCTTTCTAGCTTCTGGCTATTATAAATAAGGCTGCTATGAACATAGTGGAGCATGTGTCTTTGTTGTATGTTGGGGCATCTTTTGGGTATATGCCCAAGAGAGGTATAGCTGGGTCCTCAGGTAGTGCAATGTCCAATTTACTGAGGAACCACCAGACTGATTTCCAGAGTGGTTTTACAAGCTTGCAGTCACACCAACAATGGAGGAGTGTTCCTCTTTCTCTACATCCTCTCCAGCATCTGTTGTCACAAGAGTTTTTTATCTTGGCAATTCTGACTGGTATGAGGTGGAATCTCAGTGTTGTTTTGATTTGCATTTCCCTTATGACTAAGGATATTGAACATTTCTTTAGGTGCTTCATGGCCATTCGATATTCCTCACTTGAGAATTCTTTGGTTAACTCTAAACCCCATATTTAATAGGGTTATTTGATTCTCTGGAGTCTAACTTCTTGAGTTCTTTGTATATATTGGATATTAGGCCTCTAACAGATGTAGGACTGGTAAAGCTCTTCCTAATATGTTGGATGCCATTTTGTCCTATTGGCAGTGTCTTTGCCTTACAGAAGCTTTGCGATTTTATGAGGTCCCATTTGTTGATTTTTGATCTTAGAGAATAAGCCACTGGTGTTCTGTTCTGGAAATGTTCCCCAGTGCCCATGTGTTCAAAGCTCTTCCCCACATTCTCTTCTATTAGTTTGAGTGTATCTGGTTTTATGTGGAGGTCCTTGATCCACTTGGACTTGAGCTTTGTACAGGGCAATAAGAATGGATCAATGTGCATTCTTCTACATGCTGTCACCAGTTGAACCAACACCATTTGTTGAAAATGCTGTCTTATTTCCACTGTATTGTTTTAGCTTCTTTGTCAAAGATCAAGTGACCATAGATGTGTGGATTCATTTCTGGGTCTTTAATTCTATTTCACTGATCTACCTGCCTGTCTCTGTACCAGTACCATGCAGTTTTTATCACAATTGCTCTGTAATACAGGTTAAGGTCAGGGACAGTGATTTCCCCAGAAGTTCTTTTATTGCTGAGAATAATTTTCACTATCCTTGGATTTTGTTATTCCAAATGAATATGCAAATTGCTCTTTCTAACTCTGTGAAGAATTGAGTGAGAATTTTGATGGGTATTGCATTGAATCCATGAGCATGGGAGATTCTTCCCATCTTCTAATATCTTCTTCGATTTCCTTCCTGAGGGACTTGAAGTTATATGTTATATGTTATACATATTTTTCACTTGCTTGGTTAGAGTCACACCAAGGTATTTTATATCATTATTATTGTACAGGGTGTCATGTCCTTTATTTCTTTCTCAGACTGTGTATCTTTTGAAGAGAGGAAGGCTACTGATTTGTTTGAGTTAATTTTATATCCAGCCACTTTGATGAAATTGTTTATCAGGTTTAGGAGGTCTCTGATAGAATTTTGGGGTCACTTAAATATACTATTATATCATCTTCAAATAGTGATATCTTGACTTCTTCCTTTCCAATTTGTATCCCTTTCACCTCTTTTTGCTGTCTGATTGCTCTGGCTAGGACTTTGAGCACTATATTGAATAAGTAGGGAGAGAGTGGGCAGCCTTGTCTAGTCCCTGATTTTAGTGGGATTGCTTCAAGTTTGATGTTGGCTACTGGTTTGCTGTATATTGTTTTTACTATGTTTAGGTATTGGCCTTGAATTCCTGATCTTTCCAGGACTTTTATCATGAAGGAGTGTTGAATTTTGTCAAATGCTTTCTCAGCATTTGATCATGTGGTTCTTTTATCTGAGCTTGTTTATTAGTGTATGATGTTGATGATTTCTATATATTAAAACATCCCTGCATCCCTCAGATGAAGCTCACTTGATCATGGTGAATGATCATTTTCATGTGTTCTTGGATTCAGTTTGCAAGAATTTTATTGAGTACTTTTGGTCTGAAATTCTCTTTCTTTGTTGGGTCTTTGTGTGGTTTAGGTATAAGTGTAATTGTGGCTTCAAAGAACAAATTGGGTAGTGTTTCGTTGGTTTCTATTTTGTGGAATAGTTTGAAAAGTATTGGTAGTAGGTCTTTTTGGAAGGTCTGATAGAATTCTGAACTAAAACCAAGTCTCTTGGTTGGGAGACTTTTAATAACCGTTTCTATTCTTTAGTGGATATGGGACTGTTTAGATGGTTTACCTGATCCTGATTTAACTTTGGTATTAGGTATCTGTCTAGAAAAAACTGTCCATTTCATCCATTTTCCTATTTTGTTGAGTATAGGCTTTTCTAGTACGTTCTGATGATATTTTGAATTTCCTAAGTTTCTGTTGTCATGTCTCCCTTTTGATTTCTCATTTTCTTAATTTGGATAAATTCTCTGTGCACTCTGGTTAGTCTGGTTAAGGGTTTATCTACCTTGTTGATTTTCTCAAAGAACCAGCTCCTAGTTTTGTTGATTCTTTTTGTTTAGTTCTTTTTGTTTCTACTTGGTTGATTTCAGTCCTGAGTTTGATTATTTCCTGCCTTCTACTCCTCTTGGGTGTATTTGTTTCTTTTTCTTCTAGAGCATTTAGGTACGCTGTCAAGCTGCTTATCACAATTGCTCTGTAATACAGGTTATTACAGAGCAATATGCTCTGTATGCTCTCTCCAGTTTCTTTTTGGAGGCACTCAGAACTATGAGTTTTCCTCTTAGCGCTGCTTTCATTGTGTCCATAAGTTTGGGTATGTTGTGCCTAAATTTTCATTAAATTCTAAAAACTCTTTAATTTCTTTCTTTATTTCTTCCTTGACCAAGTTGTCATTGAGTAGAGCATTGTTCAGCTTCCACGTGTATATGGGCTTTCTGCTGTTTTTTTCATTACTGAACACCAGTTTTAGTCCATGGCAATCTCATAGAATGAATGGGATTATTTCAATCTTCTTGTATCTGTTAAGGACTGTTTTGTGACCAATTATATGGCCAATTTTGGACAAGGTAACATGAGGTGCTGAGAAGAAAATATATTCTTTTGTTTTAGGATGAAATGTTCTACAGATGTCTGTTAAACCCATTTGGTTCATAACTTCTGTTAGTTTCACTGTATCTCAGTTCAGTTTCTGTTTCCATCTGTCCATTGAAGAGAGTGGGGTGTTGAAGTCTCCGGCAATTACTGTGTGAAGTACTATGTATGCTTTGAGTTTTAGTAAAGTTTCTTTTTATGAATGAGGGTGCCCTTGCATTTGGAGCTCTGCTACTACTACTATTATTGCTACTACTACTACTGCTGCTGCTGCTACTATTACTACTGCTGCTGCTGCTGTTGCTGCTGCTACTACTACTACTACTACTACTACTACTATTACTACTGTTTGTTTATATGGGAAGATGCACATGCCATTGCATTCATATAGAGGTCAGAGAACAACATATAGTAATTAGTTCTCTCCTTCTATCATACATATCCTGAGATCAGGTCACCAGGCTTGGAAACTATGTTCATCCAGTGGCCATCTCATTAGTCGCTTATGCAGAATTTCATAATAACTGAATTCACACCAATCTCCTGTAAGGACAAATGATAAGACTGATACTGCACCCAGAAGCTCACCACAGGGCCATGTGAGAAGTGTTCCTAAGTTGTATAACCTCTGATCTTGAGACGGCACACCGGTGAGGGTGGGAACGAGCAGAGCAAGCACATCGTGCCATTTCCCACAGAGGCAGGAATGCATCCCTTGCCGAGTTGTCATAGTATCAGTGTTAGAAGGCGTCTACACCGTCAGCAGACACTGAGCCTGACATTCTGGCCAAGGAGCACACAACCATGTTAAACTCTCACAAGTGTTTACAAAACAGAGGCTCGTGTGTTTGTTTATGTACTCAAACTTACAGTTGATAGGCCAGGCAAACAAAAAGAACAGAGGTCATAGATTTATAGCACTAACAAGGAGCCTGATTAAAAAACCATATAAAACATACCGCATCCAATGACTTCTCAGATTAACAAAGACATTTTAGAAAAATTAAACCGCCATACAACCAGTCTCGTAAACCTCACAGACACTTCCTCCGAAAGAATGAAATCAACTGCCGCTTCCCTGGAAGTTTTCAAACACATTTCAAATAATTAATGGCAAAAGAGAGACATCATAATCAAAATTAAATTCTTGCATGACATTTTAAATGGGTTATGTATGAAAATCAATGTGTCATGACAAAGACATTTATAGTTTTAAATTCTGACAGTGAAAAGAAAAGCTCAAGATTAATGACTTAATCATATATATTAAGCCATGGACAAATTAAACCCCAAATGGGTTCATTTAAAAGGCTGGCGCAATTGAGATAATCCTCATCGCGGTGATCAAGAAAACCTAGAGGGAATAAGCAACTTTAAATGTAAAAGCGCTGCTCTGACTGGGTAAAGTGTTGCCCAGAGCACCAGAGCCCCAGGCAGCATCCTCAGGGCTGGGAGAATACCCAGCACGGTAGGTTCCTATCTGTAACCCAAGCACTTGAGAGGTGGAAGTAAGGGAGGAAGTGCTTAAGGTCATCTCGGCTATAAAGAAGATCAGACTGGAGCCCTGGTCTATTCTGAGACAAACAAGCCAGATGTTAGCACACATTGTTTTCAAATAATAAAGATGTCACAACCATAGTTAGTTTAGATTCTAGACTAAAAAGAGTAACTGTTACAAATTCTTTATCCCTGGACTATTTAAAGACAAGAGAATAATAATCTGTTTTACAAAAAGAATAAATTCTATTTAGATATACCAGAGCTCCTCAGTACTAAAGTGTGGGTTATATGAATTCTACCAGACAAACACACTAGCTCCTAGCACTCAAGAACTTTACATGAGTTTGACTAATACAAAGCTGTTGTATCACCAAACCTTTCCAGCATCATTGTGCAAGCATCCTATGTCTAGCTTGTTCTTATTTGCTTCACCTTTTAAAGACCTGCTTTCAAACACTGTAATAGTCAGGAAAAAATAACAAAAATACACCTAAAATATTTGGGAAACTTTCTTTTACCTTGAAGACAAATGAAAAGCTTTATAAATCTTTAGCGACAAGACTTGCATAGATGTAGGACCCACCAAGCAAAGACCCTTTCATCATACAGCCTCGGTAGACCCACATTTAGAAAGAAGATAGAATGGTTCCTTAGCCTCGTCCTCTAGTAATGTAAAGTGTGCTGTCTCTTTTATTATTTTTTCTTGCTGCACAGTAATTCTATGGGCACTTCTGTTCAGTTCTGGAACCAGTAGCTGTCACTAGTGCAAGCACTTTCAACGAAGGACCGAGAAGCCAATAAATCAAGAAGAATTTCTTTTGATCATTGTCAAAACCCAGCAGATACAAAGAGTGCTGCCAGGGACATGAATGGAAAGACCTTAGATAGTGAGCCATCAAGGTGGAGCAAGCTGCCACACCACTGATTTAAAGTCATAGGTGTGGACCACCCCCAAGAAGCAAGCGCCCTTCTGAGGGTCTTTGAGAAAGAAGAGAGGAAGTGGACGCATTAGAGGTGGCCCCACCTACCCAACTCCCCAACCCCATCATGTGGAAGACACATGAATGACAGTGGCTATTCCATGAATTTTACTATTAGTTCTTCGAGGTGACATCTTTAAGCAGACAGAGTCCCTCCATCATGAAGTGGAGATCTTCCTCCTAAGTGATCAAGACATTTAAGAGCAGCAGCAGTGGAATGAGGGGGACCCCTGTGTCATGTGAGACATGTTGCTAAGGGGGCACATGAAGGAGCCCTTGCTGCCCCATAGAGATGTTTACTTGTCCTGGGGAGATGAGGGGTATTCTACTAAACACAGCCAGCCAAGCAGAGATTACCTAAACTGTTGTGATACCAAAAGTTATGCTCCACCACCAAGAAATTATATTCCTACCAGTTCACTTGATGATTACCCATCAAGAGGGTATGGTGATAGAGATGGAGATGGATGGATTGTGACTATTTAGATTATCCAAGTGGAGGTTCCTACAGGGATTCATATGAGAGTTATGGTAACTCACCCATGGCAACCCCTTCACGAGGGCCACCTCAATCTAATAGGGGGAGCAGTCATGAAGCTATGGGTTAGAGAAAGCTCCCCTTCTGGAAGGATTCCTGAAGTTAAGATTCTTAGAAAATCAATGAAGTTCTGCTTCTGCCATCAGGGAGCTTGGTAGACTAAGAATTGTACAAAAGTACCTCAGTGGATAGACAGAGCACTGTAGAAGAAAGTTCGCCTTCTTCATACCCGCAGAGGGGTAGCTTTCATTGTGGTGTGTGTGTGAGGTCGGAGTGGGGGACGTCAGAACTGAACAATGGAACCAACTACTCTCTTATAGGTTATAAAGAAGAGATTTGGAAAGGGAGGGAAATGGGTGGAAGGATTGTGGGAGGGGGTGACCTGGAGGGAGCACTGAGGGGGATGTAAAGTGAACAAGTAATAGTAATAGTAGTAATAATAATGATGATAATAATAATAATAATGAGATGAACAATTTTGCCATGGAGTGACTAGAAAGTTCAAATAGAATTTAAAAACAAAAACCAGCAGCAATGGAAAATCTCATATAACCCAAAACCTTTAGTGTCCTAACCATTAAACTCTTCACAAATTTGATCAAACCTTGAATGTTTTTGGGGGGGAAAACATGTCTTCTTTTTAATGAGATTTTTTTAAACAAAGATTGAGCCTTTTTGCAAGATTTAATGGAAGTACTTTATTTTGAAAGATTCGGTGTGATAATGGGTGCAGAATTCCAGACAGACTATAGTACCGCTGACCTGAGAGGGAAAAGCTTCCTGAAAAGAGAACTCTCAAGCTTGAAACGTTGAGTTTAAACTCTGAACCTTTGAGATGGATAAGTGTTCAGGATACTCCAATTTCCTCCTGACTGGTTCACACACTTCTTGTTCCTCTCCTAGCCTCACCTACGCCCTCTTTGCCTCCCAGAAAGTGGGAAATGTCCCTTTTAAAGAGATCAAATGAAATGGAGAGAAACCATATATTTTCGTCTGAACTCCCCATCAGCTCAGAAAGGAGGCGGCATCTACCTCACTTAGTTCCATATACCTGCCTCAGCTTTCAGGTGGTACCTTTGTGCAGCCTTGGCCGATGCCAGCAACCCAGCCTCAGGTCTCCTGCTCTGCTCTCCCAGGCTTCTTAAAACTCAGACTCCCACAACAAAGGACAATTGAGGCCCCGTGGTGCTCGGGTTTACTGAGAACTGAACCATAAGCAGATACCATCAAAACACATCCCACTTGTGCCCTTTCACAGCCAACGGATTGGAAGGATTCTCCTTTCCTGGGGATTGAATTTAAACCGACTTCCCAGGAGTGAAAGGTCGGCCCATGGAATCATGATATCCAGTTAAACACAGCTAAATAGAACGTTTTAGCATGACAATAAATGGAGTTATATTTAGCTGATTTGAGAAACTATCTGGCTGAGGGAAAAGGAGGGGAGAAGAGATTTTTCCTCTCCCACCCCTCCTCTCTGAAAAATAATAGAACGGGGCAAGAGAGCGCAAAGGTGAAGAATTTCACCGAATCTGCCCAGGGAGACTGTTTTTGCTTTCCTAACATCCACCATGTTGTGAGTAGGCTGTGTTGGTGGAAGTGCATAAAGACTGTATTGTTTTCCTGATGCACATATACAATACTGTTAGCGTGACTGGAGCAAGATGGACTCCAAAGGGAGACCATACCCTCGAATAACTCCCCAGGCAGCTTTGATTTCTAGATAGGTAAGAGGTGAAAGCACATTTGCCAAACGGGCTTTGATAACAAATGCATTCTTCATTAACAAGGAAATGCTGGAGGGGAAGAATGGTTGGCAGTCCTTCCCCTTCACTTGAAATGCCCCCGTGTCAGTCTGAAACAACCTCATATTTTGCTGTTGTTAACTAACAGATGGTTTTGTTAGCTAGTAACTGTGTCTCTAAATAACTCCCAACAATAAAAGTCTGTGACACATGAGAGCCAAATGGGGACCATAAGTGGTAGCCTTTTACCTCTAGAATCTTACCTTGTGGTCCATTCTGAAACCTGATGTGTGTAATTGCAGCCACTGGGAAGGTGTGGAGTGTTATAGCATTAGATCTGCCAATAGTTAGGAGAGATTACTGGGGAATGTTGCTTCTTCCAAAGGAAAAAATGTATTTAATTGAAACCAATTTAGAAATCAGGATCTTGTGAGTGAGCGGTAAGAACGTTTTTAAGGAAACACTGTCTCCCCCTGGCTCTGAGAGACCCATAATGCTTCTCTCCCAGACTAAGTGTGCTATTTGATAGGGAAGCCACTGTGTATGCCTTCCCCCAAGACCCCATCTATTACACGGGAGCTGGTACACTGGGTAAACATAATCTCACTGTGGTTTTACAAAGCCATCACCTACACTGTGGATCTCGACCACTCTGCATTTCCATGTGCGTTCAATTTCTCTATTGATATGATCTTTTTCTTGCAAAGTGTTCTTCTATTTGACCTTTTTTTTTTTTAAAAAAAAGTCACCAGATATGGTTGTTTCTAACTTTGTTACTCCCTTAGCCCAAAATGGGATGACCCAACCTGTGTGGTACAAAATCAGCCACTTTCATGTCTGTAACCAACAAAGATTATGAGCAAAGAACATCACTAAATTTTCAGATGCTCACACTTAAAGCTCATGGCTCCTAAATATCTGTAGTTCTAAACTCTCAACCCATGAAGACACTAATACCATCTGAACAAAAAGATAGCTTTTATACAACACAATGACGATGTCCTATCGGAACATAGTATATTGAGGACTTAGTTGCTTACTGTTCCATAGTTACAAGGTTTTCATTCCCTTTCATTTTTTGTTTAGAATTTTTGTTTATTTATGAAGTGTTGGCATTTTATGGTAGTATTGTGGTTATTTTTCTATAACGGAATTCAGAAGGAGAGAGTTGATTTGGCTTACAGATTACAGCCTATCATTTAGGAAAGCCCGTGCGAGAACGCAAGGCAGTAACCCGGAGGTAGACACTGAAGCAAAGGTGCAGAAATGGTGTTGATCGGCTTGCTACCCATAGCTTGATCAGTTAATTTTTTATTTTTATTCTTAATGTATGTTTTAATTGAAATAGAATTACCTAATTTTCCTCTTCCTCTCTTCAGATCCCTCCCACATCCCCCTCCTGCTCTCAAGTTGATTTCCTCCTATTTTATGATTATTATTGTTGTATATGTAAGTGTGTGTGTGTGAGAGAGATCTGTGCACACACAGTTATTTATAAATACAACCTGCTGAGTCCACTTTTGCTATTGGAATGGTTTCAAGTCTTAAGACTTTTCCTTGAATAACCAATAGAAATGGGAGCGGCTGATTCTTCTTCTAGCAGACATTAGTTGCTTATAGTTCTTTGTCTAAGGGTAGGGCTCCTTGAATATTCTTTCATGTTAGCCCGGCCACTGATATTGCCGTTGTTCCCATCTTGTTTAAGCAGCCATCTTAAAGAGAACTGTTAGCCATTACAGAAGAGACGGTTTCATGGCTGATTTCTTCATCTTCTGAATCTTACAACCATTCTGCCCCCTCTTTGTTCTCCCTAAGGTGCAGGAGCTGTGATGTGGATGTATCTGTTGGGGTTAGGCACCTCACAACCTGTAGTTCTCTGGGTTTGTGTGCAGTTGTTTTCATGATGGTTTTCATTTGCTGCAAAGAAAGGCTTTTCTTTCCTTCTTTGTTCCTTCCTTTCTTTTCTTTTTTTTTAAATGAGGGGTAATGTTCATACTTATCTAGGAAAAGTGACTCATGTGCCCAGTCTAACAGTGGTACCACCTACAGTGGACTGGGCCCTCACACATCCATCACTAATCAAGAAAATGCCTCACAGAATTGCCTGTAGGCCAGTCAGATGGGAGCATTTCCTCAGTTGATGCTCCCTCCTCCCAGATGACTGTAGTTTATGTCAAGTTGATGAAAAAAATCAACCACCACAGGGTGAGAAGAGGGTATTCTTACATAGCTCAAG
The DNA here is from genome assembly GCF_021556685.1 of Rattus norvegicus. Lineage (NCBI taxonomy): Eukaryota > Metazoa > Chordata > Mammalia > Rodentia > Muridae > Rattus > Rattus norvegicus. The sequence goes on from NC_141535.1 coordinate 119,513,000, forward strand.
TTTGCCTTGAACTTGCTGTATAGTCTAGACTGGAATTGAACTCCTGACCGTCTTGCCTCAGCCTCCCAGGTACTAGGTATCACACACGTGTGCTTCCATTCCTGGCCTCCAGCCTTGTCTTGCTCACCATCACTGACCCCTGTTGTTCCTCACTAGTCTCTACACTGTGGTATATCATCTGCAGTGTCCGGAGTTCAAAGACGACGTGAAAGACCAGTGCGCTCTGACATGCCCAAGAGCGATTACATTCTTGTCCTATTTTTGCTAACTCCCTCTTCTCCTCACTGTTCCCCAGCACCTCCTAAACACTGCTGAGCAGAACCGTCTCACACAGCAGCATCTGAGACTTCCAGAAGTCTACTGTTTTACAACCTGAAATAAACTGTCTTAACCAGCTGGACTGAAACCTTTGAACCTTCTGGATGTCATGGCCCCTGCCCTCAGCCTGCCTATGGCCTCACACCAGGCTGAGAGCTCTTTGTGGCAGTAGCCTGTTCTCAGTCACCAGTTTGAATAAAGAAAAAAATTGGCTTTATATTTGAAGTGGTCCATAAATCACTCATGTGGTCATTTTATATGCAATGATTTAATCTCAGACCCTTGGTTGGTAGAGTTCCTTCACAGCTTTAGCCTGACACTAAAACTCCATTACCCACCTCTGCCCTCCCTCACAGATGTTCTACTGCCAGGTCTGTAGCCACCCATAGGCATTTGGCTCCACTCTGCCCTGCACCTTCTAGAAGCAAAGCCAAAGGGTCCAAGAATCTAGATGGGCTAAGTCTACACGAGGGGCTTCCTTTGAGTACAGCTGAACTGCTGTTATAGGAATGCTCTCAGAGAGACAAAGAGGTCATGTGACACAGCGGCATCGAGGATATCATTCTTACATAGTATGTTCAACAAGATCAGATGACTGTTGACAAAAGAAAATAGAAAGGGGGAGGAAAGCAAAAGGCACTGTCATCTTGTCTCACCAAAACTATCATGGGGCTAGAGAGAGCTCAGCGGGGAAATCGATTTTGCTATGCAAGTATGTGGACTTAAGTTCAAATCCCTAGACTCCACATAAATAAAACACAGTAAGGTGCATCTCTAATCTCTACAGTGATAAGAGAAACCTTAAGAAGCCTTAAGAAAGAGAAAGCTGGCAGTTCTAAGGCCAGCTAGGCAGGCACACAAAGCAATGAACAACAAAAGACCCTTCTCAAATAAGGCGGAAAGTGAGTGCCTACTCTCTCTCTCTCTCTCTCTCTCTCTCTCTCTCTCTCTCTCTCTCTCTCTCTCTTTCACACACACACACACACACACACACACACACACACACACACACACACACCATGCATACATATGCACTCACACACGTCCAAAATTAAAATTTTCAAAGTAAAGATATTGGCTATTGAATATGATAAAAAAAACAAAAGGTGTTTGAGAACTGTTGGTATGAGGGCTAGGCAGACATAGCGCACCTTGACGCCATTACTGACCAAGGGTTCTGCTTGGTTTGTTCAGCGGAGCCCTCTACTGAGAAGAGGCGCAGTCACCAGCTAAAAACAATACAACAAAATCCATGTTCGAATCATGCAATACTACATCCATTTGCATTATTTTATCTTGGCCCCTAGCAAGGCTGGCCACAGCTATGTGAAGGAATTCTAGACTGAGAAAAAAATAAAAATTAAAAACAAACAAACAAACATGACTCATGAATGGAAGCCAAAACTGTAAGCCCCAAGTCACCGAATGGACTCTAACCAAGTGCAGAAGATGAAGTTGAAGTTCTCAGAGATATGTGACCCAAGTCTAGGGACTGTCATTCTCAAACTTTGTGCCTCCTGTTGTCTCTGCCTCCATAAACAATGGAGAGAAAACTGTTAGGGAGACAGTGATGGGCTCAGAAGTTGCCAGCAGCAGTAACAAAACTTAAATAAACTAGATGCCACTGTACGAGTGCAATCTGCACTGGGCTCTGGACTGTTCTGAGCTTTCAGCAGAGACAGTAATACATTGCCAGCACCTTAGACACAGTGAACAGAAGCCACTTGAAAAGCCAAATCTGAATGAAGAGTAGTGTGTGGAGGAACACAGAGGGCACTCATTCTACACTGTGGTCTCAGAGCCACCAGGATTGTTTACTGATTATCTCACAAGTCAGCTCAGCAAAATTTAAGGTCACTATTGAACACGGGGAATGAGCACGATCCTTCACTGATCAGTAAAATAAAGCCTTCAGGAATATCAAACATTTTATGGCCTGAAGACATCTGAAAAGAAGTCACCATTCCAAGTCCTCAAAGAAAAAAACCCACTATACCTCTGTATCTTATGAAGACTCAGTTTGAGGGACTTCACAGAACTATGGAGCCAGGTCACAGTCCTTCCATTCAAGGACAACAGTATGGTCTGCCATTGTCCCATATAAGTAAATTCTTAAGAGTGAGAGTCCAGAGAACCCTCTAGAAAGTCCCAGAGACCTGGGATATGAGAGACTCCCAGGACTCAATGGGAATGACCTTAGCCAAAATGCCCAATGGTGGAGAGAGGGAACTCAGAGTCTACCTCCAGTAGATACACCAAGCTCCAAGTTGAGGGACAAAAAGAACTTCAGGGACAAACAATTGAGAAGAGACTGAAGGAAAGGCTGTTCAGTTACCAGCCCAGCTTGGGATCCATTTCAGGGGGTGGGAGATGGGAGGGCACCAAGGCCTGACACTATTACTGATGTTATGATGTGCTTACGGACAGGAGCCCAGCATGGCTGTTCTCTAAGAGGCCCTACCAGCAGCAGATGCAGATACTTATACCCAACCATTGGGCTAAAGTCGGGGACCCCTGTGGAGGAATTAAAAGAAATATTGAAGGAGCTAAAGGGGAATGTGACCCTATAGTAAGACTAGCAGTCTCAACTAACCTGAACCCCTAGGAACTCCCAGAGACTGAGCCACCAACCAGGCAGTATACACAGGCTGGTCTGAGGCCTCCAGCACATATATAGCAGAGAACTGCCTGGTCTGGCCTCAGTGGGAAAAGATGTGCCTAATACTCAAGAGACTTGGGGCTCCAGGGAAGAGGGATGGGGGCTGAGATAGGGAGCACCCTCTCCTCTCGGAGGCAAGGGGCAGGGGGAATGAGATGAGGAGCTCTGTGTGGGTGGGGCGGGAGGGAGAGGCAGCAGATGGAACGTAAATAAATCAAATAATTGATTAAAATAGAATATTGATTAAAATAGAGTGTCCATACACATACATAGTGCAAACAACAAATCATGACACTATTACTGATGCTATGTCTCAAAAACAGACAACATACTTCATTAATAAAACAACCCCCACCCCATTATCACTGAGTAAAGCCTTCTCAGGATAAAGCTGCCTGCTGTACAGGGCGGGGGGGGGGGGGCTTGCCAATGCCTTTCTCAGCTCTAGGCAAACAGGATAGCCCCTCCCAGAATTATGTCTAAGAAGTATGAGAACCCTAGAAAAACTGCATGAAAGGGGGACAATCATGCTAGAGAAAGTGCTAGAGGACCCTCAGAAAGCAAGCAAGGAGCTGGGTGCAGATATTTGAGCCCACGAATTTCACAGAACCAGCTGGGAGGCCACTGGTCCTAGCCAGAAATAATCTCAGGTTTGCAAAACTAATTTATGAATTTTGATTCATATCTTTCAAACATCATGGAAAGTATATTCTCAACTAAAACCCCCCAAAAAAACCCTTAGAAGCCATTTTATGAACACTTTCCTTTTTAAGAAAGTCCTTTCACCTTATTGTGGTGTTGTGTGTTTGTAATCTTAGCATCAGGAGGCCGAGGCAGAGGGATTGCAAATTCAAGACCTACCTAGGTTATATAGTGAGGCCTCATCGCAAACAAAACACAAAAGTCTTTTCCAGCCAGAAACCTTCTACCTGGCATTAGCACTTGTGTGCCCACTTTGCACTTACAAGCACCAATAAATCATAGACGATGGTTTCAAATCATGCTCAAAGGCACCAGGAGCTTTGAAGGTGTTTGACTTTGTGTCTTAAAGGCATGAAAAATTAGGCTGGCAATGACCCAACCTGGAGTATAAAAGATCCAAACCCTCTTCAGAACGACGAGGGATCACTAAGAACACAGTCAGTCCAATTGGAAGCCACCATGATAATGAAGTATTCAAAGCAAAGACTACATAATTATTACAGCTGATTGTGGGTCTGTGTTTTGCCGCTCCTGGGTTGCTGGGCAGACGAAATGCCTGAGCCTCTGTTGTTGGGTGCTGAGTGGAAGTAAATTACCCACACACCACTTGCGGGGTAAGGAAGCACAGCCTAGGATGTGGGAGACTGAAGCTGGGGTCCCCAAGCACCCTGAGAACCAGTCTATGCTGGAAAACCACACAGAGGAGTCAGGAATGAAGGGTTGGGGTCCACAGGCCTGTACCAAGGCCCGGCTGGGGCTCCTAAACTCCTGGACATCAAGGCACCACTTGGTCATGGGGAGTTGGGAGCCCACGGCTGAGGACAAGTGACTATGAGCCCAGGGTCTGGGAAGGGGGAAGGAGGAACTCTGGCTTAGCTCATTTGTGATTGTCCTTAGCTTAGCGGGCGGTCATTTGGGAGCATAGAAGGGCCTTTTGCAGGAGAGTTAAGTTCTGTCGGTGAAGGCCTTTATGCTCCCACAGCAGTTCTTGATGGAAGAGGCCACTCTTCGTTCCAAACCCTTTATTGTACATCGTGGAAAATGGGTGCATAGCACCTCCTCGGGGTGGACCAGAGATTAAATACCTTTTGTGTGTGTGGGGGGGGGGTGTCCAGGAAAGGAAGCTGATTGGCTTTTAAACCCCCAGGGCCTCTAGATACCTCATTACCATGGAGAACTCTGTTCTGGGCTACTGGACGGACATGGGCAGGGTGGTCACGTGTTCTGGGCAGGAATCTAGTAGGGAGCAGGGAGACACCTACGGTTTCGGGAAGTCTTGGACCCACTCAACCTTGCCAAGCTTCCTGGAGTGGCCCACTCTCCCACAGCTGACCACAATATCTGAATCTAGGAAAGAAAAGATTCACTATGTCATCACAAACAGACCCAATAGAAAAATAGCATTTTAGTCTATTTTAATAGTGGGAAGTAGGCAGAAGTGGATGTCTGTTATGAGTATAACCATGCATCAGAAGCGCAGACATGTCCTCATTTCCCTTGGTGTGTACAGACAAGGGTGAGCATCGAAAGTAAAGGAACAAGGGTATAAACACAAAACAGGTAACCACGGAACTACAGTATTGACTGTTTACCACTGGTACCTACATATCACAGCCACACAAACCTGGCAGCTGGTGACTCAGAAGCCAGACCCTTTAAGAGTGTCTGACAGAGTGTCACAGAATGAGTAATCAGGGTAAAATCCCCCAAAGGAGAATTAGCCAAGCAAACTTGACCTCCGATTGTCTGTGCAGAAAATCTCCAGGTAATGCGGGGCTTGGTGTACCGGTGCTGACAACAAGTAATGCCGAACGATGGTCAGGCGCTCTCCACTGGAGGCAGGGAGGGTTCCAGATTCTGAGATAGTACAGCCAGGGTTTTAAACCTCCTACCATTAACAGAACAGAACAGAACACATTAACATTAACATTAGCAGAACTACCACAGAACAGGAGACTCATCCGTAAAAAAAGGCTTCTCCCTTATGAGCATAGCTTGGGCTTCACCCATGGGTTCTGCAATCCACTCTGGTCTCCTCATTGACCAGTTTGCATGCATAATTTAAACTCAGGATGGGGAGACTGAGGCAGAGGGGATTGAAGATGTAGAGTGAGACCCTGCTCTTTTGAAACAGTGAGTTTGGATCCTGCAGTCTTAGGTACCCTTTCCTCCTCATATCTGCTAATAGTTCTGCAACTAGGAAGATTGTGGCAACCCCAGAAATAGTTGTTTCTTATTTAGGGAAACCAGGAAGGCAATCTTGAGGAAGGTATAAAATGAAAGTTAAGGAAAGGCACATAAATGAGCTAATGAGGGGATGCACAAACATGTTAGAACCATGCAGATAGGTCTAGTCACCAGATGAGCCTGTCACATTAGACTTCAGGGTCATAAATTTTGTCATCCTTTGATCACAAAAATAATTTTGTGACGACCGTAACATCTTATATGCTTGGTTTATTTGAGGACATGTTTAAAGTATTAAAGGAATATTATATATAAAGTATGCAAGTTTAATAAAATTAGATGTGATAAGTAATAGACACTGTCTCAGGGTCATAATTCTGATGAAGTCTTACTTTTTTTTTCCACATTAACTAGGTCAACAGTGAAAATATGTTAGACCACAAGTCAACACACTTTTTCAGTAAAATGTAAAGTAGTAAGGTTCTCAAAGACTTGCAGACCACACCCCTCTATCATCACATGGTCCTTGGGATGTAACATGAAGGAACACTGGGTGGGCACTTGCATTCCAATAAATGTTTTCACTCCAATCAGCAGTATCTGGGCTTAGTCCACAGTCTTCTGACCCTTTGACTAGAGACCTGCTAATGAGTTTCTAACTAAAAGACCAGTTTAAAATAAATGCCAGGATGAACAAGTCAGGCTTAAACCAAAATGCAAATTACCAAGTATTTCTTCTGTCTGCAGAGTTGACTAGATTGTAAAAGAAGCCCATGTTCATGCTGAGCCCAACCTGATGCTGCCTGGTCATACCAACCCTGATTTTCCCCTCCATCCCTCTATTCTATGGTGGCAGACAGTCAGCTTTCCTAAATGCTGTCCAAGACATGGTTTGCTTCTTTACTTCAAAAGGTCCAGACCCCCAGATTTAATGCCATCTATAATGTCTCTTTATTAATTAACCTTGACAGAAGAAACGAAGGATTTGATTTTTTATGTATTATATAAAAGAGACCTTTTGAGACATTCGCTTGAACAATCCTGTGAGATATTACACAAAATGAAAAAGCAATCATTGAAATGTGTCACTGGGGCCAGAGAAGACACTCAGATCCCTTGAGCCTGTCACCTGTGTCCTAATCAGGATCATTTCCCTAAAGAGCCATCAGAATGGACTTGGAAGCCCCACCCACACCCCTGCAGCTGGCTGCACAGAGCAAGGTGGGAAGGAGGTGCTGACCATCTCTGTTCTGCAGGGCCTACCAAGGGAGCTCTTCCCATCACTGTCCAAGGAGGCTGGCACACAGAAAAGCAAAGATGACTAAGATCCTGGTGGAATGCTGGCTCTACCCTGGCCTTCTTGTTGGGTTGCTTATAGATAAACCCAACCTGGAGACCTTCCAGGCTATACTGGGTGGAGTTGGCACATGGCTAAAATGGAAGTTTTGCCCCAGGATGGGGAAGCTTCAAGAGGTTGATTTGAGGAATGGGCACCTGGACTACTGGGCTATGCAGGCTAGAAGAGAGGGTGGAGGCCAATCAGTAGAAACTATGTTTGAGAAGCAAGTAATGGAGGGTCACTCAAGGAGGCAGCATTTGGGGGTGTTCAGTGACCTTTTCCTTTAAGTCTTCTTGACATGAAGATAAACACATTTGTTGTTTGTTACTCTCCTCTGAGGGTGTGTAAGTACTTCTGAAGATGTATACTAGCATGCCTCTTAAATTTTTCTTACAAAGTATTGCAGACACTCTGCAGACTCCAGAATTAGAAGACTATTGAATGGATGACTCTCTTCTGCCTGCCCTGACCCAATGCACCCAGGTCACTAGCATCAATGTTTATGACAACGACATCTCCATATGCTCTGAAGGACCTGCACCACACTGCCAACATGAGTCAGCTGACCATGGAACTGTATCCTGCTCCAGTAGAGGTCTATAATGAGTGGAGTTATGTTCATGTAGAGAGATTTTCCCAGCTTTGTGCTGAGCTCATGAACACACTCATGGCTGTAAGGCAGCCCAAGTCAATCTGCTTTAGTTCCTATTCCCGCTAGTGACTGTGGTACATGGTATATCTATGAAAAGAAGGCCATATTTTGTGAATGCTTGGAGTAACAACAGGAATATTCCTTCTGGGTACTAAGAAATGAATGCCTAGGGACTGGTCTCTCATCCAGAGGACCCAGAACACGCGATTTTGGACATTTCTCAGTGTGATGCAAACAGTGGTCCAAACTCCAATCAGGACTGACTTCTTCACTGGCTTCCTTCTACATATGAAGTCATGGTCAGATCCTGAGAACCTGATATTCTCTCTGTGGTGTGCTTCTCAGTTAACTGGTTCTCAAGATTAGTCAGGACGGTTCTTCCGCTGTACACAAGGATGGAGGGAGACTGTGTTGTCTAAGCTTTTATTCATAAGGCCTTTCAACATGTACTGAAGCCATTCTGACATTCCCACTTTTGCATCTGCCTGGTGGGTCATGTATGCAGAGCCAAAGCTTGAGGAAGGTAGCTTTGGCGAATGAGCAACAGATTACAATTCAGGGTAGTCAAGCTAGAAGGAGCTATGGGGCACCATAGCTGAAGCAGAAGAAAACAATGGAGAGCAAAGGGACGGGGGCTCAGCAACACTTTTAATCCTTTTTATTTCCAATGGTGCACTGTAGCTTCGGCTGGCCTTGGACTCCTCGTCCTCTTACCCCCACTTACAGATTCATGAGGTCATTAACAGATACTCCTAAGATAAGCTTGTAGACCACCTGACCACCTGTTCTTCAAGGCTCCCAACCTCTGGTCAGCCTCCTGCACATTAATGGTTACAAGAGATGGACAGAAATCCCTATCTTCTCCAAAAGAATTGGCAGTCCTTAGGAACTCCATAATAGATGTGCCTGAGTCTCGCCATTGTGTTCCCTTGTGTCTGTATCAGTACCTTTATCAGGTATCAATAAAGAATGTGCCAAATCTTTGGTTTTGTTTTTCTTTATTATTTGGGCAAAGGATACTTGGGGCCAAGCCTGACAATCTGGGAATAATAAAGGAGGGGTCAGTGTTGACTTCTGATGTCCACAAGCAGGTAATGGCAGGAATGTTTTATTGTGTGTGCAGATGCAAAATAAACTGTAATAATCTCGTGATTAAATATTGTGAATGGATGGTGACTTAAAACATACATGTGAAAACCCTTTACTAATTTTTGTTTTAGATCATAATATAATTATACATTTCTCCCTTCCATTTCTTAAAAACTCTCCCATATGCCCATCATTGCTACTACTCAAAATTGGCCCTCTAAAAGGTGCCTATACTTATATGTATGTATATAAATACTTATAAAAAAAAAAGAAAAAGCAATCATTGAGTATCCTTACCAAGGGAAATTCTATCTGAATAAGAATCTCTTCTGTTCTGGTTAAACTTATGATATCCAGAACAGGAAAAAAAAGTTAGCAAAATGATTGTCAAATAAATCATGGGAGTGGATGATCTCCTGGTTGTGGGCACTTGGTCTAACTTTGCATCAGGTTTGGTCAATGCAATGGCCAGCTGGAAGTTCTCCTGGTCCTGGAATGCCTTGTCTATCTCTGGGAGATACAAAGGCAGAGTAAAACATGCACTCCATCGACTCAGAGAAACCAACGGCTTGTACTTCTCTCATATACAGAATCAAGATTAAGAATAAAAAGACAGAGTAGAAAAGCTTTATTTGAAGGAAAGGAGGGAAACTACCGACAGAGAGAGAGAGAGAGAGAGAGAGAGAGAGAGAGAGAGAGAGAGAGAGAGAGAGAGAAAAGTGAATTTGACCAAAGCACATATACATGCATGAAAATGTCATAACAAAACCCATTATTTGGGTCTATCTAAAAAAAAAAAAAAGCAAAATCTCTCTTAAGTTGTTAGTTGGGCAAATCAAAGAGACTCACAAAATGCCATGGGCTACTGCCTCTGTCATTGGTGCTGTGTAGAACTTGAAGGAAAGACCTTATTGCAGAAGACACTATCTTGGACAGAACTTGGAGAAATCTAGCTGCAACTCAACCTGGATGCCTCCTCCCTGAGGACTAGTTCTCACAGTATTAGGAGTTATGGAAACTACCAAGAGGGCAGGGGGGAGCAATCCGGAATCTCCACCCCGCTATAGAACCAGTGAACCACAGCAATCAAAGCAGTGAGATATCCCCCAGGGTACTAAAGTGACACCTATATCATACAAAACAACATCCATCTAATTGGGCTTCAGGTTTGCTCAATAAGTGACCATGCCAACGATACATGGCTGGCAAGGCCATGCACCTTAGAGGAAAACCTAGTGGCACTTTCCTAGACCAGTGTACATTCTAACTGCATTTTAAATACATATTCTTAGACACACAGGTAAGTATAGCTCTCGCCCTTCATCGCAAAAGCTTCTGTGTAACAGACAGAGGCCATTTAAATGACACAACAGGAACAGAGTACAGCTGACCCATGAGGTACCCAGGACCAACAGATCCATCTCGAACACAGCTTCCACTCCTAAGTCTCGGGGAACATCATGGAGATGGATGGGAAGATAAAGAGTCAGAGGAACAGGGAGTCTACTGTGAATTGTGTCTTCACAGGTATGACAAGACAATCTGTACCCATGGAATCTCAACAGTATGAAATGTAAACAATACTTGCAGGAGACATCATCAGGTGACATCATTAGGTGACATGGTCATGTGGAAAAAGAAACTCCCATAGGTTCTCACTTAGATGAAGACCTGCAGGCAATTAGAGATTCCTGAGAGAGAGAGAGAGAAAGAGAGAGAGAGAGAGAGAGAGAGAGAGAGAGAATAAGTTGTCTCTAGGGGATTAGGACCCCAGTGGGTTATTCGATCAACTCTAAAAGCACACACACATACTGAATAGACCCAGCAGGTTGTATTTATGTACACATATGAATTTATGCATATATATTTACATATATAAATGTGTAGCAATAATTCAAGAGAATAGGTCATGAATTTGAAAGGGAGTTGGAGGACATGGGCAAGAGAGGGGAGGGAAAATGATGTAAGTACTATGCTCATGCATAGACTTTCCAAAGCAATTTAAATATTTATAAAGGGAAAGAACCAGAGAGGACAATAACGGGAAAGACTTCACATCACAGGACTGATCAGACACCATAAAAGGAGAGCAGAAATGTAGGGAAGTGAGTAAAGAGAGCTGTAGACCAAAAGGGTGGGAAGCTCAGCAAAGTTTCAGTCAAGACAGGGACAATCCACAGGGAAAGTGTTGAATGGAGTCCTGTGTTGGCAGAAGTTGTCTGGTTCTGCACCAGCTGCCTCAGAGAGGCATATATAATATAATGTTATATTATAACATAATTAATATATAATATAGTATAGTATTTTTAAACATTTCAAGTTGTCCTTTGGCATCTAGGTTTTAAATCTCAGGCATTTGGGGCAAGCCACTCACTGGTAGGAGCATTCTTCTTATTGTCCATTCAGAAGTCTCTTATCTAAAATCTGGGAGAAGTCCAAGAAGAGCAAGGGCCCAAACTGAGGATACCCGAACAGTGCAAGATCTGGATACTGTCTGCTACTCTCACAAACAGGCTTTCTTGACAACACCCTCAGGGGCACAGCTCCAGGGCCACAGAAAACCAATCCTGTTTCTCAGACAAGTGAGCCATGCTCCCTCCCTCCCATCAGCACATCTCCCCCTCCTTCTCTGCATGAACTCTGTGACCTTTGTCTTCTTGGATGCGAGAGGACATTCCTTTCTTCCCATTTGAATGAAGGGATGGATTGAAAGCTTTTCACTTATATGACAGTTTCTTTCTTCAAGGACGTCTCCATGTACTGTGCCATTAAAAAGTTCAAAGCCATTCCATCATCCTTCCGATATCTGCCGCTTAAGCACAGAGCCTGTGGCCAGTTTATCTGGCTTGCAAGCCAAAGCAGGCATTTCCTTGTTTCCTTACCTTCCCTTCTGATAGGCTTTTCCCCATCTCTGACACAAAGAGAAGGGATGAAGTACATAGTTGTGAACTTTATAGAAATGTAGTTATAAAATATACAGTTTACTACAGCTGTGCACTGCTTTACATCGTGAAAATCAGAGATATACTACAAATAAAATGCCACAAACATTTTAGAGAAAACAGAGGTTACTTCCAGACAAGTGGGCCAGGAGAGCATTGCATTTAACCTGGGCCTTGAAATATGGATAAGTTTGGACCTACGGATAATGAGGTGAATGATATTGGCAGGCAGAATCACATGCACAAAAGGATGGAGCCAAGAAAGCCCAATCTTGTTAAAAAAATCACATGAAGCAACACAGCAAAAACAAATGGAAAACCCCCACAAACCAACTCAGGGCATGGCACAGTTTAGAGCAGGAGCATTGAGCAATGACCTTTTAAGCCAGCAATTTGCTCCCTAAGCTTTACACACCACACACACTGGCAAGTTAATCAGGGTAGATCCACCACTGTTCTTACCGTTTCTTCATAGGTATCATGACAGAAGAGTTGCTCCAAAGCACAGACTTGGAGATGGTCTCCGGGTTATGAGGACCATTCTGACTCAAGGGTGAATTTTATTAGCCTGTGCCACACACACATTAGAACCCACCAAGTGTAGCTCCTGCATGACAGGCAGAGTGTTTAAAAATCAGTGGAAGAGGTGTCATTAGTTCAGGTGGTAGTCTGACACGGCATCACTGTGCTAAGAACGAGCCCATTCTCTCTGCACATCGCTCCATTAGTGATTCTAATTGCACGCTAAGCTTTATAATTTGTTGCTGTCATTTAGGCTCCTGTACTGTACTAATATTTATTCTGCATATTATATAACACCTCATTAAGTTTATTGGCCCGCTTTTTATAAACTTTTGCATCCAACTTGCACATTAGGAACTAACTCCCATATCAATTAAAAGGTAGGTAAGCTAAAGCTCTCAGTATGATCAACAATCTTTTACCTGAATCTTTGGAAGGAAAATGGAAATTATTTTCATAATCAGAATAGATGATAGATAGAAAGATAGGTAGATAGGTAGATAGGTAGATAGATAGATAGATAGATAGATAGATAGATAGTAAGTAGATGATAGATAACTGGCATATAGATATTTCCAATTATTTAATACTTATATTTTCAAACTACTAAATTCAGATAGCATCAAACATGAAAGAGTCTTCAGTGATAGGATGGCCAATTGTCTTCAACTTGACTGGATTTGAAACCTCTAAGTGTTTCCAAAGAGATTGGAATGAAAAAGGGCACCCTCCCATAGCTAGGATCTTGACTGAAAAATATGGGAAAGGAGAGATGACAGAAACATCAAGTTTTATCTTCTGTTTCCTCACGGTCTCAAGTCCCTAACGCCATGTCTTTCCCATCATGAGGGACTACACTTTTAAACCCTGCACCAGCCCACTGTCCATCCGTAGGCTGCTTATGTCAGGGATTTTATCATAGCAATAAGAAAATTAATCAATCCAGCTGGCAAGTGGAACCAGATTATGTTCCCTGTTTTAACTGACTCCCACCCAAAGAGTGAAGGTCACTCCACTCTCGGTGTCTAACACAGTATCTCACGGAGCAGATCACCAAAGTTTTAGGGAGAAAGCAAAGAAGCCATACAGTAAGACTGGCCCTCTAACATCTGCCAGATCACGTGGTCGAGCCCCAGCAAGGCACAGTGGTGGTAGACCCAAACCCAGGAAGAATGGCAAACTTCCTACCCTTCCTAGCCTTGCCCATCTATTTCCTGGAATCCTTTGACTTCATTTTTCAAACTTAGCCTTCAATGCTCAGCCTATGCTAAGATCTCCAAAGTGCATGATAAGAACATATAGAAGGTTCAGAAGCAATTTCTGAAATGTCTGCTTTTCTTCTTCCCTTGCCGTTTTTCCAATTTTAAAAATCCAAAACAGAAATATGTGTCCTATCTTCTCCACTAGCCCAAAATTTAATGGCCAAGCTTTGGTTCTTATGGGCCAGAGATAGTTGCTGGCAATGCGACTATTCCTTAAATGATTGTTGTCTTAAAAAGAAAAGTACATGTGATTATTTTGAGGCACTGGTACAGTGACTTTTTCCTCATGATTGAGTGGATCCACCCAAATTATTGTCTCTCTCCTTGCTGACTCATTTTCTAAAGAAAGCTCCAATGACAAATGGGTTGATTCACGTGAATCCACGGAAGGAGTACTCTGGTGGAGCTTTCTGCCTGCCATCCATTACCAAGCTCAGCCAGACCTTTCTCAGCCTCCCTGTGCCTCTGATCCTTGAGTTGTTCAACTAAGGTGATGATATACACACCGAGGTGACTGGTCAGGTTAAATAAAAATGTGTATCCATAAAATGTCTGACATAGGAGCAATACTCAGTAAGTGTTCATTATTATTTCTGAGCCACTTCATTCTTTTGCTTATTTTCACTCAGCACCTTTTAGAAAATGGCCTGGAATAAGCTGTCACGTTCACATGCAGTGACAGCATTTCTAGGAGGTCCTTGACTCCTTACTGCACTCTTGGTACATGGATTAGCACTCAGATTGGTCAGGGAGAGAGGGACCAATCAACAGAACTGAGAGAGTAGCCAGTCTGTGACAACTGTGGCCACAGTTGGGGTGGGGTGGGGTGGGGTGGGGTGGGGTGGAGGAATGTACTTTTTACAATAAAAATCCCCAAATCTAAATAATTAATGAATTATTAGCACTGTAAAATGCTGCTTTTGTTATTGTCTTGGTTTTTTTTTCCTTTCTTTCTTTCTTCCTTTCTTCTTTAAATATTTCCCCACATGCATGTACGTGTACCATGTCATGCATGTACGTGTTCCATGACACACATGCTTAGTATTCCGAGGAAGGTCAGAAGAGAATGTCAGATGTCTTGAGACTGGAGTACAGATTGTTGTGAGCTGCCAATTGAGTGCTAGGAACTGATCCCCTGTCCTCTGGAAGAGCATTAAATGCTCCTGAAGGATCTTGATTGGTTTTCTCTGCCACTTAAAAGGTCTTGATCAGAACAGGAAGCAGCAGAAACTCTCAAACACTACAGACAGCAGCAGACAGAATCAGCAATTGAAGACAACTGCTTATTGGTGGATGAGGACACAAGCAGCAGGCACACAGAGAAATAGACTCCCCACAGTGTGGAATAAACCAGTCTCTTCTCAAGAGCTGCACTTTCAGAATCTCTGGAGTCCCCTTCCCTGATTTAGGGTTGGTCAGTTTGAAGGAAGCATAGATCATTGATTGGCCCAGAAGTGTTGTGCAACATGTATGATTCAGACCTGAACTTGTTGAGCCTGTCTGTCAGTAGGGGCCTGCTGGTGGGAAAGGGAGGCCTCAGAGGTCTTTGTTTTATACTGCCAGGCTTTCGTCTCAATTCAGAAGGGTGAGAAAAGAAGCCAGCCATCTACCTAGCCATGGTCCCTCTCCATACCTGTCTGCCTTTCAGGGAGTCTGTCTAACTCCTTAGTCCCTCACTCTCATCCACTGAGCCTTCTCTCCAGACCCAGTTTGTCGTGCTTTGCTCCTTACTTCCTGTTTTAAAAGCTAGACAGAAGCGATTGAAGAAATAGAATTGATAGCATGGATAAATTAACCCCGTTTATTTGTTGTTAGACAACAGAGTGGGCAAGGGGAGTTTGACAGTGAAGCTAATATCAAGACATGTACACCTCATTTAAAAAAAGAACTCACCAAAAATATATCATAAATACTTTCCTCCTTTTTAAGGAGGTTGTACAGTCTACATTAATTCCTTTATTAATCCATGTAAAGATGTTCCCCCAAAAGCAAAGGTTAATGTTTTATGGCATATGCTAAACACATGGTCAGAGAGTTGAGCTCTGGGTTCAGAGACTACTTCAAACCCAAATACACTGCTACTTATAAACATGGAAGTTTCTAGCAACTGTCATGTATAGCAATGCAGTTCATCTAGGACATAGAGTCTCTGTACTTTTGAGCCTACCTGAAGTGGCAGAGAGAAACAAACTTTTAGTCTATTGAAATCAGTATGAGTCTGTTGATGGTCCCGCCTTGCCTCTGAAGCAAAGGAAAGGCAATTAAATGATTTGGCAAAAAATGAGTAGCTACGAAAATCTCCAAAACGTGCCCTCCTTAGTGTTTGTTTTGGTTGTGGTTCTTTCCCCACCATTGTTGT
This sequence comes from Rattus norvegicus, assembly GCF_021556685.1. Taxonomy (NCBI): domain Eukaryota; kingdom Metazoa; phylum Chordata; class Mammalia; order Rodentia; family Muridae; genus Rattus; species Rattus norvegicus. Next base: position 119,529,031 of record NC_141535.1, read on the forward strand.
TTAGAAGCAAAGCTATTTTTAAAAAGATGCCCAGGAAGATCTGAGAAGCAGACCTCCTCACAATAAAACACAATACCTTCAAAGAAGAACTCTGCAACACACCTAACCAAACATCAGGGCTCATTGTCCCTGGGGTGGAGCAATCTGTGATTGTAAAGAAAAGCCTGCATCCTCAAGGCCAATGAACCTGAGGCACACGCATAGCTAATGACTTGTTTTTACAACAAGGCCCTGCTTTCCCTTTTATCACTGAGACCTCCGTCATTTTGACATTTCCATATTTGATGCTACCCTGGCAGCTAATGGGTGTTTTCAGACGGCATAGCTGAAGGAGAATTTTAGAATGGGAGTGCTACCACAATGAAGCTTTTAAATACACTTTTTTGATCTTTTTTTGCAAGGAAAACTTCTTAGGAACTCTAAAGAGTTCTTTCATCCCTTGCTCCTTGGGTGACCTTTCCATTTTACTTCCGCCTTCTCCGCGCATATCTATTGCCAAAAATGTGTGCTTTATTTGTCTTACCAGATAACGCGATACCTCAGCTATACCTCATTGTCAACCGGAGTTTGTATTCTCCCTCATTTATGTGATGTCAGCACGGCTCATTTGCATGTCTGGCTTTCCTGGCAATTAGGGCTATTAGCAGCACTCTACCGAAGAAAGTTCATGTATAATGGGTTCTGAACTTCAGGGTAACCTTTAAAAAGAAGCAATCCAGGAGGTTTCCTTCACAACCGGCTCCTTCGGTCTTACATGCTTTTGTTGAGTCTTTTCCTCTCACAGTTTTTTCTTCCCCCAGAAAAGGGGTAGCAACAACTCTGGGCATCCCACCACCTTTTGAGAAGACTGCCGTGTTCAGAGGTGAGCGTGAACTACGCAATTTGAGCTCCTTTTGACAGGTGCCTTGCCCACCCTTGACTCATTGTTCAGTAAAGTCCCTCTAGAAAATGTAGATGTAGTTTCCAGTTCCCCATCTCTAATCTGTGTTGAGCTAGAAATCACAGTTTAGGTTGTGATTTTTCAATATCAACAGGGGAAATTGTGTGGAGGAGGGGTTTTCTCTCTCATAACATCTAAAAACACTGTTTCTCCATGACAGTTGACCGATTTCATACCACCGTGACACCATTTTATTATACGCAAGACAACAAGGCACTGGCCAAAGCCACCAGGACATATATTCTTTGCCAAGGTAAGAAAGGATTTTGTACTGTTCAAGAAATGCTCAAGGGGAAGAATAGAGGCCCACACACTGCTTCTAGACAGGATTAGATGGCAATATTCCATAGATCTAATTCAGAACTTTCTAGTTTTGTAAATTTGCCTGAAAAAATGTTTTACTAGGGATTAAAGGAAATGACTAATGAATGAGAGAATGTGGTACATTTTTTAAAAAATAATCTCTGGTTTTATTGTGTTTTGGTTTATCAGTTTGTTCTCATATGGTAGTAAAATAAACTGATTCTGGGATTCCCTAGGAATATCCTACTGTGAGATATTCCCCTGTAATTCTTTTTGTCTAACATTTATTTATTCCTTAACATATGTACATCTGTCTATCTATCTATCTATCTATCTATCTATCTATCATCTATCATCTATCTATCATCTATCACCTATCTATCATCTATCACCTATCTATCTATCATCTATCATCTATCTATCATCTACCATCTATCTATCATCTATCATCTATCACCTATCTATCATCTATCTATCTATCATCTATCTATCATCTATCTATCTATCATCTATCTATCATCTATCTATCTATTATCTATCTATCTATCATCTATCTATCTAGCATCTATCTACTTATCTATCTATCTATCTATCTATCTATCTATCTAAATGTACATGCCACTGAATACATATAAGGCTAAATAGTATTCAGTGTATGTATGTATGTGTGTATGTGCTAGTCACTGCACATGAGTGTATATATGTGCCTGTCACTGCACATGGGTATATGCCTATCATTCCACATATATGTATGACTGTCACTGCGAATGTGTATATGCCTATCACTGAACATGTTTGTGCCTGTCACTGCACATGAGTGTGTATGTTTTCCTGTCACTGCACATGTATGTATGCCTGTCACTGCACATGAGTGTGTGTCTGTCACTGCACATGTGTGTATGCCTGTCACTGCACATGTATGTATCATATCTCCTTTTGTTACTCATCCTTTTTTATCTAGTTTTTGTCTTTTTTATACAAAATACTTATTTTAAAAACTAATCATAAGACATAAAATTTGGAGGCTGGAGAGATGGATCATTGAGGGCCTAGGTTCAAATCTCCAGGATGCACATAAAAAGGAGGTATAGTAGCATACTCCTCTAAGTCCAGTGCTCAGAGGTAGTGACAGAAGCATGACAGAATCTTGCTAGTCTTGCCAAGATGTCAAGCTCAGGGAAATGTTGTCTCAAAATCTAAGATGGAAAGCTACAGAGGAAGACACCTGAAGTTTGCCTTGGCCTCCATGTTCACACACACATTGGGGAGTGTGCCTATAGGCACAAGTGTATACTCAACACACACATAAAATATTAAAATAAAACTTTCAGCTACAAAGTTATTGTATTTGCTAAGCAATGGGTTTTTCTTTACCTTATTATACCAAATATTTAATACAATAAAGGCCAAGTCTAATCACCAGCAGACATATTATCTACTTATAGCAACTTACCTAATATAGCCAGGATAGTTTGGTTAGACTTTTTAAAATGCTAAAAATGTTAAAGATGTTTCCCAATTTCCCACTGCTCCTTTTCTGAGATCTCGAAGAACTGAATGCCCAGATTAGGTAAAGCTGATTCAGCCAAAACCCTCTGCTCATATATTAGGAACTGAGTCTTAACACGGTGAGTTGTGAAAGCCAAAAACAACTGTATCTCTATCCCTGGTCCTGTGTCCATCATAACATAATGACATTCTTAGTCTTCTTCATACAAGCAAATGGCACTTAATAAACCACAGTGGTGGCTATGACAATGACAACATTGAAATATTTAAAAGTAAGACTAATGTTATTAACTATGCCCATTTTAAAGGGATTAACTCATGTTAGCCAAGCCATTTGCAATCAATGGTGTCACATGATACAGATCAAATAATGCGCTTAGAGATGTCATTAATCTAATTGGTAACAAATGACTTCTGTGATGTTGATGGGCGATTTGCTGTGGTAAGGAACCACTGAGGTCTACAATAATTCTATGTGGATAAAAAAATTAGTAACTTTTGGTGAAAATGCCTTAATTAGCGTGTCTGGTTAAAGGCTTTTGGTCCTATTCACTAAAACTAGGACAGCAAGGAAGAACAATGAGGTAATTAATCAGTTAATCATGCAAATGCCTGGGAGATACACAAGAATAAAACCCTGTGCTCATATTTATAGCACTCATAAGAGATAATGAACACCAGAGGATGATATGAGCTCTTTGGAGGATCAAGTCTGTTGAGAACAGTGTTGGCTCAGCCCTATTAAAGTTGTCTTGTATGAAAGAAATTGTTATAAGACCAAAATATGAAGATGATTCAGAAAAAAATCACACATGATGTATAATTGGGAATAAGCAAAGAGGATAAAGGCCCAAGAGAGAGAAGGCTCGGCCATTAAAAGCACCAGCTGCCTATCCCCATAACCCAGGTTCTATTCCCAGCACCTACACGATGGCTCACAACCACCATCTGTAAAGCCAGTTCCATGGAATCAGGTGCTCTCTTCTGGCCTCTGAGAGCACTGAGTATGTGCAGTGCACAGACATGCACTCAGGCAAAACAGTCATACACAGAAAATAATAACTAAAAACAAGTCTTGAGAGATGCCATTTCCTCTTTTTTGTAGAAAAATGTTGAGAAACCACAGCTCCTCAGCGCTACTTGGAAGAACAACCAAGATGAAGAACAGTTAATAGAACTGGGCCTAGAATGTCTGTACGCAGAGGCCACCTAAGCTCCCATGGAACACTAATGGGATCTCTACCTCGCTGAACATGTTTCTTCATGAAATGACAGGACATCAGTGGTTTCCTGATAAGGCTGTGGAAGCCCGGGGACTTTTTGGTGGTAGTTTCTCAAAGTTGGTGGAGAATGGTTGAAAGGAGGTCACACTTAATCTCAGCTTCCAGCCAGAGAGTTCATCTCCCTTCCCATGACCTTCCATATACCATTGCTGTTGCGAGTATTTTGAAATCACGGGCCTAACAAAGGTTCAGAAAAACCAATATGTCATTCTGTAGCTGTGTTGATAAAGATTTACACAGAGAAAGTCTAGAAAGCCCATGTGATCCTAAGACATATAAGTACACCACTACCACCAGCACTGTTGTTACCACCACAGAAATATTCCACTGATCACATGAAGAGATGGAGACTTTGTGCTGGGCCCCAGCCAAGGCACTGGGATAGCGTCAGTAGCCAGACTATGTCCAGAAATGGAACCCAAAGGCAGGAAACCTTTGAAAAGAGGTCTGGGAAGATGGTTCAGTCAGTTGAATGCAAACTGAATCAGGGACACACACATGCACGCACAGAGAACAATACACATAAACACAGGCATGAGTATATGCTGCATGAGCATGCACATACATGTAAACATATATTAACACATGCAAAAGTATATACACATGATTATATGTACACACATGAACATGCACACACATAAAAACACATGTAAACACAAACATGAATTCATACCCATGAGCATGCACACACATGTAAACATATATTAACACATGCAAAAGTATATACACATGAATATATGTACACACATGAACATGCACACACAAAAAAACACATGTAAACACGAACATGAATTCATACCCATGAGCATGCACACACATGTAAACATATATTAACACATGAAAAAGTATATACACATGATTATATGTACACACATGAACATGCACACACATAAAAACACATGTAAACACAAACATGAATTCATACCAATGAGCATGCATACACATGAGTATGTTTATGTCTGATTAGGCATGCATCTGAGCACAGAATACACACATGAACACACATTAATACACATGTCAGTACATCACACATAAGCACATACAAATGTGAGCAGGCATACTACACGTGAGCATAGCATGCACATGTGAACATACGTGAATACACACATGAGTATATGCTCACACATGAGCAAGCACACACATGAGCACAAAATACACCTTTGAACACACTGACTACATTGTTGAGTACATTCACACATAAGCATGCACAAATGTGAGAAGGAACACACATTAGCATAGTATACACATGTGAACACATGCATGAGCATATGCACACATGAGCATCTACACACATGAATATAACACACAAAGAAACCCTAGGAATTTAAAAGAACGTAGCATATATACAAAGAAACCCTATCCACTTAAAATTGCTACTTACTTTTCTTTTTTAAGTTTCTAAATGTTTTAGATTTATTTAATGACTTTATGTGTATCAGTGTTTTCCCTGTACGTGTATACGTGTACCATGTATGTGCCTAATGCCTGTAATAATCAGAAGAGGGCGTTGAATCCTCTGGGGCTAGAATTAGAGAGGGTTGTGAGTCCCCATGAGAATGTTCAGAATCAAACCTGTGTCTCCTGCCAGAGCAACCAGTACTCTTAATATTAGATCTGGCTGGCCAGTCCTTCAACTTTTCTAACAGTTTGATTTTTGCAACAATACATAAGCAAGTATTGTTAAATAGTTAAATAATGTAAAACTAACTAAAGCATAACCATTTCCTGTCCACCATTCAGTCCCACCCCACCATCTTCTTACCATAAATCCACTGTTTTCTCACAGAACCTTTTATAGAAAAAATGCTTTATTTATTCTTACCTTTTACATGTTTATGTATATAAAATGTCTTTAAAATATACAAATGAAACCACACACATTAAAGTTTGCTCTATTTATTAATATGTCCAGGAAATGGTTTTTTCTTGTTCCAATTCAATATTCTTTGTCACTTTGTAAACTCTTAGGAAGTGTCCTTATTTACTTTTTACTGCATCTGATAAATACCTGACCAGAAGCCACTTGGGGATGAAAGGATTTACTTCATCTTAGAGCTTATAGTCTATCACACTGGGAAGTCAGGGCAGGAAGTCACTGCAGGAACTGAAACAGAGACCAGGAAAATATGATCATATGATATATGATATGTGATGTGTGATATATGGTATATAATTATGATTGATATATGATATATGATTGATATATGATATATGATTGATATATGATGATATATGATGTGATATATGATGATAGGATATGATATATCACACTGGACTCTAAACCACTGAAACCATAAGCCAAACTAAGTTCTTCCTCTTACAAGATGCCTTGCTCATGGCATTTTATGACAGTGACAGAAAAGTCATTAATAAAAATATCAATTTTAATTGGTGACAACTACTTTTAACCATTTAATATTGCTACATAAAAAATGACGACATTTTCAGTAGAGGAAGGTGAGCTCAGTGAACTAAGCACATATCCACACACCAACCTCTTCTCTTTATCCTGGTCAATTTCATACATCCAAACAAAATACTCCTGACTATATTCCTCCCATTACTGTCTGGTATCCCTCTTGCTTTCCCCACCTGCTTTCTTTTTCTTGTTACCTAGCTCCTTCAGTGGACACACCTTCAAAGAAAACGAAACTCCCTCTTCTAGAAGAAGCCATTAGCAACACAACGTGTAGCGTGCGGCAACCGTCTGCTAGGTCCTTGGGAAGGGAGGAAGACTGATGGACACGTCTTTATTCATGATACAAAGTTGGCAGACCCACTCTGAAGGTGTCTATAGCTGTGTGTTCATAGTTGTTAGAGCAGCGTGACATCTGGACAGCAGAGTTACATGATTCCTTGCCCTGTCTGCAGGCTCTTCCCCTCCTTCTGGCTCTTCTTTTTTTTTTTTTTTTTTAGTTCTTTTTTTCGGAGCTGGGGACCGAACCCAGGGCCTTGCGCTTCCTAGGCAAGCGCTCTACCACTGAGCTAAATCCCCAACCCCTCCTTCCGGCTCTTCACTTCTACTCACCCTCTCTTCTGTGATGCTTCCTGACCTTCAGTCTGGGCAGTGACATAGATATTGTCTGAGAGATTTTCCACAGCAGCACATACACACCCATTGTATTGTTCCCGATAGGATCTCATTGTGCTACATTTGTATGTGTGTGTTACAGTTGTTTCCCCTTTTTAATTGCCTTCAATGATGTCTCATTGTATACATGTCTTTCTAAACAGACATGTTTCCACACGAAGGCTGCTGTAAGTGGAGTGTATCTACTTCTAATGCCAGCTGCATTGCTGTGCTGACCAGTCAACAGAATATATTGCTAATTTTCACAATTTTAATGAAGTTGATAAGGGATGTCTTGATAACCCTTTGAAGCTTTATACATTTGAGTGTTTTGACTGCGAGTATGTCTATGCACCCAAGTATGCCTTGGGTGCCCAAGGAGACCAGAAGTGTCAGTACATTGGAACAGATGGTTGTGAAAAACCATGTGGGTGCTGGGAATTAACCCTGGGTCCACTAGAGGAGCAGCCAGTGCTCTTGGCTGTGCCAGCTCTCCAACCCCTACATCTTGATATTTTAAGTGCACGCTTACCACCGGAAACACTGATCATTTCATCTGCTTGTTGATCACGTATGTCTAAGGAAGGGCTGTGGAAATCGGGGAGCAGGATTCTGCTTATAATTGCCTGCTTTTTTTGGATCTCACCACCCTAATTTAATAAGTTTCAATTCTGCCTCACTCCAGAGTTATTCTGAACATTCAGGAAGATGATGGATAGAAAGGAGAGTGAGTCCTAATTCTAGATAAAATTTTTTAACAGTTGTGAAAATGTGCAGTTACTGAAAGATTCTACAGCTGAGACTTTTGCTAAGCAAAAGATGGCTGAAGTGTAAAGCCGGTCACTTCCAGTCCTACCTTCATGTTTCCTCCAAGGAAACCAAGGCCAGGGAAGAAACAAAAGCACTTGCCTAGTTCTAAGCCTGTCCCTCAGCCTCTCCTGGTGATGTACAAGAAGGCTCACCCCTCTGGAGATCCTTGCCTAAGTTTGTGGTTTCACAGAGCCAGGTCAGGGGTTTCATCCCTCAGCAACAACAATGGCATCTGGTCACCGGGGACCAGTGAGGCATGAATCACCTGGAAAAGCAGCTGCCTTCCCCTTTACCTGAGTCAGAATCACTAATGAAGCAGCAGATTTGCCTTCAGCTAAAAGTGCAATTTCGCGCTTCCGAAGCTGACACAGCACTGATTCCCTTCTGTCTGTTCTGCTTTCGTAGCCCAAACTCTTCACTTCCATAAACTCACGCTTCTATCAAACAAGGATAAGGACCTCCCCTGGCCATCGGCTGTTCCTTAAAGGAATGAATGTGGTAATCTATATATGCCTTTAGAAGATACCTTCCTGACCTTTCATTTTTCATTGTGAGGCAGAACTAAGTGTTGCCTGCTGAGTCTCTTTCCCTGATGCAGGTCTCCAAGGTTCAACAAGAACAATTTTCTATCACCCTGCTTTTCTGTCACCTTCCTGCCAGCTGGGGCGGTGTGACAGGGACTCCAGTACTAGCCGCTCCCTCAAACTTCGTCAACCTCTTCATGGAGATAAATTGGCTATCTCAGATGTCAGCCTTGTGACATAAAGTGATAGGAGTCATGTTGACCTCAGCTCTTGATGTACTATTCAACTCACAGTCCTACCGAATGTCTTCAGACTGGGGAATTTCCATCCACTTACCAATGTCCACCACATCAACTGTTCCACATACAAAAACTCCATCCCGTCCTCCTCCCAGAGTGATGCTGGTTTCTGTCTTTACAACAGAAGTATTCACAGGTTCGTGAAAACTGCTGAAACTGTGCTCCTCTCCTTTCAGGGGTCCTTCTTTCTTAGGGATTGTTTTAACTGTATATGTACCATTTGGACTCCTTAAATCTGAAGAAGGCCCCAAATTAAGAGTGCATAGTAGGTTTCAGGACCCATCCGCTCGGTAGCATCACTCTGGACAGGGTGAACTGAACTAAACTTTACTTTCTATGGTGTAATCAAATCACTTCCCCTGAGTATATACTTGCCAGGTTCCTCATTTTAACCAAGATCAATGTTACAGCTCTTTCTTAAAAAACACTTTTTATAGATTAGATTGTGACTTTCATACCATGCACCCCAAACCCACTCACCTCCCCCTCCCTTTGTATCGACCCTCTGCCTTTGCAACCTCCTCCTCAAAAGAAAACTAAAACATTAAAAAAAAAAAAGATTGAAAAAGCATCTTGTCATGGAGGCTGCAGTGTGTCACAGTGTGCCCCACTGTGTACCCTTTTGTCTACACATCTTTATGGCAATGAGTCGTTGGTCTGGTTCAAGATCTCTGCCTTCTGCTGCACTGTCAACACTGGATCCTCACCAGGACTCCTCTGGGATATCTTGCTGTTGCCCTGTGTCATGCAGATCCTACAAGCTACAGCAGTTCTAAGATGGGGTAGATGTTGGTGTGGGCCAACTCAAAGCTCAGGATCTGGGTCTGGATGGATAGGGCCTAAGATGGTCATCCTGCCAGCCGTCCCACATCCACACCACTGGGGCAACACTGTATGTACTGGTGAAGGCATTCAACCCAGTTATCACCTGCTCCTATGATGGGAAGGGTTCTGGGATACATGAAAGACCCCCGGATCGGGGAGACCCTCACTCAAGTCTCGGGATGATGTAACCCCCCCCCCAAGAACTCACGTGAGACTGTCCTTGCTGTAATAAACATGAGGTTTATTGATAGGAACCAGTGCACTGGGGTCGAGACTCATATCCCATGCAGGGACAGTGGAGTTCGACCCCCCAGTAACTAAGACAAGGGGAATTTAAAGGAAGAAACCTCAACCCAACTGGGTAGGGAGGGCATCATTGGAAAATGTCGAGAATACCAGTGAAAAATCACAAGGAGGAGCTTCCTGTTTCTCAAGATTGTTTACTTTATGGTCCATCAGTTCCTGGGAGAAGCTTCCTGCTTCTCAAGATTATTCTCTAAGATTTTAATCTAACTTTATGGTCAGCTAGTACAGGTAGAGGGCAGGGTCTGGAATTTGAGGTATTTAGGGCTTTTTTAAACTTCTGACTTCTTAGCTGCATTTTTTATTCTTTCATACAAACACGAAGGGATCAGTGTGAATTCTTGGAGAATGATAAATAAATATAAAACAAGTCAAAAGAAAAGATTCAATTTCTCCTTCGTTGGGTAATTAGGTGTACACAAACAAGGCCACCAGGTCACATGGGAATATGAGGTCATTCTGTCTGTGAACACCAGGTTTTGGTCTCTATGACTCTTCTACTCAGCTGCCAAAGTTATCCTAGTTCTGTGGAGAGCAGCATTGTAGAGGCAAAAATCAACAGAAAGCCCATCATCAGCCAGTGTTCCTGACAGGAAGCAAATCACCGTGCTCCTCACAGTGCTCCTCATAGTGCTCCTCACAGTGCTCCTCACAGTGCTCCTCACCGTGCTCCTCACCGTGCTCCTCACCGTGCTCCTCACCGTGCTCCTCACCGTGCTCCTCACCGTGCTCCTCACAGTGCTCCTCACCGTGCTCCTCACCGTGCTCCTCACCGTGCTCCTCACCGTGCTCCTCACCGTGCTCCTCACCGTGCTCCTCACACTGTGCTGTGTGGGGCTGGCTCAGAGGCTGCAAACTCTTCCACCACAGAGGACCCAAGTTAGTTCACAGCATGAACTAGTTCATAGTACCACCTCAACTCCAGCATCAACCCCAGCATCAACCCCAGCATCAACCCCAGCATCAACCCCAGCATCAACCCCAGCATCAACCCCAGCATCAACCCCAGCATCAACCCCAGCATCAACCCCAGCATGGGAAAATTTAACACCTCCGGCCTCTGAAGGCAACTGCTGTCATATGCTAATAAGCCACACAAACATGCACACATGCAGACAGTTAAAAGTAAAAGTGGACCTTAAAAAATGTCCTCCACCAGTGTGTGGATGAATCCCTAGGGCAGCGCCTGCAAGGCTGCGGATGTTAGGGTCCGGTGGTCAGTAGCCCCCACACGTGGAGAGCAGAGGCTAGAGCGTGGCTCCGGCTGCTGAGAGAGCCACTGAATAAGGAAGAGGAAAAATTGTCAGAGATGGAGGGAGATGGGAGATGACAGAGCCTTCCTGTCAGTCTCCTTTACAAACAAAGCAGTTGGGGCCTCTCACACGGAGGAAGCAAAGCCTTTTATACAGCTGGCATGTGCGCCGGGATCTAAAGGCTACCTTAGATGATGGAAAGTAGGAGGGGCCTCCGGGAAGAGAGGGGACAGAGGAAAGGGAGCACACACAAAAAGTAATGGGGGTACAGACATGGTCAAAAGTACATTTGTCGGAAAATGTCATAACGAAGTGCATCACTGTGAACAATAAAAATATGATGATGATTCTTTTTAGAGCGACATTTTACGCAGAGGTAGGTAAACGTTCAGAGCTCTTTTGTGATTAACGATATGGACTATGGACAAGAAGTTACATCCAAATCAACAACAGGTCCATGGCACATGTCAGGGAAGATTTGATCCTCTCTATTAACTGAGACAAACTAACCAGACCCATGGTAAACAGGAGTTGAGGTCTGGCGTAAGAACTTCCCATATCTTACTGGAGAATGACTGCCTCATATCCAACAGATGCATTTGCTGTCTTCCTGTAGCACCAGGCTAAAGAACTCTTACTGATACAGGTCTGTGGCCTTAAGAGGTACGATTTGAGCCTTATAAGTTAAGATCCTGGTTGGCCGGTTGTTGGCTTCATGTACATATCTCCACGTGTGGCTATTTACCAGAGACAAAGAAGAAACTAGATGCATTTCGATCTGATCGTTCATTTCCAGTGCCCAGGAGGCAAAAGAATCCCACTGAAGGGGCTCATCTGCCCCTAAGGCAAAAGACCCTACAGGGACGTGCAGATGGCCATTGTAACCAAGTCCAGAGTGGCTTATTTTCTTCATGGTGACAGGCTTTGTGCCTGACTGCTAACAGAGGAGGCACCAGACAAAGCAGGCTTGCTCTTTCTGAAGGGAATCCTTATCCATATTATTTTGGGGGGAAGTAATGTTCAAATTCTCAATTTATGTCTCAACAAGTGTAGGGCTGTCTCTTTCTTTTTTTTAGGGTCCAAAGATCCAGGCCGTTTTCTCTAATGGAGAAAGACAAAGTACAGGGGTGTCTCTCTCAGATTGTTTTATGTAAAGCCACCACTTTAAAACTTCAATTTAAATAGTTCCAATGAGAACCAGCCCATCATCGAGTTCTGTGAATCCTTCTGAGCCACCGCTCACAATGGGCCATATAGTTTGTTCTTTAATATACATTAATTTGGCTCCAGCAAGATCGACACTGTGCACATCTCAGCCCTCTACTCGAACAAAGAAGAAAGCATTCAATTCCCTCCCATGGCAAATTCAGCCTTGCACAAGTCTGTCCTGCCACTCAGGGAGGGCCCCGCTGGAGAAACTGCTTTGCAAATGTTTTGCTGGGTTTTGTTGCTAGGTGATGAGTTAGGAAACTTTGCAACTCCCGCTGAGAGGTTTTTTTTTTTTTTTTTTTTTTTAAAGTGCCTGTAACCACTTTCATATTAAAAAGGAGGGAAAAACAGGGCAGCCTGGCCTTGGTTCCTCAAGATTTACTCCTTGCTCTCTCTTTGGCTCAGCTGTCACAGAGAAAAACGGGCCTCTAAGACACAGCAAGACAGGGAGCACAGAATGGACAGGACCAACCCACGCTCCCAGGACTTTCTTTCCTCTGCTGTACTCAAGAGCCAAACACCCTTTGCTGGAGAGATCGACCTGAACCTCCAGTCAGCTTCAGAAACCCTTGGCCTCAGCCAACTTCCAGCCGAACAGCAGGGGTTCCTGGGAAAGCCCTAGGGCCTGTCTGAGGCCCACCCCATGTCAATGATTGATGAGGACAAGTGTGAGAGGTGACACACTGTGAAATCAGACTGAGTCACAAAGAGTTAATCCTTGGGCTTCTTCCAGACCAGCCTTTTGAGGGGGAAAATAATATTTATTCCTTCTTTTGTTAATTTTGTATCGCCGAAAAGCAATCTTGATATTTTACTAACCAGGCAAGACGCCTTCAGGAAACAGACGCACACTAGTGGCAGTAGCTAATTGCCCTCCTGTTATCGTCCCCAACTTACTTTGAAGTGCTTGATTGAACAAGTACCACAGCGAGAAGTGCCTCAGATGAGAAGGGACGAATTGTGAAAGTATATATTGCTTTTCACAAATTTTTAAAACTTACCTATAAATTACAAAGGAGGGAGAAGGCCTGGAAAAAAACATCAACTTACCACATTGGGTTCTTTCTTCTCCCAAACTTGGAAACAGCTTAGTAGTGTATGTCCCTTTGTGTCCTTCACTAACTACTTCACTGGTGCTGGGCCCCTGCTGGGCCCTCTCCTGGCAGGACACGGAAGGGCATATGCGCGTTGGACTTGGCTACACCGGCCGAGTCTCTCATCCTCCACAGCAGATGCCCAAACTTTAGCAGAGTCTCTTTAACACTTCATTAATTATTGAGCAGTGCCAAAAGTAATTATTGGGCTATGCCTGGAGTCCTTTTCTCCCACATCAGTAAACAGTAATTTAGAGAAGGGGGTTATAACCGTAGGGCGAGAACCGTGTCCCTCCACAGCTGTGTGGTGAGGCCAACAATGATGCTGTACGTTTCAACAAACGAGAACCCTCAGCCCAGCTCTCCTCCGGCACAACCGGTTGGCTGTCCCCTGCTCAGACGGCTCTCTGGGTCAGCCAGCTCTCGCAGGCATGTAGGGAAGTTGTAGTCAGTCATAAAGTCCACCATGCTAATTGTGTGACACAATTTAAAATGGTCCATTTGCCCTAACTTAATAATAACAAAGTAATACCTAAAAGCCATCAGGAAATTAGCTTCCGGGATACCCTGATGTTGCAGTAGAAACAGGCTAACTTTCAAATAACACTTTCCCTTAATTAGTAAAGTTTTTTTTTTTCCTTCTGTCATTGCCTCATGAAACATCAATTCTCACCCTGTCTTCAATTCATGGACATTTTTTTCTTAGCCACTTGAGACCCTAAGTGACTCCGGGACTTGGCAAACCAGAAGCTGTTTCCTGTGTTCATCTCACTTTTAGGGTGGGTAAAAGCTGGCTACGTGCTCCTCACAATGACAGGCACCAGAAGCTGGACGTTTATATAGTGCAGGGCTTTTTCTATATCATAGGCTCGAATTCCCTCCAAGAACTTCCCCAAAAGTGAGCTATTCCGGAACTATTTCCACAGAAGACAACCCCCTCAAAACAACTCCCTGGGCTCAGGTGGCCGGGGTTTACTTGTTTAACCTAACATCATGGAAATTTGTATCCCCCAACCTCTACTCACTGGTCTCCCCAAGGAGATGCAAAACTGCTTGATGAACAGTTTGTGGAAACTAGCAATCCCTAACTCCATCTTCTTAAACTTAACTCTAGGGGTAAGGATGCAGATTCCAGAACCGTGGGTCTACAGAGAGTTGATGTTAGGGGGTCTTGAAGAGGAATCAGGTATCATCGCCTTGAGAAGCACAGCTCTTAAGACTCCCCTCTCCAGACCCGGATGTGTTTGGGCTCTTAGTTTTATTTGTTTGTTTGTTTATCTCAGTTCTGATGATGAAGGGAAGATGGCTAATAAGACCCACATCACCAAGTTCAGGGTCAGTTCCTCTGAGTCAGCCATCATGATTATACAAATGTATTTCTTGTAAATGTATTTTTGTCTTTTCTGATAAGACAGTGTGGCCTACTGTCTCCTCAGGACTTAATGACAGACACTCAAGTGAACCTGTACAAGGAGCAGCCGGGCAGGAGCATCTTCCTGGCCCATAAAGCCTGCATTCTGCCGACTCTCCTCAGGGGTTTGAGGTGCACACAGCCCGAACCATGGGTCCCCTTTTCTGAAGACTAGCCTTGTCTAAATGAGTCATTGGTGTCCTCCTATTTCAGACCACTGTGCCCCACTGTTAAATCACAGTTGCTGGGCCAGGATTTGCTCCAGCTTATCAAAACCATTTTGGATGCTAGTTCCGTCATTAAGTACATTGCCATTTCAGTGGCTCCTCTGTGCTCATTTTCTCCTCCTGTTGGCCCATTTCCTTGCTCTAATCATTAATAAAGTACAGGGGCTGCGAAAGGCATTGAAATAATGGCTGTAACTGGCCAAGACAACTCTGTTAGCTGTGTGATCACCCTGTCAAACAATTACGTTCTTCTACTTCCTTGTCCTCTGTGTAAAATGGAGAATTAAATAAGATTATACAGTATCTAGAGTAGCATCTTCATGTACAAGCCAGAGTTATTCTAACACTGGGCACAAAAAAGACACTCAGTGGTATTGGATTTTAACTAGGTTTCAACCTTCCTAATGCTGTGATCCCTTAGTACAGTGTTCTTCGTGTGGTGATGACCTCCAACCATAAAATTATTTTTGTTGCTACTCTACAATTATAATTTTGCTATGTTTATGAATTATAATGTAAACATCTGATAATGCAGGATATCTGATATGTGACCCCAAAGGAGTCACTACACACAGGTTGAGAGCCACTGGACTGGGATATGACACAGTTGATGACATTGGACCCTGAAGCTGCACATCGATGCCACCAACTGTCCATTCTCTACACTTCTTTGCAGCTCAGTCACTTGCTTGAATGGTTATGGATGCACCTACTGGCCTGTCTCCATTTTCTTGGTCTTTTTCTCTTAAGTTCAAGAGATATCCAGGCGTGGTGGTGGCCGCTAGTTCCAGTACTCGAGAGACTTGGGCAGGAAGATTTTGAGTTTGAAGCCAACCTGGAATTAGTAGTGACCCTGTTTCAAAATAAAAAACACAAACCAGAACCTCAAGAGAGAAAAACTAACTTCAAGATGGACTAGAGGACACTGCGCTCGTCGGCGCTGGCGTCTGATCTCCCCCACCACAGAGTGAGCACACTGCTTCCTTCCTATCAGTGCACAAATCATCCTGCTCTCCGGTACGAATGCCCAGTTTGTCATTAAGCCAGCTGTCCTTCCTCTCTGCAGTTCCCTGCGTGCTAACCTTTCTACGGTTTTCCTTGGTGTCTGCGGTAGGTGACCCAGAGCAGGAAACCAGAACTTGTTGGTCGCTGCTGAGATGCTCGCTTGCAAATTTCCCATGCTGCTCCGGGTAAGAGCGCTCCAGCACCCCACAGTCTACCGCATCTGAGACAAAAACATAATAAAATGTTCTACCCCAGCTCTGGGAAAACATGGATGAAAAACGGTGTTCCAAACTCTGTCTTCTTTCTGTCACATTTGAAAGCATGAAGGGAAGAAGCCCCCCCCCCTTCTGAAAATGATTCAGCGGGATTCCTTGTTCCACTGAGATCTGGGGCATAGTGCCACGCTGCCAACGTCAATGGGACAACTCCACCAAAGGCAAGGCACTTCCCATCTGCCTTGGGACTCATCCTTCTAGAGCCAGGGTTTCTGTAACTGGCCGCTTACCAGGAATCCCGTCCATGTTGGTTTCCTCTATGAAGAGCAGTAGGGCACTCTGCGGAGTTCTCACGACCTCTCATGCATACCACACTTGGGGGCTCAGTCTGACGTTCTTTCTTTACTCCCAGAGTCTCGAATACAGAAACTGCAATTTGTTTGTCTTTACATTAAAAACCAATTAATCTAAAAATGGTATGACTAACAGCGTTTTTGTTCGCACTAACTGGGTGCCTATAAATCACATGGAGGAGCTTCCTTCATTGCTTTAAACAGTTCATCTTCATTTCTTTGGTGAATTCTTTCTTTATGTACAATTCAAACAGTACATTTTCTTTCAGGATTTTCTGAATTATAGTAACTGTTGGAGGTTCGCGGGATACCGCTGGCTAGATTTGATTTATTTATGTGGCTTTCAAAATATGTATCCATTTAGCCTCGGGTCTTACCACCAAAGCATACAAATTCTTCAACACTTTGAAAATTAATTAAATGAAGTAGAGGATGAAAAATGTTTTCCATCGCCATGTGGTAGCTTTTTTATTCTTTTTAATAGATTTGACTTCGATAGAAAGTAGTCTTGGGGCCAGAGAGATTGCTCAGTGGTTACAAGCATTAACTGCTCTCTCACAGAACTCTGGTTTGGTTCCCAGCACCCACATGGCAGCCCACACCCATCTATAACTTCAGTTTCAGGAGATCAGAAATCTCTTCTGACTTTCAAGGACTCCTGCGTACATGTGGTGCGCACACAAGCACTTGGGCATGCACATACACATACATTTAAAATAATAAATATTTTCAAAGAAAATAGTTTGAACATTCCATTATTACCCTCCAGACATAGTCCAAGTCAGTTTACAGGAACTGTTCAAAACCTAAGTACCAAGGTAAGATAAATACCGCCTATAGACATGTGACCAGTGAAGTTCACCCAAAACACTGGTCACATCCTAAATGGTACTATTGTACTTTGGGTAATTTTATTCCTTTTAAAGTCAGAGAGATTCCTACTAGATTACATTCCTATTCTCAACCCATCTGCAAATCCCATATCTTAAACAAATTCAAGGAAGTCTGTTAGGAAAATCAGTCAAGTAAACAGAAGAAACAGCATCGAAATAAACTGACATTCTTGCACTCAGTTGAGTTTTGGCAAAGGTTTAAAGAGAACAGAGAGAGGAAAACAACAGTCTCTTCAATAAATGGTGATGGGGAAACTAGTTGTCCACATGCAGAAGCATGAGGTTGTCTACTTACCATTCGCTATGTTAAGAAATCAACCTCAGGGCTGGAGAGATAGGTCAGTGGATAAGAGCACTGACTGCTCCACCAGAGGTCCTGAGTTCAATTCCCAGCAGTCACATGTTTGTAATGGGATCCAATGCCCTCCCTCTTCTGGTGTGTCTGAAGACTACAGTATACTCATATACATGAAAGAAAGAAAGAAAGAAAGAAAGAAAGAAAGAAAGAAAGAAAGAAAGAAAGAAGGGAAGGAAGGAAGAAAATAAAGAAAAGAAGAAAGAGAAAGAAAGAAATCAGCCCCAACGAGATCACAGATTACGTATTAATCTTGAAAACTAGAAAAACTAAAAGCATGAGAGGTAAGTTTCATGGCATAAGTATGGGAAATGAGTTTTGTTATAATACCCAAGGAAATTTATTTTTTAAAGATAAAGATCACAAATATGACCTCATAGGAAACAAAAATGAAAATAGATGGTGAGATTGCATCAAATTGATGCACAGCTGTGCACAATTACAAAAACAATTAACATAGAGACAACATGCACATTGAGAAAAGTATTTGCAAACCATTGTCGATCCACATGGGGAATCTTCAAGTCAACTAGAAGCAGAGCTCTGACCCAGCATGCACCCACTGGGTGCGTATCTAAAAGAGATAAAATCACTATAGAAATATCACCACGCCTACGACAGATGAACAGATAAAGAAAATGTGGCAGATATCCATGACCAAATGGGAAAATTATGCCTTTGGCAACATCTGGATGACTTGGTAAGAGACATGATACCAAATGTGACGAGCCAGACGCAGGCAAGCAAACGTCGTGTGGTCTCATTTACATGTGGAACCATAAAAGTGTCAGCTCACGGCGGTCAGAAGTAGAGTGGTGAAGAGCAGACCCGAGTGGGAGAGGACAGGGAAGATGCTGATTAAGGAGAATGATGCTTCATTTGCAGGATTCAAACTTTGAGATCTATTAACCACCGTGGCCATATGTAATAGTTTTATTAATAGCGATATGATACACAGTTCGAATAGCTAAATCAGATTGTAAGTGTTTGCACTGCAGAATATGTACGTGAGGCAAGAAGTATGTTATGGCTTAATTTAATCCTTTCATAATGTATACATATATCAAAGGATCACCTTGTACCTCATAAATATGTTTGTAAGTCCTTTTTTATTGCTATAACAAGATACCCAAAACTGGATAATTTATAAAGAACAGGAGTTTAGGGGCAGTGAGATGGCTCAGTGAGTTAAGGTCTTTGTCTCCAAGCCTGACAATCTGAGTTCAATTCTCAGAACCTGCATGGTAAAAGGAGAACATTAACTTCGAAGTGTACTCTGACCTCTACACATGTACTCTGACCTCTACACATGTACTCTGGCACCTGTTTGTGTACATGTGCGAGTGCACATGCATGCACACACGTGCACATGCACACACACATTAACTAATTAATTTTAATTTTAAAATAGTAAAACTGTGTTGGGCTCATAGTCTAGAGGTTAGGAAGTCCAGCGCCTGCTACTGACATTGCTCAGCCCCTGCTGAGACTTGCTGAACCCTAGCATAACGGAGGCTTCTCATGAAGAGAGAGGAAGGCACCACAGAGAGCAAGACCCTAATCACAAAACCACTACAAACAAACCACGCCATTAACACATAAGCTGGGAGATTTACTAAAGCACAATGTGATTTTTTGTTACAAAAAAATGAGAAAGAAAAATCTATTAAAATGGATCTATTTTCATTTTAATTGCCAAATTTGTGAGAAAGACAACTTGTCCAACTAAACCAGATTTAATTTAACCAGAAAGTTTATTTCTGATGATATTGTCCTTTAAGACTTTCTGCATAGTTCAGGTACTTATAGTAGTACTGTGAACAGAATAAATTTCTTTACAATTCTAACTGTAACTTGAGAAAAATTCTGCTCTCATATACCAAAATGATTAAAAAAAAAAAAAGCTGCTACAAACCACCTTAATAAAGTATAGGGACAAATGGGCAAGTGACTCAGATCTGTAAAGTTTTCCTCTCCTAATACCTGATATCTTAAAAGAAAAGCAAATAATTATTTTTTTTATTTTTTGGAGCTGAGGACCGAACCCAGGGTCTTAAGCTTGCTAGGCAAGAGCTCTACCATTGAGCTAAATCCCCAATCCCAAATAATTATTTTTTAAAAATGCCTTAGTCAGGATTTTACTGCTATGAAGAGACACCACAAACAAGGCAACTCTTTAAAGGATAACATTTAATTGAGGCTGGCTTACAGGTTCAGAGTTTCAGTCCAGTATCATCAAGGTGGGAGCAGGGCAGCATCCAGGCAGGCATGGCACAGGAGGAGCTGAGAGTTCTACATATTCACCCAAAGGAAGCCAGGAGCAGACTGGCTTCCAGGAAGAAAGGAGGAAGTTTTCTGAAAGCCCACCCCCACCGTGACACACTTCCTCCAACAAGGCCACACCTCCTAATAGTGCTGCTCCCTGGGCCAAGCATACTCAAGCCACCACAAAGGAAAACAAAGTAGAAACAGCTATCAAACATTCAGAGTATGTCATCTTTTAGAATTGAACTTAGCAAAAAGTTTAGTAGGTAAAGAAGGTTCTTCTGTGCAGAGCCCTACATCTAAAACTAACCTCTAGCCATTTAAATCATGGTGGGAGGCTTCCAAAGGGACCAGCCCTACCGCCTACCACTCACAAGTCCCTCCTTTACTGTGTGCAACCTCTACACCCAGCCAGACTACCCATTTCCCTCTCTAGGACTTAGTCCTGTGAGTCTTCCTGAACTCTTCATCTATATCTTTCCCCTACCCTGCCAGATCTATGCCATATCAAGAGCCCTAGCCTAGTGTGACCACCTCCGTGGCAGGACATGCAATACAGGTAGTGTGCAGTCTCACCCGAGGAGAGCAAGAGAACCATGAGTGGAGAGGAACGATGTGAAGGAAAATCTAGGAGATCTTACAGAAACAAGCTGAGCTTTGACAGGCCTTTTGTGAGCGGCAGGGATGGGGACACAATTCAATCCTTAGGAAGTGTACGCTGTAGGGGAAAATGAGTAAACAAATAATGACTAAACCACACCCTTGAAGTAAAAGTCAACTAATAAATGACAGGGAAAATGGATGCTAAAACTGGTGGTCAAAAAGACTGATGTCGTATAGAATATTAGCTAAGCTCAGGATGTTTCAGGTCAAAACACCTAATAACCAAAGAGAGGAAGTGTTAGTGGGCTCCACTCCAGCTGAGGAACGCGGGTGTCACTGGTATTGGGACAGACAGACCTCTGCTTGTGAATTTGCCCCACCAGGAAAGACCACTACATGGGATTGTTACAAAAATAAGCCTGAACATAACCATAAACCAACACTGGGAAAATCCAAATGGACCCACCATCTAAGAAAACGCAGACCTGCGTGTAAATCTCAAATTTATCAAGATTGGAAAATA
Organism: Rattus norvegicus; assembly: GCF_021556685.1. NCBI lineage: Eukaryota > Metazoa > Chordata > Mammalia > Rodentia > Muridae > Rattus > Rattus norvegicus. Next base: position 119,550,303 of record NC_141535.1, read on the forward strand.
GTAAGAAAAGAGCCGTTTAGAAGTACACAAAGAGGTGAAATAAAAGAAGTCTGGGGATTAGTGTGAGAGAGGACTTTTAATTTAGCCGCGTGCCTAACGAGGTACTTGGTAGAAATGGTCACAAAAATCCTGAATTTTGTTTTTCTAAGTAGGTATTTTCGAATGCTTGTCACGACAGAGCTATTACTGTGGATTTTTTTGAAGGAAGAAAAATGAAAAGATTCTGATGTAATGTCATCTTTACTTCATAAAAAAGATAAGAACACTAATTGTTAAGACTGACAAAGAATTAATTTCTAGTTGCATTGAGAGGGAAAAAATTAACAGACTAACAAAATTATAACCTTAACATGATTGAACCCATTACTCTTGAAGTGTGGTGCAGATACTCTGTGTTGGTTTTTAGTTTGTTTATGGAACTGGAAAAGACTTCAGCATGCGAATACTTCATCAAATTAAAATTAATATTATTATATTTAGAGAATCAGAATGTAAATGCTGTTCTCTATGCTAGAGCACACACTGTATTTTTAAATTATATATCCATATATATTTATCAAAATTTCAAGCAGTTTGAAAAGTACAAAGACATAAAAGATATCTGGGATTAACCCATCAGACATCAACTCCTCATCACAGATTTATAGAGATTGGCAGAACTGATAAGCAAAGCAATAAAAACTCATAATATAGAGAGATGGCCATAGACAGATGGGACTAATCTCTGCCAGCTAATTATTACAGTTTGATTTTCCCAGAATTTGAATTATTTTTATATGCACATAAATTTAATAAAAATAAATGTTTCGTTTTCATTTTGTTTTTTAACGTCTCTTGATTCTCTGTGAATTGCACTCCATGCACTCCAATCCCCCTCATCTCCCTGTTCTATATCCACTCCCTGCCCCTGCAACCTCCACCCCCAAAAGTAAGAATAAAAATAATGTTTAAAATGTCTTACCGTGGAAGCTGAGGTGTGTCACAGTGTATCACACAGTATGCCTTTTTGTCCAAACAGCTTTACTTGCAAATGTTCATTGCAGTGAGTCACTGGCGTGGGTTGAGGCCTCTGGCTTCTGCTACAGTATCCATACTGGATCCTCACCCGGACTCCCCTCAGATATCCTGTTGTTGCCTGTGTTGTGGAGATCCTGATGCTTTAGGTCTGCAGGACTGGCCCCTTCACGAGCTCCAACAGTTCATAGAATTAGGTTTTTATTGTGTGCCTTGCACAAGTGCTTGCTCTTTGCTCATCATCCCCAATCCTTCTAATTTATCTTTTAGAATCAAGTGGCGCGCGCGCGCGCGCGCGCGCGCGTGTGTGTGTGTGTGTGTGTGTGTGCGCGCGCGCGCGCGAGCGTGCCCGTGCGTGCGCACGCACACACTCATGTGTTTACAATTTTATTAACTGACTTCCTGGCTTAAATGCTTTTATCCTCTCTCTTTACTTATTTTTGTTTCACTTTTAGGTTTCTGCACTAAATTTGTTTACTTTTAATGTAATTCTAATTACTCCAATGTTGTACAAAGTTAAAGTCCTCAATTGCCCAATTTTCCAATTTTTGATATTTCATCCATTTTTATTTTCTGTACATTTTATGTGACATCTTTTCCCAAATAAGTAAATATTTCCAAAGAATGAAGAGATTCACATACTCTCAGTACAATTTTATTTTTAACATTTACTTTTATGATTTTAAATTAGTATATGTCTAAGAGTCTGGGTGTCAGTATGTGTTGGAGATTCCCTAGGAACTGCAGCTAGGGACAGGTGGTTCAAGGTGCACAGCTGGGAACTGGGAAGCCAACTGGGGTTCTTTGAAAAAGCAATGTGCTCTCCTACAGAGTCCACCCTCTAATCTCCTATGAATTCTTCAAACGCTGAAAACTTAACATTAATAAGATACTATTTATATTTATTGTTCCCTTTTTCAAAAATGCTTCATATATTGATATCTTTTTCCTAATATTGAATACTCTGAGATGAAGTTGTGTTTAATTTTCTTGTCTCTTAAATCAGGATCGAGACAAGGTTGTCTATTTTTCCATACCAACTCAATGAAATACATGAAGTCTTAGCTAGAGCAATAACACAACTGAAGATCAAGGGAACACAAATCAGAAAGGGAAACATCAAAGTATCCTTATTTGCAGAGGATATGTCTTTTTACATAAAAGTTTCTAAAGACTCCACCAAGAAACTCCCATGGCTAATAATCACCTTCAGCAGAGTAGCCAGTTACAGAGTGAAATGGAAACTCAGTAGCCCTACTAATTACAAATTACAAAGAGACTGTGAAGACTACTTAATTTTCATAATGTCCCCCCACAAAATACCTCGTGACAACTCTTACCAAGCAAGTCAACGACTTGTACAATAAAAACTTTAAGACAAAGAAATCATAGCAGATAGCGCCAACGATAGGAAGCATTTGGTTGGGATGCTCTATGGACGTCTATTTGGTCTGTTTGACTCTTGGCATTATTCAATTCTAGCATCTCACTGTTCAGTTTTCATCTGGATGACCTATCTATCTCGGTAAAGATGCTGTTCTCCAGTCCTCCATTATCACTGTGTCAGAGTCATTATGTGGGTTTAGATCTAATATGTTTCTTTTATGAACTTGGGTGTCCTTCTGTTTGGTACATAGATGTTTAGAATTGTAATGTCCCCTAGGTAGGCTTTTCCTATAAAGAGTATTTAGTGACTTTTCCTGTCTCTGTTTAATTTTGCTTTGAAGTCTATTTTGTGAGCTATTACAAAAGCTACTGCTGCTTTCTTCTAGGCTCCATTTGCTTGGAATACCTTTTCCGTCCTCAAGATGATGTCTATCCTTGATGTTGATGTGTGTTTCATGGAGGAGCAGGAAGGTAGATCCTGTTTTCAAATTTAATCTGTTAGTCTGAAGTCTGTGTCTTTATATTAAGGAAGATCATTAATATTAAGAGCTATTATTGAATGGTGTTTATTAATTCCTGTTATGTTGCTGTTGAGGTATTTTTTCTTCCCCTTTTGATTAATTGTTCTGAAACTATCTGTTCCTTCTGTCCTCTTGGGGGGTAATTATTATTCTCTTCATACTTGTTTTCCTTTTAGTATCTTCTGCAGACCTGGAATGATAAACAGGAATTGTTTAAATTTTTTAATCATATTTTTTCTTTCTCCGTTAATTGTTTTTCAGCCTTTGGTGGGAGATAGTGATCTGGGCTGGCATCTGTAGTCTTTCAGAGTTTGTAGAACACCTACCTAGGCCTTTCTGGCTTTCAGTGCCTCCATTGAAGTCTGCATTTATATGTAACTTGGTCCTTTTCCATTGTAGCCTTTAATATCCTTTCTTTGTTCATTTGATCTGTTCAGTTGTACATTTGACAAATATGTATCATACAGAGTCTCATTAATGGTCCTTCCTATTTGGTGTTCTGTATTCCTCTTGCAGCTTGATGGACATCTCTTTCTTTAGATTAGGAAAAGTTTTTTCAATGATTTTGTTAAATTTGTTTTCTGTCTTTGATTTGGATTTCTTCTACCTCCATACCTTATTTGTATGTTTGGGTTTTTGCCCAGTTTTCCTGGATGTCTGGAGTTTTGGTTTAACATTTTCTTTAAATTATTTATTTTTTTCTACCTTTTCTTTAAGACCTGAAATTCTCTTTTCTATTTCTTTTGATCTGTTGGTGAGACTTACTTCTAAGGGTTGGTTTGATTTCTTGAATTCTTCTAGGTAGCCATGTTTCTTGGCATTGCTGTCTCAGGTCTTTCATTGCTTCTTTCCCAGTGGGATCAGCTGTAGACCAATAGAATGATGCTTGGTTTTTCAGTCTTGGGGTCACTCTAGGCTAGAGGGTTCAAATTCAGAAATTCTAGTTGTGGCTCTGGACTCATTCACCAAATGAGGCACCACTGGTGCAAAGTTGAGTGGGCCATGAATTAGCAGGTAGAGGAAGACTTGGGAGTTGTCTTAAGCAGGACTTAAGATCTAAATCCAATTTTGAGCAGCAGAAGTAGAACTAGGGGTACCCTGGCTCTGGTCAAAGAAGGCAGTGACTTCAAAGAAGATGGAGTAGGCTAGGAGAAGGGGAGGAGGTGGGCAGGCAGCACCAGGTCTAAGAGTGTTCTGGAGAGATCAGAATGAAGAAGGGAAAGGAGGAGAGTAGGTAGACCATGTGGCAATCAAATGTGGTGGTAATAGGAAGTCACAATAGAATGGGGATGGGCTAAAAAGATTGGCTGAAGAAGATGGTAAGAAAGAATTGACTTATGACTTTGAAATCTCAAATCTCCTTACTTCCCTATGACATCTTCCCTCCAGAAAGGCCACATCTCCTAATCCTACCCAAACCAAGCATCCCTTTTAGGATTAAGTATTCAAAGGGCCAATACTACAGGGGACATCTCATTCAAACTACCACAACACTGGAACTTACAGACATTTGTGGTGCTTGGAATGAGAATGACCTCCACTGGTGCAAATGTTTAAATACTTGGTCCTCAATAGGAGGAACTGTTTGAAAAGGATTAGGAAGTGTGGTCTTGTTGGAGGAGATGTGCCACAGGAGACTGGCTTTGGGAGTTCAAAGTATTATTTTAAGCCACCCTAAGTTAACATTCTGCCTCTAGAATGCAGATGGAGAAGTCAGTTCTCAGCCACCACTCCAAGCTCCATGCCTGCTTGCTGCCATGCTCTCTCCTATGACCATGGTCTCTAACCCTCAGGAACTGTGAGCCCTAAATTAAATTATTTCTTTGATAAGTTGCCTTGGTCATGTTATTGTGTCACTGCAGTTGAAAAGTAACTAAGCAACACAGAGAGGGATTCTTCTGAACAGGATGCCAGGAGCATGGTCACTAAGACCAACAACTGACAAATGGGGCCAAATGAAACTAAAGTGGTCTCTATAGCAAAGAACAAGATCATTAGAATGAAGGGACAGCCTACTGAATGAGGGAAAAAATTGCCAGCTATACATCTGATAGAGGATTCATACCTAAAATAAAATAAAAAGTAAAAATAAAAAAACACAAACCGAAACCAAACCTACACATCAAGAAAACAAAAATCCAATTAAAAAACTGGGAAATGCAAATTTAAAGAATTTGACCTTAAATGTTAAAATCCTAACAATCAGGGAAATGCAAATTAAAACAACTCAGTGATCTCTTCTTACTCCAGCCTGAGTGGTTAAGATCAAAATATAAAAACCAAAATCAAATGAAAGCAAACTTTGGCATGGACGTGGGGAAGGGGAAATACCCCTGCTGGTGAGAGTGAAAACTGATGTAATCACCAGACACCAGGGTGGAGAGTGCTCAAAAGATGGTCACAGATAGGCCACATGGTCCTGACATCACTGGGCCTGACATACTACTCTTGGGTATACACCCAGAGGCTTCTGTATCTTATTATAAAGATATCTGCTCATCATAGTTTATCTGTGTACAAGAGTAGGGAAATGGAAATAACCTAGATGTTCATTAACTGATTAATGGATACTGAAAATGTGGTGCATTTACACAATGGAATATTGCTTACCTATTAAGAAATTGAAATTATTAAGTTTACAGCTAAAAAAATAGAACGTGGCACAATCATCCTGCATGAGCTAACCAAAAAGAGAAACATTGCATGTCTTCTCCCCTGTGCTGGTGTTGGCTTTGAACCCTTAGACATGTATGTAGCGAATTAGCTTCTTCTGCAGACCCCCTTTTTAGAAGGGGCAACAAAATACTCACAGGAGGAAATACAGGAACAAAGAGTGGAGCAGAGACTGAAGGAAAGGCCATCCAGAGACTGCCCCCCCCCCCCCGGAGATCCATCCCATATGCAGCCACCAAACCCAGTCACTATTGCTGATGCCAAATGCTTGCTGACAGGAACCTGACACAGATGTTTCCTGAGAGGCTCTGCCAGAGCCTTACTATTACAGATGAGGATGCTTGCAGCTACCATCAGACTGAGCTCAGGGACCCCAAAGGAGGAGTTAGAGAACTGTTGGAGCTGAAGAGGTTTGTAACCCCATAGGAAGAATAATATTAACCAACCAGACCCCCAGAGCTTCCAAGCACTAAACCATGAACCCAAGAGTACACATGGAGGGAACCATGGCTCCAGCCGCATATGTAACAGAAGATGGTGTGGTCTGGAATCAATAGGAGGAGAGACCCTTAGTCCTGTGAAGGCTGGTTTCCCCAATGTAGAAGAATGCCAGGGTGTTGAGGTGGGTGTGGGTGGGTAGGAGGGGGAGCATCCTTATAGAAGCAGGGGGAGGGGAATAGAAGGGGGGACCTGGAAAGGGGATAACATTTGAAATGTAGTTACATAAACTATCCAATTTTAAAAAGTCAAAAAAGTTGAAATTAATGAGCAAAACACACATATTTAAAAAAAATTAAAAAAAAAAAAAGACTGTCAGAGTGGAAAGCAGCCACAGCACTGAGATACACAAAGAACACTCCATGATTTGCAGATCCTCTAAGTGAATCATCTGGCTGCAGGGAAGCACTTCAGAGTTCTACAGCCGGTTCTATAAGCTGCTCCATCCACTAACATCAGGTTTAGCGCAATCAAACCCCTGCATATTCTCAGTTGATGAGGCCAGCTACCTCCAACAATAGGATTATGCACTCTGCTGCCTCAGTGGGGCCTCCTGCAGCTGCACTTTAGCTGGCCCTCCCGATCCCCACAGTGGTCTTCCTGTCCTGGGACTGTGGCCGGTTAAATTTGGGCTCTTTGAATTGTAAGTTTTTCCCTGTTCTTGGGCCCTCAGAATAGCTCAGTTTTACAGTATAAGATCATTCAAATAAAATAAAATAAAAAAACAGCGGCCACTGCTCTCTGAGTGACACATAGTAAGGATTCCTTTCCTTGAAGCAACCATGATCTCACCAAAACCTACAGCGGGATTTGAGGCAGTGGGTGTGGCCTGAGGTTAGGGTTTGTCAGTCTCCTCTGGGGGGGTGGGTAACTGGGAGGCTGGGGGATGGGGGATGGGGTTGGTGGGGGGGATAGAGCTTTTGCTTCTCCACTAACAGCTAAGGCTAACGCTGGGAAGCATCTCTGCCCAGGTGCATTGTTTGGCTTTCTAGTTCCTCACAAGTCTTTTTTTCCGTGCTTCTCTGCTGCCCTAGCACTGCCTTGTAAATTTCCTCTTCCTCTCTTTAAAATACTCCACTCATTCCCATACTAGTCCTTCTCCTTAACGGAATCTCCTGGAGGGAATTTCTAGTCTGCTGCTTTACCTGGACCTCAGATCTATTAGGTTCTTGCCCGTGGGAACTCTGGCTAAATAAACCCCAAATCTTCGCATAATGTATTTATCTTTGGCGATCAATACTGAATATGAACTTGGTCATTCCAGTCAGTAGTTGTTGGTTTTATTCTTAGATGTTAAATTATTAGTCCCTTATGACATACCTCACAGTGGTGTCTCCTCCTGTGCTACTCATTATGACCTCCGCCCCCGCCCCCGCCCCCGCCCCTCCTCCCCCACTCCTGACATTTTCAGCATGACCAAATCTCCTGGGTCTTTCTGACTGTGCTCTGGGAACTAACTCTCAGTTCCTAATTTATATGCACCGCCCCCCACCCCCCCACACCCCCCCCCGTGCCTTTTGCTCTTGTTTTGTTTATTTGTCTGGGTTTTAGTTTTTGAGACAGGCTTTCTCTGTATAGCCCTGGCTGTCCTGGAAGTCGGAGATCTGGCTGCCTCTGTCTCTTGAGTACTCCTATAAATGATTATAAAAACATGTAAATAAAAACTGCAAGATAGGAAAAGATCATTTATAGTTAAAAAACTAAACATATATTGTCTTAACATTTATTCATTCTGTATGTGTTTGTGTGTGCACAGGGATGGACACATACCACAGTGTGAGCATATATCACAGTGTCACCACACTGGGAGCCAGAAGACAACTTGTAGGTGCTGCTTGTCAATACTCTCCTTCATCCCTATGGGTCCTGAGCTCAAACTCAAGTTATACAGCAGGGGTGGCAAATGCTTTTACCAGCCATCTTGTCATGACTTTTTACATGCTGTGGTCGTTAAAAAAATTAAGGAAAATTAAAATACAGACTACTGAAATTTCCTCTTCCAGTGAAGAGGAAATACCAAGAACTACATAAGCCTCTGCAAGAAACAACTGAAGAACAGCACAGAGTGCATGAGGTTCGGCAACGTGTTAGACACTGGAATCCGAGAGTGCAAGGGAAGGTTAAGGAAATAAACAACATGGCCTGCTGCCTAGAGAAAGATTCCAGGTTCCAAAGCAAGGAACACAGAAGCGTTCCTGGCAGACTTCTGGGGCTGAAGAGTCTGGGAAACCGAGTGGACGGTCTGTGAAGTTGAGGTGGTAGCATTTCACAGAGAATCTAGCGAGAGAGGAATATATGGAACTTTCCGAAGTCCCCACTGAGTTTGCAGCCAAGAATTGATTAGTGCATGTTCATGAGGAAGCTTAAGGCAGTGATGTAATCACCCAAATGACTGCAAAGAACAAGTCTTAAGAAGGAGCACACACTCACAAATGGCTTCTGTTACTACCCACTAAATGGGGGGCGGGGAGACCCTCAAGTATGTCAGCTTCAAACACATAATTAAATTAAAAATAAACAGAACAGAAATGGTAAGGAAACGGGAGTCACTATATTAATATTAAGCTCACGTATACAGATATAAAATCCTTAAATGTTTATTCACCTAATATATCTTTAAACTACACAGGGAAAACCTCATAGAACTAAAAATAAAAAATAAATAAATTGAAAATAATTACTTAAATAAATCCACAATATATATAGTTGAAATTTTAATAATTATCTTAAGCAAGGTATAAAGGGCTGAGGAGATGGTTCACTGGGCAAAGAAACTTGACACCAAGCCTGATGATCTAAGTTTGATGCCTGGAGCACACACAGTGGGAGGAAAGAACGAACTCCCTCAAGGTCTCTCTTGACCTGCGTGCACACACCTTTATTCTGAGCCATAAACCAGGTCTTGGGTACCTTAAATCTTCAAGTCGTACAAGTATGTGTTCTCAGACTAAATCAGAGTTAAATTAAAAATCAGTAACATAGAAGTAACTGGAAAACCCCCAAATATTTAGAAACAAAACTGTTTCTAACACAATCCATGTGCTAGACAAATCTAAACCAAAGTCTGAATGCTCTTTACAACTGGAGGAAGACAAACCTCTGTCATGTCAGAGATGTTTCTAGAATAGCTGAGAGGAGAGTTTGTAGTGCTGAACATATTAAAAATGAAGGGTTTAAAGAGGAACGGCAGGGGGTAAATGATCCCACTGGGGTCATGGGAAAAGGGGGGCTCTCTGTGGAGCAGGGAAGAAGGAAAATATAGAAGAAAGAGGGTAAAATAACTGTAAAGATGTCTGAAACGGTTATAAGGAATCACTCTATTAACTATTTCTAAGAAAAACCCTATAATACATGTAATTCTTTCTATAAATATACTTATATAGTCTAAATAAATTTTCTCATCAGTGCTGACAACACTTTCTCCAAGAACCAAAGACCATCCAACAAAACCCCCAATACCAGACATAAGAAGGTTTTGCTTTAACTGTTGGTCATAGTTGTCCAAGAGACTCCCCAAACATACAGTTTATTGCTGTTGTCCCCAGAAGTGGAAGATAAATCCCTGTTGCTGAAGATGGTCATACACTTCAAAACCAAAAAGGCCAAGATGACCCTGAGCTAGAACTGAATTGAAAGCCTCTTCCCTGAGGACTAGCTTTCGGTACTAGAATGTGTCATGTGAAGTTCCAAAGGAGGGAGTCAGTCAACAGTCCTACCTAGCTATGACACATGTGAGCCACATTAGTGAACAGCACAGCATGATAATTGTAAGAGTTCAGTAGTGGCATGCATGCTTTGACAGTAACCAACAACTCTGATTGGACTTAAGATCCCCTAGACAAGAAGAAAACCATGAGCAATACTGGAAACCTAGCTAACTACTGAATGCTTGTGAACTTGTTATTGGAGAACAAACTATAACCACTACCTTATTAAACCAGCCCAACCCCTGACAATTTAAACGTTTGTCCTTGTACCCACAGAAGTGTATCTTCAGCTCTCATCAAGGAAGCATTTCTTTGCAACAGTCAGAGGCCGCTACAGAAAGCCACAAAGTATCAAAATGCAGAGTTCAGTGCCAGCGAACACGTTTACAAAACACTTCTGCATCAAAGGCTCAGGGAACATTGCAGAACAGGGAGTGGAAAGATTGTAAGAACCAGAATTAGGGAGTTTAGTGTGAGATTGTGTCTTCTAGAAATGTCAGAAGCTGCACCCCTAAAGTCTTGCCAACATAACTACTTAACATGAGTTGAACAAGAATGGCACCAACAGACACACCAAAGTGGACTGGGAAGAAACCGTGAGCCCTCAACCCCAGAGGAAGAACTACAGGCAAGTAAGGAATGCTGAGAGTGGGGGAAACACTCTTCTCCAAGGAAGAACATAGCAATTTGGTTTTCCAAACAAAATGGTTAGACATGCAACATATTTATGAATAACATATAGGCTGAACAGGTTATTTTCAGGAGTGAGTGTGTGTATGTGTGTGTGTGTGTGCACCGAACACACACACACACACATACACACACACACACTGTATTTTTTTTAAAAAGGCCATGAATTTGCAAGAGAGTAAAGTGGGCCTAAGGGAGGGTCTGGAGGGAAGAAAGGGAAGAAAAATGTTATAATTATGTCATAATCTCAAAAAAATAAAATTAAAAAGAAAATGTGTCAAAGAGAACTGAAATCACCATGTATAAAACAGGCATATTAAAAAGCAAATTGAAGTAGGCAAATGTGTAAAGAAGTGGAAAGGTAACTTACTGTAATTCGACAATTATATACTGAACATATTTATCAAATTACCACTCTTTGTTCTATGAACTAATACAATGAAAACAATAGGTTTAAAAAACCCAAGTGGTCAGAATAAAAGGAATAATAAAGAAGGTAGAAATAAATTAATTGAAAACATTTAAAAGCAGAAAAACAAAGGAAACAAAAAATTTAGCTGTTCTTGAAAGATTGTTGAAATTAAGAACACTGTAATTAGATTGATTAGGAAATAAACCAAGATACAAATGACCAATGCAAGGACCAAGGGCCACTTGTGTGTGGACATGCGTATAATCCCAGCTTGGTGAGGCAGAGACAAAATTATCATATTTCTGAGAATACCCTGACATACATATTTGTACTCTGTTTCAAAATTATATGACATATGATATAATGGGAGATACGATGGCAAAAGAACATAAACAGAGAATCTTACAAACAACTTTACATCAATGCATTCAATTAATTACATGCAATTTAAAAAATCCTAGGAAACAGTCAAAATTCATTCATTAGGAAACAGACAACCTGAGTAGTTCTCCTCTATTCGAGAAATTAAATTTATTGTTTAAACTCATGTCCCATTGACATCTCCAGGCTGAGAATACTGTCCTGGCGAACTCTCAAAATTACTTAAGTAAAAAGTAACATCAATTCTATTCAAAATCTTTTAGAAAATTGAAGTACCGTTAATATTTCTATATTAATTATCCGGGGCTAGTATTAGCCTGGTGTACAGTTTATGTATTGAAACATAACAAAATCAGTGCAAGATAGCAAAATGGCAGAGCAACCTCCCTTATTATGATAAATTAACTATTCATACAATTTTGCACATTGAAACAATATAAACAGAATGGATAACACATCATGGCAAACTGGGGTGCATTTATTCTATGAATACGAGATTGGTTTACTATTAAAAATCAATTACTATAAGCTCTTACATTAAAAAACAAGAAGATCATATAATGGTCTCAATAAATGACCCTCCAAAATAATTTGAAAACTATCCAATATGTGTCATTTATTTAAAAAAAAAAAAACCTCTCAGAACTAAAAGTATCAAAGGTTTCAAATTGATAAGAATAATTTACAAGGAAGACGAGCTGGAACCCGCTCAGCGGCAGAGTGTTTGCTCGGACTGTGTGAGGCTCAAGGTTCAATCCCCAGGACAACATGGGAGAGCACAGTTTCCATCACGTGTAATAATGAGGGGTTGACCATTTCCCCTAGAGATCGGGAACAAGATAAAGATCACTATCACTACCCTCAGCCAACTCAGAACTAGAAGTGACAGCATAGCAAGCCAAGAAACAGAAAAAAGAGCACCCTTGCTATGATGGACTTAAGGAAAAAAACTACTAGAACTAACAAATTTAGTATGGTTGGATAACTTAAGGTCAGTGTATAAAACAATAGCAAAACAAAAAAAAGACATAAAGAAAATCAGGAGGTAAAGGGGAAGCTGCATCATTTCACTTTCCTGTTTCTGTTGTAACAAAACACCCCAAATGTATATATGGCTTATTACAATATAAATTTATTATCTTAACTCCACCTTCAAAACCAGTGGCAACCTTGGTTGTCACAAAGAAATAAGAGAACCAAGTACTACCTCACACTCTCAGGCTCAGCTCTGGTTCATACCATCCTGACCTGAGGCAAGCTAGAAACCTACATCAGACAGACAACCAAAGAAAGAAGTCTGTATGCGCAGGCTACATCATGAAGCACAGAGAGTATGAAATGCCAAGACAATATGTACTTCTCCAAAACCCAGTCCCATTGAAATGTTTTCCAATGAGAATTAACCTAGATGAACCCTGGCCTACAGAATTTAAAAGAGCAATCCTGAACTTGATCCAAGATTTCACAAAAATTAAAGGAAGACGGGGTAGGGTTGGGGGTACGGGATCTCTGTGAACTTACAGAGGCGGGCAGTAAGTTCCTGGATGATGTCCAAGGAAAGACAAATGCACTACTGAATGAACTGTCAAGGACAGGCAGGGATTTAAAAACAGAATGCAAGCCAGGCAGTGGTGGAGCATCCCTTTAAGCTTAGCACTCGGAAGGCAGAGGCAGGCAGATCTCTGCGAGTTCAAGGTCAGCCTGGTCTACAGAGTTCCAAGGCTACACAGAGAAATCCTATCTCAAAACATCAGAGTGGGGGTGGGAGAGAAGAAGAGTGAATCTAGTAAAGAGATAGGAGCATTGAAGAGAACGCAACCTTCAGGGAAGACAGATTTGAAAAGCTCACCTGACCTATGAACATCTGAATGATCAGTAGCCTAACGCTCCCTGATAAAAGCGAGTCTGAGATGATTATCAGGCAGGCCTGGACAGGCTCCCGGGCAGGAGTGAGCCTGAGATGGACAACCCTCAAAGGGGCCCACTCAGACAGGGAGCTACCCTGGCATGACCACCAGTCTGCGGTAGGGTAGGGTAGACCTGGCCCTGCTGAGCTCCAGAATGCCCAAGTAGGGCATAGCACTCCTGAGACCACTCCTGAGCCAACCCAAGACACTCAGAGTCCCCAGGCGCCACTAAGAGGAGCAAATAACTGGTAGTGACATAGAACAATAAGGAGAGGCAGAACTAGAAACTCAAGAGTAGTGAGAAGTAGCTAGGATGCCACCGGGGAGTCTGAGCTGCCACTGGAAACCCTGCGAGGGTTTATGGTCCTGCAATAGCAGGAATCTGTTACCCGCAAAGACCAAACAGACACCCTGATCTGGGCTGCCACCTGGGGATATAGCAATGTCCGAGGGCTATACAGAACCTGCCCTATCCCTCACCTGGCTGTCTTGGGAAAGCGAACCCTGTGGCAGGAGAGCAAGAGAGCTGAGCTTGCACCCTGGCAGCTGCTGAGTAGGCCCTGTGCATTGTGGGATTTGCAGATCCCCAAGGATATAAGCTTGGGGAAGCTGGCCCTGCCACTTGTCTCCTGCATAGTCACATGGATGAGGGAAAGACACCCTTGCCCCTCACTCCCTGGGAGACCTGCCCCTAAGGTCACCAGAGCAAGAGAGCTTTCCCTGCCCCTCACCAGCTGCAGCACCTGGGAGAGCCAGCTCAGCATAGCATCTGGGCAGCACGTAGAGTTGACCCTGGATGTGGAGGTTGTGGGTGACAAAGGACACTTCATTCTGATGAAGGGAGCAAATAATCAAGAAGGCATCACAATCCTATATATAAGTGCACTGTGCTCCTGGTGTACCTGATTTCATAAAAAGAATACTCCTAAACTTTCACAGATTAACTCCAGCTCAATATAAGAAGGTGATTCTAGAGCCCCACTTTCTCCAACAGACAGCCACCAGAACAACAACAAAATGCATGTAGGAAAACCACAATTAAGTGGCATTATACACAAATGGGATTAGTAGATACCTAAAGATATTTCACGCAAGCACCAAAGAATATGCAATCTACTTAGCAACCCCTGAAAGCATCTGTAAAATAGACCAGACACTAGGACACAAAATTCATCTTAACAAACTCAGAAAAAAATACACTCTGCATATACTAGCTGACCACTATGCAATAATGCTTAAAATAAACAGGAAAACCCCTCTAGTAAGAACAAAAAGTCATGGGGATTAAACAGCACATTATTGAATGATGGATGGGTCAAAGAAGAAAGCAAGGAAAAATGGTTTTAATTTCTAAATGAAAATGAAAACACAGCACAGAGAAACCTCAGAGACATCTCAAAAGCAGTCTTAAGAGGAAACTTTAAAGAACTAAGTGCCTGCACTAAAAAAATAAATCCAGAAGAGCACAAATAAATGACTAAAAGTGCAACCTAAGATTGTGGAAAAAAGGGCAAACTAACCACTGTCCAGAGACTCCACCGACCTTGCTGTAGACCGAGCTGTGTTCTCTCCTGTGGACTCTTTCAGACCTTCCTTCTAGCCTGGACCAGGATAGTCAATTTTCTGTCTCCATCCTGCCTTCCATTATGCTTTTTCCTGTCTCACCCTATAGCAGTCTACTTAGAGATGCCTTTTCTCCTACCTCAAATCCATGTACTAGAGACTCCGACTCTTGGTTCAGACCCAGGATCTCCTAGCCTTTTCATTCCTGTCTCTCCAGATTATCATTTATCTTACTGCAACCTGTTTGCAGGAAACCCTTCTCCCGCCACTCGTCTAACTTCTTGAGGACCCTTTCTCTTGGTGTGGACAGGAAGCCCTCTCAGACTCTTCTAGCCATCTCTACTCCTCTCTCTCACCCACTAACCTGCAAAAGCATTGTCTACCAGGGAGCCAACACCCACCATAGCTGCCTAAGATCCACCCAGGGCGAAAGAAACTATTGAATGAAATACCAGCTCAAAGAAGGCAAGACTAGACATCAACACCAGAGTCATCGCAATTATTATAACTCCAGATACCTAGGCACCAGAGCAAAGGCACACATACTGACCACCAAAATGATAAGACTTTATCAGAACCCAGTAACCCTTCTACAGAGGACCCTGAGAAATGTAGTATTGCTGAAGCACAAAACAGTCTTCAAAACAGCAATTATAAATATGTTCTGGGACCTTAAAGATAATATGAATTAATCTCTTGATAACATCTGTGAAAAAATATTTGAATGGAATTATAAAAAAATTACATGAAGATACAATTTCTTAAAGAAGTAGATTCACTAAAGAAAATGCAAATTGAGATAAAACTAGAAATGTAAACTTCAGAAAGTCAAATAAAAATATTAGACCTAAGCCTCAAGCACAGAGTGCAAGACATGGAAGAGAAAAATTTCAGGCACTGAAGTCAAAGTAGAAGAAATAAATAGCTCAGTCAAAGAAAATGTTAATCCTGAAAAGTTCCAGGCACAAAACATTCAGAAAATCTAGGACAATAAGACAAGACCAGATCTATAAATATTAGGAATAGAGGAAGAAAAAGAAACCCAGGTCAAGGACACAGAAAATATTTTCAACAAAATCATAGGAGAAATTTTCTCCCACCTACAGAAGGAGGTATCTACTAAGATTCAAGATGCGTGCAAAATATCAAAACACTAAACTATAGAACAAAGAGAGAATATTAACAGCTTCAGAGGAAAAGGTGAAATGAAATATGAAGGCGCATAAATTAGGATAACACCTGACTTCTCCGTGGAGACTATGAAAGCCAGAAGGGCCTGGATATGTTTTAGAAGCTCTGAGAGACCACAGATATCAGTCTGGACTACTATAGTCCAATCTATACCCAGCAAAACTAGTAATCACAATAGATGGAGAAAGAAAAATGTCCTGTGGAGAAATCAAATTTAAGCAGTATCTATCTTCAAATCCAGCCCCACAGAAGGTGTTAACAGAAAATCTTTACCTTAAAGAGGTTAACCACACTCAAGAAAATGCAAGGAACAAGTAATTATAGAATATTAAGTTAAAAGAAGGGGAGGACCCACATCATAACAAGATAACAGAAATCAATAAATCCTAATCATTGATACCTGTAGATAGTAGTAGTCTCAATTCCACAAAAAAGAATGAATAGTAAATTGGAAAAGAGGATATATCATTTTGTTGCTTCCAAGAAACACACCTTGCCAAAAAGGATACATACAATGTCAGGGCAAAGGAATGGAAAAAGATATTCCAAACAAATGGATCTAAGAAGCAATCAGACATAGGCATTTTAATATCTGATGAAATAAACTTAAAACTGAAAAAAAATAACCAAAAGATATATGAAAGAACACTACATATTCATCAGATGGGAAACCCACCAAAAGGTTATTGCAATCCTAAACATCTATGCACCAAACAGAAGGGCATCCAAGTTCATAAATGAAACATTGTTAGACCTAAAATCATATGCTGTCTCTCACACAGTGATGGTGACTTCACTGCTCCACTTTCCCTAATAGACAGGTCATCTAGAGAAACACTAAACAGAAATGCTAGAGTTAAATGACATCATAAATGAAATGGGCCCATCAGCCAAACATGAAAGAATACACTTTCTTCTCAGCAGCTCATAGAACTTTCTTTAAAATTAACTACAAACCTGAACACAACGAAAGTATCAAAAGGCATAAGAAAATATGAAATAGCAGCTTCCATTCTATCTGATCACAAAATTAAAGCTGTATACCAGCAACAGACTATACACCACCTCAGGGAAGCAGAATGACTCATTACTGGATGAAAATTGGTCACAATAGAAATGAATGAAATGAAAAACTCTAAGATGTAGTGCAAATGAAAACAGAACATACTCAAACCTGTAGGACATAATGAAGGTACTTCAAGAGGCAAGATCATAGCACTAACTGCATAAACAAACAAACAAGCAAACAAAATGGAGAGAACTCATATTAGCAACTTAGCAGCACACCAGAAACTTTCAGGACAAAAAATAAATAGTACCCCGAAAGAAGAGATGGCAAGAATTAAACTCAGGGCCCAGATCAATGAAAAAGAAAGAAAAGAAAAGAAAAACAACACAAAGAATCATTGAAACCAAGAGTTGGTTCTTTGAGAACTCCATCAAGACTGATCAACTCTTATCCAAGCTAAGTACAAGATGGAGAGAGGAGACCCAGATGAATGAAACTGGAGACGAAAAGGGCAGACACTACATTAGATACCAAGGAAATCCAGAGAATCAGATGAGCATTCTCTCACAATCTGTACTCCACCGGCTGGAAAAAACTAAAAGAAATAAGTTAATCTCTTGATATATAGGACCTATCAAAGTTAAATCGAGATCAGATAAACAATTTAACCTGTAACCCCTAGTGAAATACAAGCAGTAATTGAAAGTCTCCAAACCAGAAAACCTCCCAGGGCCAGATGGATTCAGAACTGAATTCTCTCAGACGTTCAAGAAAAAACTACCACCTATACAGCTCAAATTACTCAAAACAATAGAAACGGAAGAAGCATTTCTTAATTCTTATTATGATGCCCAGACCGCCTAAAGACCACCCCTCAAAAATTTTAGGCCAATATCCACTATGAGCATAGATGCAAAAATCCTTAATAAAACTTAATCCAAGAACGCATCAAAAAGATCCACCATGATCAAGTAGTCTTCATTCTACAGATAGAGAGATAATTCAACATACATCAATCTATAAACATAATCTACCACATAAACTGAAAAGCAAAAGCCGCATGATCATCTCGTTAGATATAGAAACGGCCTTTGACAAAATCCAACACCAACCATGGTGAAAGTCCTACAGAGACTATGGATAGAGGGACCACCTCTCAGCATAAGAAAGGTGATTCGCAGTAAGCACACAGACGGCATCAACATAACAAAGAGAAACCCAAAGCATCTCCACTGATATCAGAAGACACAGCTGTCCACTCTCCACACCTACTCAATATGATACTTAAAGTCTTAGAGCAATAAGACGAATGAAAAGGTCAAGGAGATAAAAAACATTATTTGCAGATGATTTGATTTTATACATAAAAGATTCTAAGAACTCCAACAGGAACTGTCTACAGCGAGTTAACCCTTTCAGCACAGAGGTAGGGTACAAAATTAACATACAAAAGCCAGTAACCTTCTTATATTCTAATGACAAAGACACTGAGAAGGAAACCTGGAAAACAAACCAACACCAACCAACTAAACAACCAGACAGACAAACAGAAGAAAAAACAAAACCATGGGATAACTCTACCCAAACACATAAAGACTTGTATAATAAAAACTAAGACATTGAAGAAGACATTAGATTAGAAAGATTTACCATGCTCATGGATTATAGCAAAAAATGGCCAAACTGCCAAAAGCAATTTAGGTATTTAATAAAATCCCTACCAAAATGCTAGTCTTTACAGAAATTGAAAACTTAATTTTCAAATTCTCATAAAAACATAAAAATTCTAACATAGCTAAAACAATCCTGAATAATGAAAGAACTGATGGAGGTATTACCATCCCAGACTTCAAATTGTACTACAGAGCTGTAGTAATAAAAACAGCTTGATACTAGCATGAAAACAGACAGATGGACCAGTAGAATTGAATTAAAGACCCAGGTGTAAGCCCATACACACATGAACACTCGATTTTTATTTTTTATACAAAGAAACAAAAATTACCCACAGCGGGAAAAAAACCCAGCATTTTCAGCAAATGGTGTTGGTCAAACTAGATAGCTACATGTAGAAGAAAATAAATAAATCCATATTATTTAATTACCCTACACAAAACACAACTCCAAATGAATCAAAGACCTCAACGTAAGGCCAGATATCATGAATATGAGAGAAAGTAGAAAATGGTCTTGAACTCATTGGCACAGGAGAAGACATTCTGAACAGGACACTGATCATATCACTTAGTCACTGAGACTAACAATTAATAAATAGGGCCTCATGAAGTTGAAAAGCTTCTGTGTGGCAAAGGACATCATCTTTTTAAGTCAGTAGTCTACAAAATAGAAAGAAAAACTTTATCAATCATATATCTGATGGAGGGTTAATATCTAAAATACATAAAGAACTAAAAAAAGAACCAAGAAACTAGATATTAAATAAACAAATAGCCCAACTAATAAATGGGGTACAGAACTAAACAGAGAGTTCTCAAAAGATAAAACACAAATGGTTAAGAAACACAAAGAAATGTTCAACATCCTTAGTCATCAGGGAAGTTCAAATCAAAACTACTTAAGATTTCCTCTTTGACTAATCAGAATAGCTAAGATTAATAAGACAAATGAAAGTTCATGATGGCAAGATTGTGGAAAAAGAGGAATACTCACCTATTACTGTCAGAAGTGTCAATTTATATGGTTACTATGGAAACCAGTATTATGGTTCTTCAGGAAGCTGGAAATAGATCTTTGTCAGGATCCACTATTCCACTCTTGGGTATATACCCTGGGACTCCACATCTTACTCTAAAGACACTTGTTCATCCATGGTCATTGCTTTCTTATTCATAGCAGCCAGAAATTGAAAACAGCCTAGATGTCCATCAACAAATGGATGGATAATGAAAATATGTGACATATCCAATAGAATATTATTCAGCCATTAAGAAAAATTAAATTATGAAAATTCTAAGTAAATGGATGGTGCTAAGAAAAATAATTTTAAGTGAGACGACATAGACCCCAAAATATAAATATTGTATTTTTGTCTTATATGTCAATGTTAGCATTTAAGCATTTCAGAGGCATGCAATATTTTATATAACCACAAAACTTAAAATAGAATAGACTGTAAAAAGGGAGACTTTCCTATGGAAAGGGAAATAGAACATATAGTTATAGAGAGACAGGAAGCAAATTGGAGTCAGGGGATTAAGCAGGGAGGGGATGAAAGAGAGGACTAAGGGAGGGACATCTGATTCTAAAGGCCTTATGAAAACCTACTTCAGTAGAAACTTCTTAAAATATATACCTGTATGAAAAGTGGGGTAGCCAAATAACAAGAAAGAAAATGCCTCAACTTGACACCTTTTATCCCCCACCTAAACTTTCAGTGTCACTGCTGTAGACATGGTGGGACCTGAGAGAATACAGTCAATAAACGGTCAGACTAAAGTCTCATGCAGTAGCAAACCTTATTCAGAGCATCAGACAGTTTATACTCTGAGAGTTAAGAAAACACATGGTTAAAGTGTACAATCACGAGAACAAGCCACACGTGGAATATATTCTGCACACAGTAAACATGTTTCCATAGAAGCGTATAAACAAGTGACAATAGCCAGTCATAATGAAAAATCTGAAATAAACTCACTCCTATTTGCTACACCTGCAAGGGGCACATAAACACAGTACCAGAACAATTCCAGGATTTAAAGAAACAGAAGACTTTTGTCTTGTTTACATTCAGAATTCTTTCCACACAATTCTTTTTATTTTTTAGATATATTTCTTTACTTACATTTCAAATGTTATTCCCTTTCCCAGTTTCCTGTCCATAAGCCCCCCCATCCCCTTCCCCTGCCCCTCCTCCACACGGGTGTTCCCCCATTCATCACCCTTACTGCCCCCCCATATTCCCCTGGGGGTCCAACCTTGGCAGGACCAAGGGCTTCCCCTTCCACTGGTGCCCCAACAAGGCTATTCTCTGCGACCTATGCAGTTGGAGCCCTGGGTCGGTCCATGTATAGTCTTTGGGTAGTGGTTTAGTCCCCTGGAAGCTCTGGTTGGTTGGCATTGTTGTTCTTATGGGGTTGCAGCTCCTTCAGCTTTTTCAGTCCTTTCTCTGATTCCTTCAATGGGGGTCCCGTTCTCAGTTCAGTGGTTTGCTGCTGGCATTCACCACTGTATTGGACATGCTCCGGATGTGTCTCTCAGAAGAGATCTATATCCAGTCCCTTTCAGCATGCATATTTTTTTGCTTCATCAATTTTATCTAGTTTTGGTGTCCGTATATATATGGGCCACATGTGGGTCAAGCTCTGAATGGCCGTTCCTTCAGTTGCTGCTCTAAACTTTGCTTCCATATCCCCTCCAATGGATATTTTTTCCCATTTTAAGAAGGAGTGGGAGCATCGGCATTTTGGTCATCCATCTTCTTGAGCTTCCTGTGGTCTGTGAATTGCATCTTGGGTAGTTCCAGCTTTTGGGCTAATATTCACTTATCAATGAGTGCATACCAAGAGTGTTTTTCTGTGGTTGGGTTACCTCACTCAGGATGATATTTTCTAGTTCATTCCATTTGCCTATGAATTTCATGAAGTCATTGTTTTTGATAGCTGAGTAGTACTCCATTGTGTAGATGTACAACATCTTTTGAATCCATTCCTCTGTTGAAGGGCATCTGGGTTCTTTCCAGCTTCTGGCTATTATAAATAAGGCTGCTATGAACATACTGGAGCATGTGCCTTTGTTGTATGTTGGAGCATCTTTTGGGTATATGCCCACCAGAGGTATAACTGGGTCCTCAGGTAGTAGAATGTCTAATTTTCTGAGGAACCTCCAGACTTATTTCCAGAATGGTTGTACCAGTTTGCAATCCCACCAACAATGGAGGAGTGTTCCTCTTTCTCCACATCCTCGCCAGCATCTGCTATCACCTGAGTTTGAAGACCCAGAAATGAACCCACACACCTATGGTCACTTGATCTTTGACAAAGGGGCTAAAACCATCCAATGGAAAAAAGATAGCATTTTCAGCAAATGGTGCTGGTTCAACTGGAGGTCAGTATGTAGAAGAATGCAAATCGATTCATTCTTATCACCATGTACAAAGCTTAAGTCCAAGTGGATCAAGGACCTCCACATCAAACCAGATACACTCAAACTAGTAGACTAAAAAGTGGAGAAGAGTCTCGAACACATGGGCACTGGGGAAAATTACCTGAACAAAACACCAACAGCTTATGCTCTAAGATCAAGAATCGACAAATGGGAACTCATATACAAAGAACTCAAGAAGTTAGACTCCAGAGAGCCAAATAACCCTATTAAAAAATAGGGTACAGAGCTGATTATTGAATGGCCAAAAAGCACCTAAAGAAATGTTCAACATCAGGGAAATGCAAATGAAATCAACCCTGAGATTCCACCTCACACCAGTCATAATGGCTAAGATAAAATAATCTCCAGCACTGTGTTCCCACATCTGTCTTAGGATTTTATTGCTATGAAGAGACAGCACAACCACTGTAACTTTTATAAAGGAAAACATTTTATTGGGGCTGGTTTACAGTTTCAGAGGTTTAATCCATTATCATCATGATAGAAAACATGGCAGTGTGCAGGCAGACATGGTGCTGGAGAAAGAGCTAAAAATTCTGCATCTTGATCCACAGGCAGCAGAAGAAGACTGTGCCACACTGGGCAAGCCCACCCCTACAGTACCACACTTTATCCAATAAGACCACACCCACTCAAACAAGGCAGCGATTTCTAATGGTGCCATTCTCTATGAACCAAGCATCCAAACACACGAGTTTACAGGGCCATTTCTATTCAAACCACCACACATGTATCTTCTCCTTTTTTTATTTTTTAATAGAAGGATATTCAGAATAGTTTTTATTTGAGATATAGATAAATCTGATTGTCATTTGATGCATGAGTATCAATAAGCAAATTGTAAACATGAATAATATCAGAACGGCAAAAGCATTTTGTGCAATACTCTGCCACCAAGAACAGGGATCCGACTTTTGTCCAGGGCTATTAGTTACATTATTATATTGGCCTGAAAAATCCAGAGAATAATTTGAAAAGAGAACCATATGATTAGTAGCTCTGGTATCTTGTAGAACGTAAGCACATATTTGCCTTTTAATGGGAGCACAAATGTTATGATGTCCTATGAGAATAGGAAGTGATTTAAATCCCAAGGAAAAATTAAATGTAGTCCCTTCTCCAGATAAATGAATGAGATTCTATTATGGTCCCAAGGTCCAAGTATAGACAAGGAGTCATTAGTAAAGATAACAGGAGCTGGATTCATCCAATCGACAAGTTAAAGCTAAGGAGGATGAGGAACATAAGACCCATACATGAGCTCAAAGGCACTCAGGGAAGATTCATGAGTCAAAGCACCTAGTATCACCCCAAAGAGAGTCTCAGGTGACATTGGGCTCTGTGTGTTTTGTAGAATAGCTTCTCCTTTGGAGCACAGGGCCTTAGCTTGGGCCCAGGCAGGCAGACTTGACTTCCAATATGGTCCTTGTCTCCTTTTGGCCCTTAACAGGAGGTTTGCTATTTTTCAGGTAACTCTACTGTCTCCCCACCCTCCACCACTGTCCTTGATGTCCTGGGACCAGAGAAGCCAGAGAGGAATCCATAATGTTTCAGTGGATCTATCTGCAATGACAGATGCAAACCCCTCCCTAATTAATTTCTTCTGGAGAAGTAAAAATAGGGCAGGATAATGCATCAGCTTGCTTATTTCCTTCTGGAACTAAAGCATTTGAAACAATATCCAAGGGTTTATGATTTAAGCATAACAGATAAATCAAAATAGTCAGTTCTACATGTTAAGCTGAAAAAAAAAAGATATTAATTGATTGAGGAGTATCTGGACCAGGAATCCTCCTATCTCACTAGAGGAGCCATTAATAAAATAAGTATCTGCCTATGGAATGGGAGAAGATTGGACAAGTTTTCAATCACAAATTCAGTTCCTATGAGAAAATGCCATAGCTTACCACCTGGATAATGATTTCTACCCTTTCACAGTAGTCTGCAATTGAAAACCCATAGAATTCTGTAACACTCTCGCAAACTGATTACTAGCTAAACACAATGTAATAAAGCAAGGGTCAAATCCATATAATTGTTGGCATTGGGTCATCTCCTGATGAGAAGAGTAAGGCAAGCAGTTAGTATTCTATATCCTTATAGTATAAACATACATTCCAATGGTTTATCTTTTAGTAGGAGACAATTTAGTAGGGAAAATAAATGTTTAAAGGCAATGAAGGATCCAGACGCTACATAAACACCTCTTTTAGTCTGGATTCAAATAGCTGTTTTTCTTTTCTTGCCAGTGGAGATAATATGTGAAGCTCAATGCCATTTTTTTTCTAGAGTTTTAAATAGATTGCTTAGTGCATATAAACATTTTGGTTCTGTGGAAATTGCACACAAAATACCAAGCAAACACCATGAGGCCAGGAGGGACTGGGAAACAAAGCCCACTGCCTTGTCATGTCCTAGCTTACCTAAGTTATAACTTTAGCATTTTCATGGACTCGCCTAAATTCTCCTCAGGAAATGGGGAGAATATACAATTAGACTGTTTATCAAGTTCCTCACCCCATGCTTCAAGGTCATTTCCAGGCATTGGAAGATACTTACTTGAAGGAGGCTCCAGAAAAAGAGCTAAGGGAGTCAGTCATCACTGGCATGCTTACTCTGGCTGCTGTTTTTACTTTTGATTTTACCTAAATGAGGGGGAAATTTTTTCTTTTTGCCTCTTTTATCAATTTTAAGTTTTATCATCTAGTTTATTTTCATTCAAGGAATTAGTCATCTCTTTATCATGATTAATATCCTCCTTATTTTCCTTAAGTATTTCAATAACAGTCCAAATCAATGCCAAACTGACCTGAAGCTGACTGGGGATCTTACCCCTTGCTCAAGTGCCTTTTCAATATTCTTTCAGACCATGTCCCGTACACCTTCATTTAAAGCTCCTTCTGGGGACCAGGGATTACGATCATAAACATCTTGCAAGCAATTTAATAGTGCGATTTTCACACTTGTGGGGGTTTTTTCCAAAAATTATGCACAAGCTCCACATAGGATGAAGCCTTCCTTGGTTTCTGCCCATCGTTCTCACTCACCTCCTCCTGTGAGGGTCCCCACTCTCTCATCTCATAGCCGACTTCAGATTCCTGATCCAGGTACCACTTGTTTACCATGGTAGAGGCAATGGGGCCTGGGAGATTAAGGCCAACAAACACGTCACACTAAAGTCTCATGCAGTAGCCAATTTTATTCAGCGCATCAGACAATGTATACTCTGAGAGCCATGCAGAGTCACACGAGTAAAGTGCACTGTAACAAGAACGAGCTGTACATGGTGGACATGTTTTCCATAGAAGCATATCAACACGTAGCAATAGCCAGTTGTGATGAGTATTTCAAAGTAAACTCACTCCTATCTGTTAAATATGGAGGGCATGGAAGCATATCTCAAAAACGCTTCCATATTTTAAAGAAAGTTTAGAAGACTTCTCTTCTTAGGGTTTTCTTACAGCGCTCAGAATTTCTCTTGCATTATTCCATTTTCGAACACTGTTCTGACACTCCAGTGGTTAAGATTGGGCTCCATCTACTTGAGTCATTGGCCAAAGGGGCCCTTTAAAAGCCCCCAAACACCCCAGTCTGTTGCCAAAGCTATTGTTTTCTCTCTACAAACTGTTGGTTTAGTCCTGGTCGCTAAGGACAACACTTGCATTTCTCATCGGACACAGAGAAGTCGAGCTGGTTCCTAAACAGAACCTCCACCTCTACAGACTATCATTCCTGGTACTGAAAGGCATTCGACGTGCTACAGGGAAAAGTAACCACCAAAACAGCTACAAATCCTGCCATCTATGACAGTGACCTGACCGCACGATACGCTGGCACAGTAGTGCCACAAAGGCTATGCGAATAGACAACCACTTTCTGATTGGATGTAAGGCCTATTCTGTGAGAGAAAACCAATGCCTAACACAGCTCAGGTGGCTAAGAAGCTGAGGCTAAATAGTGTCTAAGCCCACGGGAAAACCAAACACTACTTTTCTATTAAAGGGACATCTCAATAAAACAATTGCTAATGACATGCTGCCCTTCCCATGGATGCTCGTTCACCATCATCAGCGGCACTTCTTGTGGTAGATGGGAATTAATACAGAGACCCACAGCTGAGCGATGTGCAGCAAGTGAAAGATTTTGCAGCACTCGGTCTTCTGTGGACTGTCCTCATCAACCCTCTCCCCTCGGGGCACAGAACGCTATGGGGAAGCAGAGGCAAGAGCATGATCCAAATTAGCAGAATCAGGACTGAAAACATGACAGCAGACATCAGAGAAATTCAGAGTAAGTGAATACTTCTTAAATCTAGACTCAGTACATTATAAAATATAAATAAAAAGGATGCATTTCTAGATTCATACAAACTATCAAAATTAAGGCAGATGGGATCATCAACCTAAACAGACCCATATCAAGAGTGATGGAGGCATAATATATAGCTTCCAAAATTAAAAAATGCTCAGGTCCAGCAAAATTCTACCAAACTTTCAAAGATCTTCAAGCAGTATTTTTGAATTATTCAAATAAATAGAAACAGAAGGAGCATTCTGAAAATCAGTCTGGAGGTTCCTCAGAAAATTGGACATTGAACTGCCTGAGGATCCAGCTATACCTCTCTTGGGCATATTCCCAAAAGATGCCCCAACATATAAAAAAGACACGTGCTCCACTATGTTCATAGCAGCCTTATTTATAATAGCCAGAAGCTGGAAAGAACCCAGATGCCCTTCAACACAGGAATGGATACAGAAAATGTGGTACATCTACACAATGGAATATTACTCAGCTATCAAAAACAATGACTTTATGAAATTCATAGGCAAATGGTTGGAACTGGAAAATATCATCCTGAGTGAGGTAACCCAATCACAGAAAAACACACTTGGTATGCACTCATTGATAAGTGGCTATTAGCCCAAATGCTTGAATTACCCTAGATGCCTAGAACAAATGAAACTCAAGACGGATGATTAAAATGTGAATGCTTCACTCCTTCTTTAAAATCATGAGACTTTAGCCACTTAGTATTTGACAACGATGCCAAGAACATGGACTAGAGAAAAAAAAGGCATCTTTAACAAACGGTGCTGGGAGAACTGGATTCCCACATGTAGAAGAATTAGCTTAGGCCTGTATCTATCACCCTGCTCAAAGTTTAATGGATCCTACTCCTCAATGTAAAACCTGAAATACTGAAACTACTAGAAGAAAAAACAGGCAGTACTCTAAGTCATAGATGAGGAAAGGACTTTCTGTATAGGATCCCATTTGCCAACAATTGACACGTAGGACCTCATGAAACTAAAAAGCTTCTGTACATCCAAGGACATAATTGACAGAGGGAAGATGGAGTCTACAGAGTAGAAGAGAATCTTTGTCAGCTTTGCATTTGATAGAGAATTAAAATCAAGGTGTCAAGGGAACAACAGACCCATTTGTAAAATGGGCTATGGATCTGAACAGAGAGTTCATAAAAATAAGAAATAAAACTCACTAAGAAACATCCTTAAAGTGTTTAACATCCTTAGTAGCTAGGTTAATAAAAATTGAAACTACTTTAATTTCATCTTACCCCAGTCAGAATGGGTAAGGCCCAGAAAACAACTGACAACAAACGCAACCGTTAGCAAGGATGAGGGGAAGAACAACACTCTCTCTGCTGCTGGGATGCAAACAGGCTCAGCCACTATGGAAATCACTATGGAGAATTTTCAAAAGTCATGAATAAATCAACTATATGACCCAGCCATACTACTCTTTGGCATACGCCAAAATGACTGACATCCTACTCCACTGACACTCCCTCAGCCACGTTCACTGCTGCACTTCTCACAGGAGCTAGGGAACGAAACAACCTCAACTCTTCTTCAACTGGTGAATGGACGGTGGAAATGTGGTACACATACACACTGGAATCCTATTTACCTTTTTAGAAAGGAAAATGGAATCATGAGATTAGCAGATAAATGGGTAGAATTAGAAAATATATTGAGTGTGGTAACATAGACCCAAATAGAGAAATGTCACATGTTCTCTTGCTTATGAACCTTACCTCCTAATCTTTAGCTATGAGCATATGGTGTGGAGTCACTGCAGATAGCAGGAAAATAAAAGGGAACTGGGGGGAGGGGTTCTAGATAGGAGGATAGTAGAACACAAGCTCATAAAGGAGGAAATGGGGAAAACTGAGGTGGGAGGGTCTTTAACTGAGGAGGAAGAAAGAGGGCAATAAGGAAGGAGAAATAATACTACAATTATTTGAAAAATACCAAGGGAAACATTATGTTTACTTAAGAAATATATATTGTATACTTACATAATATAGAAATACATGTATACGTATGTCCAAATTTGAATGCAGTTCCACTAATTGGGGTGATAATACACCCAAAGAGCCATAGGCCATCTAACAAAACCCCAATGCAAAATTTCTCCTTAAGCTGTTTGGCCAGAGGAATCAAAGAGACTCTCAAAATAACACAGGCTATTGCCATTGCTCTTGGTACCTCCTAGAACTTGAGGGTAGGACTTTATTTCTGAAGACATCACACACTCTAGAGTCAGGACTTGAACAAATAGAGCTAGAACTGACCCAGAAACCCCTTCCCCAAGGAGTAGGTATGCAAGCTACCAAGAAAGAAAACAATTAACCATTCTACCCAGTTTATGAGGCCTAAGAACAACAACAATATCCAAAATGATGAGATATTCCACAAGATATAATAATAGTAGCATTTATATCTAGGGAGCAACCAGCAACCATCGAACTGGACTTAAGGTTCATCAATAGCAAAGAATTCATGCCTGTACAGTAAACCTACTCGACTACTTGTGGCTCTTGAGGACAAAGACCCTAGAGAAGAGCCTACTATAGCTTCCTCCCTAAAACAGTATAATTCCCAACTATGTACCGTCATGCCCACAGGGAAGCATAACTCTTGCTCATCAAAGGAGGGTCTTTGTGCAGCAGGCAGAGGCCATTAGAAATTTGCAAATACACTAAACAACTGACCACGGGTCCCCAACAGCAAGTGATAGATTTACAAGAAATCCCTACAGCTAAATTTCAGAGAACATGAAGGGAGAGAGAATGGATGGGAAGATTGCAAGGGCCAGAAGATTAGGACATCTTCTATAAGATAGGGTCTAGTACATATGAGTAGAAAGCTGCACCCATAAAAATCTCAACAATATGTTCACCTAAACAAGACCTGGGTGAAGACAATGTGAGATGACATGCTAATGTGAATAGAAGAAATCACACCTCTAGGTGTCAATTAATGGCTGCTGAGAAAGGGAGAATAAAGGATTCTACAAGGATGATCCCTAATAGTTTATCCAGTCCTAAGCAGTCATCCACAAACACAAAGCACACAGTAACAGTAAGTGGATTCATCAGGCTGTCTTTATCTGTGTGTCTGTACCTATTTTATGTAATAGTAATATTAAAAAATTAAGAGTTACAAATTTGAGGGGGGAATATGAGAGGAGTTGAGGCTGAAAAGGAATATAAACAGTATAAATACAGCACACGTGCATGACATTTTCAATCTTCATAAATTAAAACTTTTAATTAAATTTCAAAAGAAATCAATCCGTAAAGTGTAACTCATAAACATTTGGGGAATTTGTTCTTCGAAAGAAGAAATATGGAAGAAAAAAGAACAGGAAATAAAGAGCCACAGATCAAAAGAAAATATTTGCAAAATGTAGATCTAGCCAGTGTTTCTAGAATATATAAAGAATTGTTACACTTATCGAATGTGTTCAGTAATAAAATGGCAAACAATCAAGTAAAATACTAGCAAAAGATTTAAATAAGATTTAAAAGAAGATTTGTACATGCCAAATGAGATATTCAGTGTTATCTGCCATTCAAGAAATGTAAATTAAAATATGATATCACTGTATATCTCTTAGAACGTCTAAATTTGGAAGACTGGGTATTAGAGAAGGTGTTACTCAACTGGAGATCTCACTGTGGAAACAACCACTTTAGAAAGCCACTTAACAGTCTTTTCAAAAGTTTAACATTGATCTACCACGTGTTACAGCTATTTCAAATGCTAGGTACCCCAGAGAAAGAAAAGCAAATGGACAGAGAACAGAATACCCACAGCATTTGAATGCAACCCTGACATCCACACGTAAGTGATTAGAAGACAACTGGGGATGTATCCATACAGTTCAATAGAGGGCACAGAAAGAGATACAATCTATCGAATCACAGCAACACCGATGGGTTTCAAATCATGCCAAAAGGAAGAAGGCAGATTAAAGCGAAGGCAAGCTGCTTGAGTGCATTTTAAAACAGGAGAAAAAGGGACGTTGTCAGGAAACTAACTACAAAGACAAAAGCAAATGTAGCAGAACCTTCCCCTAATGAATAAAGATTTCAAGGAGCCAATCACTGGGCCAGTAGGCGGGGCTTCCGGGTTGGAGACCAGGAGAGGGCAAGCAGGAGAAAAGATAGGGCTTTGGGGACATGAGATGAGCATAGAGGCTAATAGGTAGGTAGTGGAGGCCCCTGTTCAGGTGGCAAATCCACTGGGACCTGCTACTGGAGGATTTAACTTAGAATAGCTTACAAATTAGGATGCTAGTTGCTGCGCCCAGAATTTTGTTACCTGTTGATTCTAAACCAATTTTGTGTGTTTTCCTTGACAAAGCGACTCAACTGAGTTCCAAAGAGAAAGGTACCATGGCAAAGCATGGGTTTGCAAGATAGCATGGGAATTTGGAAGCATGGGGCTGGCATGGCAGAGACCTGCCATGGGAATTTAGCGAGCCAGGTGGAGAGATTTCATAACTCCAGGACAGAGAGTCTGTTGAGATGAGAAGAGGTCGGCCAGCCTGCTGGGCTGAGAACAGTTTGGTCTGTCCACCGGTGCCCTGCCGGCGGTAGCATGGATTGTTTTTTTTTAAATATTTCACGCTCCAAGGAAACATTTAGAACTCATAGCAATGGTTGCCTCTTCAGTTGTTATATTGGTTTTACAGGTATGCACACAGAGACATGCATAGATACACATTAACTGTCAATTACATTTCAATACAGCTGTAAAATAAATCTCATAAAACCATAGAAAATTGTGTTCACACATAACATTAGCAAAATTAGGCATCTAGTTGTGGAAGAGAGTGTGACAGTCGAATTCTCCGATGTTGGCCAGAACTCAATTCTCACAGCACCTATCAATTAAAATGCACATTCTCATGAAACAACAACTCATTTTACAATTAAATATTAAATATTTTCACATTGAAAATAAACATAAATATTGTTTATAGTCACATAATAGATCATTCAAATGTCTATCAATAGTAGAATAGTTAAATTAATTATGTTACATAGACGATGAATACAATTTTAATGTTACATTTTATCTTACTACATAAATATCTATTTTATTTGAACAGACACTGAATAAGTGAGCTAGATTTTGGTCAACAGGTGATATATATGTGCATATATATATATAATAAAAATTTCATTTTTCTGACAGATGTGAGCACTCAGAAGAGCTCATTCACTGTGTACATAATGTGCCTTTCAACAGAAAAACGTACATATATATTTTCTTGACAGATTGAAATGCTTTAGAACTAACACTTTGTTCTTTCAGATATATATATATATATATATATATATATATTCTTTTTTTTTCCTAAAAGTGCTCCTGGCCTAATCATCCAAATAAAAAGTAAATCCAAAGGAGTTATTCCAGATGCTTCAATAAATCTTACTCATTTTATAACTTTTCATTAAGCAAAATTAAAATATCAGTACATTTTACATGTATCATTCGTAAACCTGTAATTGAAGTACAGAGATATGCAAATTATTTAAACTTATGTACTCACACTTACTATCAAGACGCCTAACAATGGCTTGAACATACAAGTAACATTTTCTTTTTAATTCTATGTTTTCTATTATACTTATTTTTTTCCATATTCATTTTTCTACACTGCGCCTCAAGCTGTAATATCCTATGCTTTGTTTTTCTCTTGTTTGCAATACAACCAGACTTTGAGGTTCAATGGGACTTCGTATAAACTATGTGCCAGCTCTTCCCCAGAGGGGACAAAGGGAACCAGCATGCTTTGGAGTCACTGAAGCCTTGGGGAAGAGGGGTCATCAATAACCCTGACTGCAGCAGGAACTGTGCTTGCACTTGTGAAGAATGAACCTTCTTAGTCCTGCCAGAGTAGGCGTCACACTGCTGCTGAGGATGCCCTGATTCTCTAACGAGTTGACGGCACTCACGCGAAGAACGTAGAGCAAGGCTACCACCAGGAAGAGAAGGAAACCTTGGCAACAAAGTTAACTCACAGCTGGGAAGCAGTACAGCACCCCAGAGCTCCAGAGGCATGAGCACAGATGAAAGCCAAGAGATTCTGGGACAAGTCGGAGGACAAAGGTACTATACACAAGTAGTAAGGCATTAGAGCAAAACTCACTGGAGGAAACCAGCCCCAAGGTATGATGAACATCTGGAAAGCCGTAGACTATAACGACAGATTCTTGATAGCATTCTTTAACCAGGTCCAAAGCAGAGGAAAGAGCATCTCCAGTACACTCTTTTATGTGAGCATACATCCTGGACTTGATTAACTCAACACAATCCAACAGCAAGTGTCTCTTGTGTTCCAGACACAGGGGATAAAGTTATGAACAGCAAAGAAGCTGGACCCTCATGGCACTTTCTTTCTCTGTGTGAAAGACAGCTAGCCAAAACAAAAAACAAAAACACAAAAAACAAAACAAACAAAAAGAAAAAACAAAAAAGGAGACATTTAGGATGTCAGGTAATTGTTCAATCTTAGGAGGGAAAACAACAGAGGATCTGGGGTAAGTCAGGCATGATTCGGGCATGGCCTTCCTAGGGGACATTTGCATTGCAATCTTCACTATGAGGGTAAAACAGCCACACCCAGATCTGGGGAAGAACGTTCCAGGAAGGCCAGGGGCAACAAAATACAAGAGCTTTATTGGAGAGAAGTCTAGCAATTTCAGAAATAGAACATAGAATGATATCAGAAAGTGACAACAGGCAAGGTTCCATGAGACCAGAGAGCTATACTAAAGAGTTTTCAGATGCAAAGGTAAGGGGAAGCCATAGGGCAGCTTATACCCAAACACCTGACGAAGAGTGCTTTGCAAGCTCTGCGAAGAGCAGAGGGGAGGAGAAGACTCACTGTCTTAGTTTTAGAGTTTCTATTGCTGTGATTAAACACCATAACCAAAAGCAAATCGGGGAGGAAAGGGTTTATTTCATATAGCAACTCTCCTGTTAGATTTCATCGCTGAGGGCAGTCAGGACAGGAACTCAAGGCAGGAATCTGGAGGCAGGAATTAAAGCAGAGACCACGGAGGGCGCTGCTCACTAGATTTCTTCCCCTGGCTTGCTCAGTCTGCTTTTTGAAGTACCCAGGACCAACAGCCCAGGGACGGCACCACTCTCAGTTAGCAGGGCCCTTCTGCATCAATTATTGAGCAAGAAAAAGCCCTCACAGACCAATTTGGTAAGGAGCATTTTCTCAATCGAGGCTCCCTCTGTCCAGATGACTCTAACTTGTAGCAAAACTAGACAGCAAACCAGGGGCAATTAGTTAGGAAGCTGTGGTCAGATGATGGTTGACTTAGAGCTGTAGAAAAAGTAATACACAGAGCATACAGCGTTTGGTTTGGTTTTGCGAGTGTTGGGAATCAAACCCAGAGCCTCACTCTTGCTAGACATGTGCTCTACCACTGAGTTATACCAAGGCCTGAAGACAAGTCTGAGTAGAGATGTAAAGATCAGAACAGACTCAGGACTCCCAAGACCAAATTCTCAGCACAAAGGAGATTTATTTGCCATAGAGGGACAAAGAATGGGAAATGAGAGACAAAGACAGGAGATAGAGGATGAGGATGAAAGGGAAGGGAACAGGGAGACGGGTCAAGGATATTTATCCTAAAGGGACAGAGGACTGCCTCTGCAAAGAGAGGGAATGGGCATGACCCATAGACAAATAGCAGTTTGGAATGGTACTGGGGAAAACCCCATGTTAGTGTGAGGTGTTTAATTCTAATTGGACATGTTAATTAGGTGAGCCACGGGGGTCTTTTGATTGCTGGACTTCAATACTTTGATAGTCAGCCTGGGGAGGAGGAAGAAGCCAAATAAGGAAATAGATCTTGCTGGCTAACTTTAGGTATGTAATCTAATGATTAAAGCAGAGGGGACTGAAGAAAAGGGAAAGGCCTGCCAGAGCCACATGCTCCAGTGGGCTAGTGTCCCTTCAAGAGATGCAGCAGAACCCACAGACGAATTGGCTAGGGGGAAAGGAGGCGAGAGTGATCAGGGGTAAGTCTTAGGACTTTTCACTTTTGCAACTGGATACAGCAGCGTTAATTACTTTTCTTGTCCCCTTCCGGAGTGACTTAATGGGAGACAGACTTATTTTGGCTCACAGTTTAGTAGTCCTCCATGGCAGATAAGCTGTGACTGCAGGAGTTTGAGATGTGCCTGCTTCATTCTTTGTGTTTCTAAAAGTAAGGCTAAACTGTAATCCTTCGACTCCTGCCCCACTGACCCACCAACACTAACCCACCTCCACTGACCATACCCCCAGCACCACCCCCCCACCACCAAGGTTCCACAGTCCTCAAGGACTGAGCCACCTGCTGGAGACCCCAGTGGCTTAACCTCATTAGACCATAGTGGATGATTCACAGCTAAACGACAACACAGCAATTTACATAAAAAGGGCAGAAACACACAGGACAATATCCAAGAAAAAGATTCAAGTTCCTAAGCTCTTCTAGGATGTCCATTCTACCCTGTAACACTTAGTTGTAAGTATGAATCCCAATGGAAAGCCGGAAACCAGGAGTCCTACATGGAGAGACACCAATGAGTCCTGGTATTGATGGGATTTGATTTCACGGGAAAAAGAGAAGAGCCCATACAGACAGGAAAAGAAAAGAGAAAAACAGTAAACTACGGGCCTAAGAAGGCTCCAACCCCTCCAACTGTAAGGAACTGGGAAGCGTGACAGCACAGCTCTTGATTTAATAGGGAAATCTTGGTATCAATGAGGCTAAGAAGGAAGAGAGCCTACGGACAGCTAAGAAAGCCGTCTGGGTGTAACTCTGTCTGGTTACCTGGCCACGGCAAACAGGCCAAAGGGACTCTGTTTGAGAGAGCAGAGACGCGTAGCATCTGGGGATTTCTTTGAGACACACAACTTACACATCTCTTTTGGCAGCCCACGGAAAGAGCAGAGTTATCCAGGAGCTGGAACGCAAGGTTCAATAACTTAGTTCTGGCAGAAACTTCAGAAAATCTCAGCGTAAACATGAATCCTGCCTTCGTGGACATTAGTTTTGTAACATGGCTGTGTTCAAGCCCACAGCAGTGGTGGAAATCGGATGCAGAAATAGCAATAGCCAATCTGAGCCCCAAAATGTATGGAAAACAACCACAAGAGAGCGGAGATAAACACTGACAGAAAGGAGCCGGAAGGCCTATGACTTGAACAGGAGAAACCGGGAGACAAGTTGAGAAGGCAAAGAGTTCAGCCCGTGGGCAGGCACCCAGAACAGCTAGGGTCCAGGAACAGTTGTGTTGAGTAGCTGTTTCCTCCAAGATTGAAACATTCCAGCTCCTAGGGGAGGTCCTTAGAACAAAAGGTAAATGATTCAAAATAACTCCAGGAAGTCCCAGAAACTCACCAGATTGTCGAGGCCTCTCCATCCCAGACTAAGTTATGAGGACTGCAGAGAGTCACTCTCACAGACAAGCTGAGCAGCAAGAAGACCCTTAGACCACCAGACCGGCTGCCTGGAAGAAACAGACACCTCCCAAGCTATCGGAGTCACTTGGAAGGGCCACTCTCCAATGGCTGAGCTGCACAAGCAGTGCAGTGTGCTCCAGGTTCCCGTGTGAGATGGGCTGTGATGATGCCGCTGTCGTTGAGTCATCTCTGTTTCTGTAAGTAGCTCTTCACCCCTCGTCTTAGCTAGGGTTCTACTGCTGTGAAGAGACACCACGACCATAGCAACTCTTAGAAAGGAAAACTTTTCACTGATGCTGACCTACAGTTTCAGAGGTTCAGTTCATTATCATCTTGGTGAAAAACGTGGCATCATGCAGGCAGTCTTGATGCTAGAGGAGCCAGGAATTCTACATCTTGATCTGCAGGCACACAGGAACAGACTCTGATGCCACACTGGGCAGAGCTTGATCATAGGAACCCTCAAAACCCACCCCGCACCGTGGCACATGTCTAACAAGTCCACACCTACTCCAACATGGCCTCAACTCCTAATAGTGTCACTCCCTTAGGCCAAGCATTCAAGCACACGAGTCTATGGGGGCCAAACCTCTTCAAACTATCACACCCATACTCCTGTAAGGACCTCAGTAAACTGTATTGGGTCACCAAGTTGAACTTTGGTGGTATCCATACTTTGTTCTACGGTAGGCTCCCTCTCTGGAGCAAGTAGACTGTGAAGCATCTCCCATGAAAATCCTCGTCACACAACAGCTTTGGACAGCCCTTCCCAACCTGTGGGTAGGGGTAGACTATCAGTTATCCTGTATTTCAGATATTTACAATATGATTCATAACATTAGTAGAATTATAGTTATGAAATAATAATGAAATAATTTTATGGTCGGAGGTCACCACAACGTGAGGCACTGTATTAAAGGGTTAAAGCACTAGGAAGGTTGAGGGACCCTGACCGGCAGCACTGGGAACAGTATGAGAAGGGAAGGGAAGCCTGCAATTGGAGGTGGCACAGAGGAAATGCAAGAGGGCATTGTTTTAGGTTCCCATCTTTCTCAGTTGTCTTAGCTACCTATCCTCTCCAAAGTGAGCCATCCCCTTCCAGAGGGAAGAGAGAGAGAGTCCTAAACTCAGGTGAAGAGAACACTTATTGTACAAGCCTAAGGAAGTAAAGGCAGTTTGTAATTTTGTCTTTGAAGCTGACAAAAACCACAAAAAGTTCTTCCCTAATGTTGTTACAGCAACAATTGTTGGGGTGCAGCACCTGCCCTGTGGCCCTGCCTGAATCATGTTGGGAGCTCCAGGGATGCAGCCTTAGGAGTCCTCACCCATGCTGGGATGGTCTTGCTAGCAATATGGCTACCTACAGCTAACCTATGAGTCACCCGCATTCCTATAGGAATCCCTCTTTCACACTCATATAAGTGACCTCCCCACTCTCCAAATTCTCTGACTTACCAAGGTGATGTGAGTGGGATCTTTGGTTTGGCATCAGTGCCTTCTCTGTGGTGAATCATCGTTTATTCACATCTCCCAGAAAGGGCCACGCAACGATAACTTAAGCATCCCCCGAGGTGCACTGTGGAGCTCCAGTTCATGAACGTGGCCATCATCAAACCATCATTTCTGCTTTAGTGTTAGTCTTCCTGTACACAGAGTAATCACAGGTCTACGCACTGCCTAGTTCCCAGACTTAAAGTCTACAAGGCAGAAGCCTGCCCTGAATTTTGACCCGAGCATTACTTTCGTCGGTGACTAAACTTTGAAATGGAATTTCAAAGTTGCTCCTGGGTCTTTGTGTGCAGCAAACACAAATAAAGAGTGTCCACGTTCCCTTCAAAGGTCAGGATTCTCTTCCTCTGAGTCTGGCACCTGACAACGTTGCTAGGGAAAGAGATTAAACCAAAGACCCTGGTGAGCCTTAGGGATTATCTACTGATTTCATTTGCACAGGCTCTATTTCCTCCCACTAATACTGGCAAGTGAGAGACGCCTGCTCAATCTGTTGTGTTTATGTTGGAGGCGCCTCCTAATGTCCTAATGGGCCTAGGGAAGAAAATTGGCTATGGTGGAATTTAATACAGTCTTTAGTTCCACCAACATGCACCCCAGCTGCAAAGATGAATGGCAAAGAACCCCCAATATACAGGAGCCCCTGAGCTTCCCTTGCCCAGCTTCTCCTTGGACTGACCCACCTAACCCATTTCCTGTCTTCTCCCTAGAAACACGAGGAAGCGTTTTATGTCCAGCAGCAGATCTCCAAGTTCCCCTAAGGACAAGCAATAGTAGCTGCTGCTGACACCTGTGTGAGCCACCAACTCACTAGGCTTGCATTTCACTGTGCCCACAGCTTGAATTTGCTGCAGAACTGACTTCTCTCTCTTTTGTGGCCGCCACACCTGCAAGCTGCCCTTTAGCACAAAGCATCTTGGCCAAGCAGAGCTGAGCAAGTCAATGGCAAAGATAAAACAAGGTGCAAGGTAGATACAGTCACTCAAGAAGCCTCCTTCTGCAAATTCCCCGTGGATGGTGCACTCCCCAGAGAGATAGGGACAATGGATGAGGAAGCAGACAAGGTGGGCGGGACTATTCTGGAAAGTTGTGCAACTCCAACCTAGAAAGTTCACATTATCTTCACCAGTGACAAGTTTGAGAAGGTTTGAAGTCAGCACTTAGCCTTTGGTCTAGATGCTGCTGGTGGGAAGCAGGCTACTGGGGAACCCTAAAACAGACACGGTTTTCTTTATGTTGGCATTAATGGGAAACGTGAAGGGTTTAAGAAAAATTTGTTGAAATTTTTCCACTTTGAACGGCAAGGAATTAGATGTCCATTCCTTTTTCTGTCTCACTGCCCCTGCCCCTTTCAGAGAGAGAGAGAGGAGTTCACCCTTAAATTGAAAAGCAAGTAGCCACAAAAGCACTTCCAGGTAGAAAGCCATCCGGTATGTTCTGGCCTTTTGACAGCATCCCTAACCACAGCCAGTCTTAGGTTCTGAGCGTCCGTCTACACTCGAGACTGTTATGTACACCTGTATGTCGTTTGACGGTTTGGTTTACCCAGATCCAGAAAATCATATTTAAAGTGGCACTGATCAGAGAGAGAGAGAGAGAGAGAGAGAGAGAGAGAGAGAGAGTCCAGGGGAAGGGATTTCCTAGCTCTCAAAACTGCAGTGGAGTGCTCACTAAGTAAACAGAAAACATGGGCAGCTGAGAAATCAATTTAGCTGAACAAACAATGTTTCATGTAATGAACTACTAATTATCCTTTTATGCCATGTCAGTCTGAGTGATTACAGAGCTGTGCAGTTTAATTTGACGTTTGAGCATTGCCTTGCTCCATTAGCTTCATATAAAGCTACAACACATTCAAAGAGCGGGGGCTCTGTATTTATCAGCAACTAAGTAAGCACCTGTATTAATAATAAGACGAGCATTCAGAGCCTTTTTAAAACTATGTCTCAATATGAGGGTGAACGAAGCACAGAACCGGAGGGAGGAAGATCAAGCAGGTGCCCTTAGGCAGTAGCATGGTAGTGTGCAGGTCTCCTTTCAGTGATGCCAGCTCCTGGAGATGCCATCGCCTCTGTGCTAAAGCACTAAGCAGAGCTCTTTGGTTCAGGCACAATCACCTGCCAGATCGGAGCAGACAAGCAAACGGATGCAGAATAATATGAAAAGCGTGCTTCTCTAAATTAGACTCAATAAACCGTACACATCTTAAGAGCCTCCAATCTGTGTGTAGGGGTGACGTCTGCAGAGGACGTGTGGGTTAGAACCCCGCAGTTCGCCTGCCTTTCACATAGTTCATATAACTAGAAAGGCAGCCGCGTGTAGAGATGGCAAGCTCTAATTTTCAGGTTTTTTTTATTCCATCCCTTTCTACACATACACGTGCCCCCCTACCCTAAGCCCAGGCTGAGCCACAAATTGTGGAGCGTGAAGAAAGAAGGTAAAATAAAACTTCTTCAGTCTTTGGACCACTCCTATTTCTTCAACTTGCTGAACAGGAAAAGCTGGCCCTCCCCAGGCTGTAGCTCTTAGCCTCAAGTGTACACTGGCATCACTTGGTGACTTGGATTCCAACCCAGAGGTTCCTGTTTGATTTGTCTGTGAAAGTCATCATTTTTTACAACTATTTTATTTTATTAACATTATTTTCCTATTAACATATCATAATTGTATACCTTTGTAGTGTAAAGTGTGATGTTTTGATATATGTATGCGGTGTAGAATTATTAAATCAAGCTGATTAACATATTCATCACCTGATGTCATCTCTTAGGGAAGACATTTGAAATTTGCTCTCTTGGTTATTTTGAAATATGTTATACATTATTATTAACTACAGTCATCTTGCTGGGTGATAAAACATATCCTATCTAATTAAACTTTGCATCCTTTGACCAACAACTCCCCAACCCTCTGTCCACCCCTGACCTCAGGTAACCCCTGAGAATCATCAGAGCCCTGAATTGACTGTTTTAGATTTCCCATATACTGAGATGATCATGCACAGTGTCACAAATGGAATTTCCAAGAGAGTTCTCCCTTCCAAAGCTCCTCAGGTCAGTCTTCTGAGAGGGGTCTCCTGTTTAATTGGTTATGGTTTCCAATTATTATATTTACTCGACCCACACATAGTACACTGAATTCTTGAGAAACATGCCCCTGGTTTTAAAGGTAACAGTGACACCAACCAGCAAGAGGAACTTCTCCTAAAGCATCCTGAGCAAGGACCGTGGCAAGTAATGTTGTGCTAATCCTCTGTGTTGCTTGCCCTGTTCTTATTTGATGATGGGAACGTGAACCTGGCCAAATCATGATGCTCATTCAAGGTGGAACATTTAATAAATGACAGACTAGAGAGTCAAGTGACCTAATCCAAACCCTTTATTTTCTGGAGAGTGCTTTGATTTCAGAGAATGTTAAGTGCCTCAACTGGCCAGGGGCCAGAGCCTCCAAAGCCTTGGGGCTGAAGCTCTATTTTGCTCTGAGAAGACGTTGTTGACTATACCCACTAGACAGCTGAAATCAGGGTAATGATGAGCAAGAGGGATCTATAGCTCTGTAGCCCCAAATCAGACTCATCAAGTAAGGCAGTCCCCACCACTTAACTCTGTTCTCGAGATAGGTATAAAATGAAACAAATAAAATAGCAGTAAGCGTTAAACCAGTGCCAGAGATATGTGTGTACGAGTCTAAAGGCTAATCCTCAGCCTTTCTGGGACTCACTTCTCCCTGCCACTTCTAGGACAGAAGGACACATCAGTCTTCATTCTCAGTTAAGCCTGCATTGTTGCATTCACCTGGTGTCTATGAAGCCACACTCATAGCCAATTCATATATCCCCAAGAAGTCCAATTTCATTTTTTTCTGGTGTGGGTCCTGGATGTCCTGTGCTTTGAAGTGCCTCTCAAAATTCTCATGTGTCCTCAAGATAGACTTGGAAATGGATGTTTTGAGCCACCCAGGTCTGTGTGGAAGCTGAGACTAAACGTCAGCCTCCATCTTTCCCTCTATCTCTTGATTTCGTGAGACAAGAAAAGACTAAGAAAACGTAAGGAACAAACGAAATCCCAGGTCCTATGTCAGATCTTGGAACAACAGCAAAGGGATAGTGTTGGAAAAAATAGGGAAATCAAACAAGGTGTGCCATCAGTAACTGTTAGTGATGTGCAAAGGTACCGAGAAGCTGACGCTGTAATGGACCACGAGCATAAGAGAACCCTATATGGGCACGTTTTGTGTGAGTCTAAAATGTGTTTTGTTTTGCTTTGCTTTGCTTTGCTTTTAAAAAGCAACAACAACAACAACAACAAAAAGCAAAATCTTATTGGCAACGAGAGTAACGTTTGGGGTTTCTTTCAAGCATGAGAGCTTGAAAGAAGGCTTTCTTTTATCATGACAATTCCCTCCTCCCTTTCAAAGCTCCTCCCCTGAGGAGTATGGAGAACTCTGAGGGCTTCCATTCACCTTTAAATTAGACTATAGTTCCAGGGCAGAGGCTGGAGTTCTCCCCAGGGGAGCTAGTAAGAGGACTGTAGCCAGGGGAAAGCTAACTAGGGACAAAACAGGGAATGACAGCCTTAGAATATGGGGATCCTCTCACACGAGGGCAGCAGGGTGGGCACACTGCATGACCTGAAGCCACACAGTTCAGACAGCATAATAAAGTGTTTCCATTGTGGGGCCAACCTGTCCTTACTGCCTGGTTCTTACCATACTCACATTCATATTTTATGACCTTCCTGGATGCAATGTGTTCTCTACATATTACATATGTAGCCTCCAAGCACATTAAAAACATCTGCTGCTCAACATTCTCCCTGAACTTTTTTCCCAGCCTATGTGCTTGGTTCCCAGGCATGCATCCCGAGACTGCTACAGCTAAGAAGAGAAAAACAAAAACAAAAACAAACAGACAAAAAAACAAATTAACTATTAGCAAACGGTACTTTTGCTACCAGATCTCTGGAATGGTTTTCATGAGGGTTCAAGAAGCTGAAAGGTTTTTAATTTCCATCATTCCATCTGAAGAACCAATTCGTGGTTATTGCAGTTTGTTTTACTGCCAAAAATATAAACCCACTTGGTTCTGACCCAAGGAAGGTTAGTTAGAATTATGCCACCTTCCGTGTTGCGGAAGCCTGCTCAAGAAGCATCCTGTGCAGTGTCCCCAGGAGGTTAAGAGGAAAAGATGCTGCAAAATGTGGTTTTAGCAAGAGGTTCTTTCATCTGTTTGGGTCTCATCTCTCCCTACAGCAAAAGAGGGGCTTCCGCTCTGACCACCCTGCTAGGATAGTGTTTTAAATCAGCCCCTCCATCCGGCACGCTTCTGCCTTTGTATGTGGCCAGGGTAGGATTTCCGTTACACTATGTTCCAATCTGGAAGCTGGAGGCCAAGTGGCTCAGCATTTGGCCAGTGCTCAGATGTGTCCTTTCTCTGCTTCTCCCACGTGCTTGGTGGTTTCCATCCTTACCTATCTCCTCCACTAAACTGAAGGCTCCCGGGAAGAGGAGAACTTCGAGTTATTTGTGTTTGTATCCCTCACTACCCACCAACCACAGCGTCTGTCACAAGCAAGTGTTCGACATATGTTTCTGAAATATGTTTTGTGATTCTTTAAGTGGCAAGGCTTCCTATGGAGCTGTCTTATGTCTGCAATCAGGAGCCTTGTGGTCACACGAACAACGATGATGGGACAGCACATACTCAAAACTCAGCTGGAGGACCCTTCACTTCTGCCTTAGCTGGAAAGAGTTAATTCTCTTGGATTGCTCCATTGAAGACTAAAGGGGATGCGACAGCATCTCAGAGTCACCAAGGTCCAAATGATGGTGTCCCTAAGCCCCAGGGAAACTATATTGAGTGTTCTCCATTCACTGGTGGTACAAGTTTTCCTCCCAAGAGACACATAAAGGATGCATGGTCGTGAAGGCAACGGGACAAGCCTGGGAGAACTTTGATGCATAGAAGATTACAAATAAGAAGTAAGCACTGTGTCTCCTACAACCAATCAACTGCAGACAAAGGCCATACTGAAAAACCAAGGGGAGGCATCCTCACCGTGAATTGGAGTGATACCATCCAACTGGAACCTGCAGGGATAACCACTAAAGAAAGGGCTGTCTGTCCTGTCCCTTACCCTGGGTTCCCTTCAGCTAGCATAATGTTCTAGTTCTGTATTCTAAGACATTCCCCCCCCCCAAAAGTTTCTCCTCTGTGGGCCTTTCCCACAGAGCTACTGATTCTCTCAACCTTTCTTCCATAACATTTTTGCTTTTAACACATTGTAAACCCTCCCAGCAAGACTCTGCCTTCGGCCAGGACCCTGGAGATCTGTCAGTTGCTAGAATATGCATTATATCCCTAGGCTGAGAATAGACAAGGAAAGAGAGGAGAGGACCCTAACATCGCCTGCACTGAGAACAAGGCAGTGATAAATCAACATCATCCATTGTATCGCCAAGGCTAACCTCCTGCTAACATCTGCCCCATAGTTAAACTAAGAAAAGCTGTCTGTCTCCTTCTTTACTCCGAAAACTGCCTCTTCCTTGATTGAAAAGTACTCCTTTCTCACGTCTCATACACAAAAGTTTTCTGTTGACTAAGCTAACGATAAAGACCTGTTAAGGAAGGACCATATCTGTAATGTTTTCCCTTGGTGAGCATGTGCTGGACCTGCTGGGAGTGGGAAAGGAGAAAGAGAATGAACGCCACGATTTTATTCTAAGTCTGTAAGTCTGTCCATGTCATGTAAGTCCTGTCTTTAAAAGTAAAC
Source organism: Rattus norvegicus (assembly GCF_021556685.1). Taxonomy (NCBI): domain Eukaryota; kingdom Metazoa; phylum Chordata; class Mammalia; order Rodentia; family Muridae; genus Rattus; species Rattus norvegicus. Next base: position 119,594,449 of record NC_141535.1, read on the forward strand.
TTGGCTGTTTTGTGACCAGAACCCAACAAAATCCATTGCTCCTCTTCCCGTTGTTTTCAGGTCTTCAGTTTCCTGTGCATACATAAATGGCAGCTTTACATGGACCCTGCAGCCCGTCTTCACAATTACCTTGTGATGTTTCCTTTCCTTCCTGTTTCACTCGGACTTTGGCTGAGATTATGCCACACACAGTTCTCCTCCCTAATCTCAAAGGTAAGTAACATCTAACAATTATCTTATACTCCAGTTTCAGCTCAGCCCACTGGGTCAGGCTGAATTTAGGCCACGTCCCCTCAAGTCACCCCCACTGTTCTTCCAGAGCCCAGAGGGGAGGAGCAGAGATACTTGGGGAAATGCTGTGCGCAGAGGCAAACGCTTCCAGAGGGCCAGTAGGAACATCTCAGTTTAAGGCCTGGACTCATATCAAGATGTCGCTACCATCCATGATCCATTGGTCCACGAGAGTCATTAGAACAAGCCCACACTCACAGGGGTTTAGGAAATATGGCCCATCCAAGATGGTTTGAAGAATAAAACCAATGTTCTTTGTGGTCTGTCACCTAATTTCCCACAAACCTGAACAACTTCGTTTCCTCTGCTCCATTTGGCTACACTGGAGTCTGTGTAAATCTACCCTATTCAAATTCATGTTACTGACTCTTCCTACTCTCCCTCCTTCTCCCTTTTTCCTTTTCTCCCTCTCTCCCACTCTTCACCCCCTTTCCCGGATCCCTTTCCCTCTCCTTCTCTTTATCTCTCTATCATGAGGCAAACACTGCCATCCAATGTTCTAAACACCAACAATTGTACAAGTCCAGCAAAACTGCATTAAGACCACTTGTCTATGTGCGATATTCCCATTAAATCCTGACTTCTGAGCAGCCAAGAGACAGGGCCTGCAGCAATCACTATTAATAATCTCACCCAGCATCTGCAGCATGGGAGACACTGCGTGGGCTGTCACTAGGATGTGAGCATATGTGAGAACACATATACCTACATCTATAGAAAGAGTAACCATCCTACAGTAACTAATGGTCCCAAGTTCTGACATTAGACAAACCTCAATTCAAACCCTGACTGAGCACCCTCCGGGAAGGTTTTAACCAAGTCCTGCCTTAGTTCCCTCGACTATGAAATGAAGATTATAACAGTCCATGTTATGAAGAATAAAAGAGTAGCATTTGTGGATGCCCTCATTCTATTGTTACTGTGCATAGGATGGTAACGTGTTATTTCTGTTACTCTGTACAGCGTGATGAAAATATTTTTAAGTAAGTCCATAATGACAGGGGGTAAACAGGAACATGTGGAGAGTAGTAAGATGCTAACTAAAACATCCTTTTCTTCATTTCCTTCATGGGTAACATGGTTTAGTTTATTCAATTTTTAAAATTTGAACACTTATTTTCCTTGGTGTCCAGCCAACACCGGGGTGGTGACACCCATATAGACCCACCCTGTGCCACAGACATGGCTGTTCAGACAGAGGCTGTCTGTTGGGCTCATTATAAACACTTTATTTTAAGTCTCACAATAATTCTGAAAAGTAAGGAGTAGCGTGCCTGTTTAGATGACACAGGTAAGGATCCGGGCAGCTCCATCATTTGTGGAGAACCCTACAGTGAAGAAACACCAACTGTTAGAAACTTGTCCCACCTTTGAAGCCTAGACTTCCTCCTCCCCCCACATTCCGACTCGGTCACCATTTTTTAAGGGAATTTATAGCGAGAAAAACAAACCAGAGGCATCTAGACAGATGCCATAGACGAGGCTCCTTAGAGAGATGCTCAGGCTAGGGCTAAAGTTGGAAACACAATGGGAGGACCTGGACTAGCCTGTGGTACTGAACAGAAGAAAGTCCCACCTGGTGGCTTACTCCTTCCTTCCTTCCTCCCTTCCATTCTCTCTGTCTGAGTATGTTTCCAAGAACCATCCCGGCTTTGTACATGCTAAGCAGATGCTCTACTGCTGAACTGTACCTTGAGCTAAAAACAAAAGGAAAGAGAAAACATTTAGAGAGAAAGCATAGACACAGCAATGGGCTTGTGCCTAAGCACCACCAGATCCAACTAAAGGGGCCAGTGGCCCAGGGAGAACTGAAACAAAACTTCGTGGTGTTGTGGGATAGCTCAAATTAGAAAACTAAAGCAATACCAGTGAGCCTTTTCTGGTACAAAGGACTGAATAAAAAGTGGAAAGAAAGCCAGGAGTGGAGAAATGTGTTGCTAATCACGGAACTCCTGATGCAAAGGGAAGCAGTTCACAAAAATTTGACAGCCAGTGAGAGCTAGCTGTACAAAGAAGCAGAGACGGATCCTCAAACTTTCTTTCGGAAAAGTGACAATCTCTGTAGATGTTCCACCCTGAGGACCTGGGCCACAGGTAAGTACAGACTGCATAGACGCTTCCATCTGTAAAACATGGTGTAGAAATGAAGGAAAGAACAACTTTGGAGCAGACAAACCTAACAAGTGCCACTACAAATAGGAGATCAGAGTCCATGTCAGCAGCAATACAGACTGAGGCAGTGTTGATATTGCTTCCTGAGAATGATGGCCTTGGAATTCTCTAGCCCCAGTGGAATCATGAAGACAGTATCCAGTGAGCACCATGAATGGGCATGTTGCAAAATGCTGGAGCAGTACTTGCCCAAATCATCAAGGTCGCCCAAAACAAAAAAACTCTGAGCCATGCAGCCCAAAGAGAAAGCAGGACAAATGCAGTGTGATGCCCCGAGTGGACTCTAGGAAGGAACATTTTTAAAAAGAAAGTAACTAAAATTTGAGTTATAACTAATAATACTACCTAGACAGTGGCTCTCTAATTGTGACAAATGTGCCATTAATTCAATAATAGGGGAAACTAGAAATGAGCTGAGGACTCTCCGTGGTATATTCAGTCTTTCAACAAACCCAAAACATCTAAAATTAAAAGTTTATTCTTAAAAAATGCAGAGACTGGGTCATAGAAAGAGGCATGCAAACACCAACAGGCAACAGTTGTTAGGGAAACAGAAATGAAAATTCGAATTTGCCACTCACTCTTGTTACTGACCTGTGTCTAAAAGACAAAGGCTGCTTCTGGGTGCAGGAGCTCAGGGACAGCATGCCCTGGTTGGGGGAACCTCATGGTCAACTACCCAACTCTACCCCCCAGCACCAACCCAAAGGCAACAAGAAAATTGAAAAGAAAAAGACCAGTGGTGATGAGGATGTGGAGAGAAGGGAATCCTCAAGCGAAATTAGTACGAGCGTAGATAAGTATAGAGAACGCGGAAGACAGCATATAGGTCCTTATAAAATTTAAAAAGCGGAAGTATTACATCATCCAGAAAGTCCACTACTGGGTGTGTGTTTAGAGGAAATGATGTCTGCACATTAGAGAGAACCACTGTCTCTCCCAGCTCAATTCAGCTACGGGAAGTAAACAAAAACAAAACAACAACAACAACAAAAAGCCAACAAGAGCGCTGCCCATTTTAGTTACTTGTTACTGACAAAGGCAACTTAAGGAAGGAAGGGCATGTTCTGGTTCCGGCTTGAGGGAACCGCCCATCATGGCAGGGAAAACATGGCGGCAGAAGCTTGATGCAGCCGGCCGCCTTGCATTTGCAGCCAAAACAAAGTGAGATATTCGCCAGTGCTCATCAGTCCAGGACTCCTACCCGTAGGAGTGTGCTGCCCATGCGTAGGGTGAGTCTTCCCATCTCAGTAAATGCAATCTAGAGAATTCCTCACAGTCACACCCAGAGATGGGTCTCCAAGATGATTTTAGATCCTATCTAACGACATCTACCCCAATCCACACTCTGCTAGTCTCACAGCACACGTCTTCTTAGCGTCTGTCTCCTTCCCCTCACTCCCAATACCATGTCCAGAAGAAGACAGATGTCTGTCACTGGATTCCCAGAAATTAAGGAGAGCTGCCTACTAGGTGTTCAGCAGCTGTTCGCTGCATGCACAAGTGCATCTCCAGGAGCAGTGAGCAGCACTGGCCTGTGTGGTCCTGGGAGAATGACACACTTGGACCTTGTGAAAGTGGGGAATCCCATTCTCAGCACCCCCCCCTCCCAGCACCAACAGAGCTCCACCTTACCAGTTTCTTGGTTCACCTCCACATCCCCAAAGAATATTTAATTCTAAACCTTTCAAATAAAATCTGAGAAAGGAATTTTACCTGCTGTAATCAAATGTCCTAGAAAACACAACAGTTGCCTAAAATACAAGCAAATTATAAGAACCACATATTTTCTTTTGTGTTTCTGTTTAGTTATCCCAAGAACAGAGTCTGGTCCAGATAGCAAGAAAACTTAGACTCCTAAAAACCACAGGAAGCATGTGGCCCAGAACACAAATAGGTTTCCCTAAGGCCACTTGGTCTTAAGTCTCTCGGGTATATCAGTCTTCATGATTGTTATTTTATTCAGAGTGCATTCCAGGTCACAGCAAGTTAGTAATTTTGCCATATCTTTCACTGCCTGGCTTTATGTAAGTGCCGCTAAGAATAAAATTAACCAGTGGGAGAAAAACATCAGTTTGGTATCTAATTTTAGAAAACTTGATGAATAAATCTATTAAATCCATTGTGGGAAAAGAGAAGAGCAAACCATTCCACGTTGTAAGGAGAAAATAAATAGAAAATAAAAGGTGATTGTCTTTATAATTTAGGACAACAGACTTAAATGTAAATTTCCCCCACAACACCCTTCTTTTTACAAATGACCATATTGGCTGACTGTGTATTTTTATTCACATAACCCTCAACTTGAAATTTTAAGAAGATCCAATCCTAGGCAAGAAGCCATGCAGAAAAATCATTACTGTAGCCCTGGATTCTGTGCTCGCCGGGGAGGGGAGGTCCTTTATGAGAGTCCACGATGGGGACATAAATCATCTTCCCGAGATCATGAAAAGCAGGTGCCCGGCAGGCTGCACTGTAGACATCTGGCAGGCTTTCATCCTCACACCCACCCTCCCGCTCAACATCTGGCAGCCTCTTCATCCTCTGCCCCACCCTCACCCCCAACTGCCTCCCAACATCTGCCACACACTTCTCTTAACCTCAGAAGCAAATCCAGTCAAAAGCTCAAAAGCATAGCATTCCAGGGGTGGTGACCCTGAGTTAAGTGCTGGGTGGGAGTAGGCGGGAACTTTTTGTTTTGTTTTGTTTTTATTTTCCTGAACTTTAAGTGAATACACAATTCTCTTGGAAACATGATTTCATTCTAGTCATTTCTCAGTGAGAACTGAAATCTACAGTTGGCGTCCAATAGCAGCTCCAAGTCATCCAGAACTAGAGCATACAATGGAACAATTTTACGCTGATGACAAGCATCTTAGTAGCAAAATGAATTAAGGTCTGTTTGGGGGTGGGGGATGGATAAAACACTTCTCTCTTGCTGACAAAGTACAAATCACTTAGGTAATGTATCTTAAACTTAATCTAAAAATGTCTCCTAGCCAGTTTAAGGAAGTAAGTGCTTCTTGAATTCGACATTCTTTTTAGAATCCTTTCTCTGAGCTTCCAACACCTCCAGCCCTTCTGGTTTATGGAGTCATCTCACTCCTGGCCTCCCAGGTTCTGACTGCAAAGGGAACTTGCTTTTTGTGCTATCTCTGAAATCCCTCTCCTCAGTCAGTCACATGACTTGGAGCCTCCTCCTGACTGATTGCAGGCTATTCCATTCTGACAGTTAGGTGCTAATCACTTCTTGGTAGTTACCTTAGGGTTTCACCTGAGTGAGTAAACTCCCAGCTTCCACCCTTAGGTGTACACACACACACACACACACACACACACACACACACACAAACACACACACACACACGATTCTCAGTTTTCTCCCCTCAGACCAAACCCTGGTCTTTTTAAGAGGAGTGTGCAAGCATTCTGAGCACAGGTGAATTCTAATGAAACAGACTTTCAAACAAGGAGCTACACTGGGCTTTGGCTGCCTGCCAAGATGCTGGAAGGATCCCAGAGACTCGTAGACTAGAGTCTTATCAAAGCATTTTATCATTTTATTACACACTTAAATTAGTAATTACTTTGGGGACATTATTTGGACACTCTTGTAGTGTGTAGTTTCCTGTTTTCAACTTTAGATATGGTTAGTGGCTGTTCATTAGTTGAAATTCCTTGTACATTTGTCCGCACAATGTTGTTCTTTTAAGAATGTAGTAGAACAAAGAGTTATATTGACATTGGCTTCTGTTCTGATAGTCACTTGGAGTTGGGGGATCTCTCTGTTAATTAAAGTCACAGGAGAGTAAACTACGTTAGGTTGGAAAAGAGTAGACTCATAAAGGACCTTGGCAGGTTGAAGTTACTGATGGTTAATCTACAGAGCAAGCAGAATAAAGGACACCCAACTAGGCATGAATATACTTCCTGTCCAGGTTCTCCATTTGGCTTTGTAACACGAGGCATGATGCCTTGCCCCTGGAATCATCGTGTATGCATGCATGAGTGTGTGTGTGTGTGTGTGTGTGTGTGTGTGTGTGTGTGTGTGTGTGTGTGTGTGTGTTTTACCTTCATCTGGAATGAGTA